>NC_090439.1:776307742-776651492 GCF_031143425.1 Pleurodeles waltl | reverse complement strand
TACCTACGCACACATGCATTCAAAAACTTATTCAAACACCCATACAGACATGCATTCAAACATGCATTCATACACCTATACACACATGCATATATATTTACATTCACACACGCAGAAAACACCCACTCACACACGCACACACACACACAACACCCCCACCCTCTCACACCCCTCCCCTGTCAGACAATTGACTTACCTTGTCCGGTGAGGAGGTTATCTGGCACGGAACTGGCAGGCACTTTCAGCGCCGTCAGTGCTCCCCCATCAGGACACGGTCAGGCCGTAATACGGCTGGTGGAGTCCTTTTGGTGAGGCAGTGCCAGTGGTAGAACTGCTGATGCGTCTCCGACCGCCAGCACGACTACTGGAGGGTTCCACCCAAATTGTGGTGGAAATCCTTCAGTACCCGTAATATGGTGGTCAGAAGACTGCCAGCACTGGCGTTTTTTTGGCGTCAGTGGCTTCGAGGATCTTAGGAAAAGACCGCCGAAGTCATAATGAGGGCCACAACAAAACATTACATCAGTATTTTTGCAAATTCTCTGCGCTTGCATAAATTATACATTTACGAGATAGTACTATTTGTAATATTCTAAACTGCAGCCATGCATATGTTGTAACTCGTAGTTTATAGGTATTTTTTTTAGGCATATTGATTACCTCCTAAGGAAGTCTGAATTTGGCAGTGAACAATGTTCACATCTTGGATCTTCCCTTCACAAATCTCACTTTTGACCCTGGCTAGTTTCTCTCATCGTGTATATCTAAATTGTATTAATCTAGTAAAAGTCAGATAAGGTGCCGTTTAGAGGCAATTTTCCATTTCTTCGGGCGCCTGAACAGCCCATTGAAAAGAGATGACTGCTCAACACATTAACGAGGCGTTGAGAGTTTGTTTCTCATTCTAAAGCCTAATACAGTTTTTGTTGTGCGCTATGCTAATGACTGCCATTATTGCTATTATGCCCACTACTGTTATTTTCATTTCTGTTGTTATAATTATAATTTATTAATTCCAATAATGTGTATGTTGTTGGTGTATTCATTACTGTATTTGTTTATTTTCATGTGCATTTTTTAGCATGCGCACAGTTAAATGCATAAGAGTGCCTAAAAACGCAAATGAAAACATTATTAATCATGGCCAGGCAAAGCAATTAGAACTAGTAAAGAACCCCTCCTCCCACTGCTCCACGCAAGTCACATGCTGGTGGGAAATCAGTTTTCTCCTTCCTGGGGGTTACTGAGAGATAGTCTGCAGAAGCAAAGGGGATAAATGCAAGTGTTAATGTCAGAAAGCAGTCATAGGTCTCGTAAAAAACGGTGCCATTATTTTCTGGTAGTGAATTTGGGAGCCTCTGATCCAAATATGGAATGGCTGATGCAGGAGTGAAGGCACTCCCTGAAATCTTAAAGCTACTAGCTAGGTAATGAAAACTGTGCAAAAGGTAACATTTCAGGCTAGACGTCTGAGGGCAGAATTACTATGGTTTGATGCATTGCAGAACAGCAAGCAAAGTTGCTTCGCTGAGTTGCATGAAATGGAGAGAGCAGAAATGCTCCCTATTTACCAAGATATGGAGTATTTCTGCTCTTTCTTTGCTTTCGCTCACTGTGTGCAGCCCAGCACCAATGCAGGCACCCTTGCACCGCAATGCAAGGGTTCCTGCATTATAGGCTGGATTGTTTTCATGCAGGAAGAGACACCTTCATGCACAAAACAATCCTTAGAGGCACTTGCCTCTTTCTACATGTAATGCAGAATGCATCACACATGCAAAGAAGAAATAACAAGGAGAAATAAATATATTTCAGCTTTCTATGCCTTATATGGGTAGATGTAGCATTTGAGCATTCCCAGGCATACTAGCTTTAGTAAATCTGACAATGTGCCAAAATCCATGGGTGGATGCATGGGAATGTCTCTGCTACATCTATGGAACGCCGCCCCAAGTTGAAATGTAATGCAATGCAATCCAAGCAGCTGTGTTTCGCCACATTTCTTTACAAAACTATACAAGTCCACACAAATCAGGCCATGTGTGGCTCTGTAAAAATTACTGAAGCCTTTGCATTGTCCTTGAATTGCGTTGAGTGACGCAAGGACAACTCAAAATCTTTGTAAATCAGGGCCTAGATTTTGAACCGTATCCCCTTCTCAAAAGGAAGTCACTAATGTGCTCAAAAGATAAATGATCAGGCCCAAACACCAGCTTGAGGCTGCATGCAAAATTAACTTCAAAAGGACAATGGAAAATTTGGAGACACCCACCAAGACTGAAATTCCACTGAAAATCCTGGGTAAGACCTGAACCTGATACGCTTACCAGATTCAGAGGGTCATTCTGACCCTGGCGGGCGGCGGGAGCCGCCCGCCTGGCGGGAACTGTCAAATGGCCGCGATGCCATTCTGGCTTTCCCGCTGGGCCGGCGGGCGACCGCCAAAAGAGCGCCCGCCGGCCCAGCGGGAAAGGCCCTGCAACCAGGAAGCCGGCTCCGAATGGAGCTGGTGGAGTTGCAGGGGTGCGACCGGTGCAGTTGCACCCGTCGCGATTTTCACTGTCTGCTAAGCAGACAGTGAAAATCTTTATGGGGCCCTGTTAGGGGGCCCCACGACACCCGTTCCCGCCATCCTGTTTCTGGCAGTGAAAACCGCCAGAAACAGGCTGGCGGGAAGGGGGTCGGAATCCCCATGGCGGCGCTGCAAGCAGCGCCGCCATGGAGGATTCCCCCAGCCGGGGGAAATCTGGCGGAAAACCGCCGGACCCGGCTGGGCGACCAATTCAAAATGTAGCACCGCCAGCCTGTTGGCGGTGCTTCAGCCGGCCTCCACCCTGGCGGTCATAGACCGCCAGGGTCAGAATGAGGCCCTCAGTCTTTCCTGTCTACGCTCCTAGGTAAGGAATGCTTTTATAGGAAAAATAAGTTCTATCCACAGCATTAATTAGAATTAATAGACTTCTTAAGTTTAATAGTGCAATAGGAGACAATCCACTGCTTAAATCAAACTAAATACTCACAAATTAAATTCATTTACCCAATAAATCAGCAAATGAATCATTAGGATTCGAGGATTATACACTTATAAGTCTTATTAATGATACTTTTTGCTACTCTAAGCTCTACGTAGGGGGACAAACAACGCCTTTTATCATCACAGATACCAGAGCTTTATTCATAGAATGGTGACATCCAGAGTACACCTACAAATTGAATATACTTGTGGGAAAAGCTGTAAATGTCTCAGAATTTCTGCAGTCATAGATTTTAGGTTGGGCTGGTAGTATTAGTGTTTCCAGAGAAGGGGCAGTAGTCGGTATTAGATATGCAGTGAGCACCCACACTGTTGTAACTCAGTAATAAGTCCCAAACAAACCAATTGGCATGGTGAAAAATAACTTGTGTTAAAAAACACAACATTTTAGTGTGAAGAAAACAAAAATACTGTTAAGTATAGCTTCACTTTCTCGCAAACCTCTAATCACAAAATGGTTGATTTTCTGCCCATATCACACATCTGGGCAATCTGAGGTTGCATTCTACAACTTTGTAATATTTTTGCGGATACCCAATGGCATTTTTGTGAATCTCAAACACAAGTAAAATTACAAAAGTCTTAGGTATGTGCTGTGAATCTTGTAATGCTAACAGCTTTGTGATATGGGGAATGATATACTAAGAGACCAGTCCAAAAACCAGATCGGAAACTGTTGTCTAACATTTTACAATCACTTTCTGATTTTGCAATGTGACCTATGCACTAATAGGTCATAGTGCAAAATCTCCAAATTCAAGGGTGAGAGAATGACCTATACACTGCTACTGCAGCATCTCAGGTCTGCTACTGCAGCGTATATGTGCAATTTTAAGCTGCCATTTAGACCTGTCAAAATAACCTTTTTGGTATGTTTGAACCTTCGTTTTTAATATTTATATCACCTCCAGGGTAGGGCTTAAACTCACGTAGGGCAGGGTGCATGTTATTTAAAATTAGGATATATATATATTTAATGTTTTACAGGTCCTGTACACAGAAAACCTCCAATGTTGTTTTTTAACTGTGGCAAGGTTGGTTCTCCCAGTGACTAACACTGGTTTACACTTTTTTCACTTAATAACTGTTAAATTTAGTTGGAGAACAGCTAAAAGCAATTTAAAATCCAATGTAATGGTAGGGTCGGATTTTACCTTATTACTTTGGGGGGAAAAAACCTTTTAGAAAGTTGTCCTGACAAAAACTAAAAGGCCTTTCTGACAGTGTGCAAAAGTAACCTGACTAGTGATAGCTCCCCTGTAGTAAGATTTGTATTGTTCCCAGATAATAAACAAAAAGCCCTGGCTGTGGGTGTCACGGTTTCGGGCAGGGCTGATCAGGACTTTGGTTGGGACACCCCTTGAGGTCACCGAATATCCTACAGAGGTAGTGTACTGGGGCAGAAGAGCAGCTAAAGGCATACACGGAAAGGACAGCTATGGATAGGCACAGGAAACAGGAAAGTAAAAGCAGAGCAACCCTTGTGTGAACAAACAGGAAACGGATTACCAGTGGACAAACACGCTGGGGTTGTACACAGAGTAAGGCGCAGAACCTCCCACAGTGACAGGGAATCTCAATGCCTCTGTGCAGTTTGCTCTTACAGATAGTCACCCTGCCAGCCCCATAGAAAGGAGGCAGCAGAAGTGATTATGTCTCTGGACCCTAGAGCACAAACAAGGATAGTACTTACATACACAGGACACGCTCTTGTGGGTCCAGCTCGAAACACAGTGGCGATTCCTGAGAAAACAGCAATAGCACACTGTCACTGTTAGGCACGAAATACAACGTATAACACTGGACAAGGATGGGGGCTGGAATTGCCTCCTGGAAACCAGGAGCCAACCCCAGTACACAGGAGGACACGTATACACTGGTGAAGACTGATAGAACACTTACCAGACACAAAGAACCAAGAAGAAACAGAAACAGAAGGGAACAAACAAAGAGGCAGAGGCAAGAACTAGGAACAGGCTCAGGCTGAAGCAAAGGCGGGTCTAGGACTTGAAAACAGGGTGCAACTTCTGGCTGGGACAGGCAGAGACAGGACTGGGAAACCGAGAACAGGCTCTGGCTGGAACAGGCAAGGACAGGACTGGAATACAGGGAGTAGGAAATGAGCAGTAAACAGGACTGGGAAACAGAGAGAAGGTTCAGGCTGAAGCAAGGCAGGAGCAGGGCAGAGAAACAGGGAGCAGGCTTTGGAAGAAACAAACAGGTACAAGGTTAAGAAGTAGGGAGCAGACTCTGGCTGGAACAATCAAGAGCAGGGCAGAGAAACAGGAAACAGGATCAGGCTGGAACAGAACAGGAACAAAACTGGAACACCATCCCACAATGGGTCTGTAACACAAAGGAATTGAAGTCCGATGCACGACGGGGAGCTTGAGGAAATGGCTGCTTATAAGCAGTTCCAAGCTGGGCTGCACAGGAGAGGTTTCAGGTGTGTGTGGTTTCGGACACTTGCAAGTCCTGGAGGAGAGGATCCAGTGAAAAGGAGCAACTGGACTTCTCACATTGAAAACAATGGGAAACAGAATCCGGGTTTTCCGGACTACCAAGCTGTGCATTATGGGATTTGCAGTCCCAAGAAGCAAATGTAGTCCTACACAAGTGTACCATGGAGAAAAGAGAAACAAACAGGAGTCAGCAAGGGACTCTAGATAGGTGTTCAAGGTGATTCCCAGGCTTCTGACAGTCCCCTTACAGCGCCCCCTGGAAATGGGACGACCGAGTCGTAACAGTATACCCCCTCCCACCAGTCTGCTCAAGAAGAGAAGGCGATCCTTTGGCTGAAAAAAGTTGAAGAGGAAAAGCCACAACA
Organism: Pleurodeles waltl; assembly: GCF_031143425.1. NCBI lineage: Eukaryota > Metazoa > Chordata > Amphibia > Caudata > Salamandridae > Pleurodeles > Pleurodeles waltl. Next base: position 776,645,631 of record NC_090439.1, on the reverse strand, counting down.
AGAAAATCCAACACCAACCTTGGTGGATAAGTTTACAGTCATGCCACAGATGAATCATCCAATGAGCAAAGCATGTATTAATACCCATATGGGCTCCAATGTCTTTCCTCTTTATTGTTCGAGTGATACGGGAGGAGTGCATGGAGTTGGTTTCTGGTGAAGTTGATTCAGGAGCAAGGAGATCTGAATTGCATAATGGGCGGTATTCTTTAGGACTTTCGTTTCCTGTTCAGTACTGTCTTCTTTGGAGGACATAATTGGCGTATTAGTAAGGTCTGTAACTCCTTCCGACAAGCAGGATATGTCTGTTTCTGCAGCAGTATTTGCATTGATTGTGGTCTGAGGCTTGCAAAGCATAGAAACTTGGGAGACATGGGTAACTGGTGTTCTCAAGGTGAACATGAAATATTCAGAATTTTCTTTAGTTTTGGATGACTTCGGAGTATCAATCACAGGATCAACAAGAGTTTTTAAGTCTTTAGAAACTGGATTAACATCTGAAAATGTAGAAGTTCCACAAACTAATTCTTTAGGGTGATCTTCAGACAAGACTGAGATTTCATCATTGCAAGTGCTCTGTGGTGTATTCATGGTATCAGAAATGGTTTCTTTGCAAAGTGTTTCTACTACAGGTAGTTGATCTTCAACTCTGTTAACACTGAAAGGTTGTTCTTTGGAAAGAAATAGAACTGGAGTCTCTTCAGAAATCACCTTTACACTGTTACCTAAGTTTTGAGCTCTAGCCTTTGAATTGATGATGGTTTCTTGCAATAAATCACTAAGAACAGTACTTATCATCAGATCTTCGAATACAAGATTCAAATTCAAGTCTTTAGTTTTAGTGGGACATATTATATCTTTCAGTACTTGAGCGTCGGTTTCAGATTGCTGGTTTTCACGAGTCTTTAATTTCAGAGACACAGCAGGTGGCATTGGTGTGGCTGGTTTTAAATCAAAATCAGATACCGGTAGATCAGAGATCTGTTCTTCAGTAACCGTTGAGCTGGAAACAGGAAACGCAGTGGCAGGGAACAGCAAGTCAGAATCAGTGGTTGAGGCTGCAACTGTGTCCTGTTCTAGGAGAAGGCTCTCATTTCTTATGACAGGCTGTTTACTTTCAGATTGCTGGCTTTCTTCCTTGTCTGAAATCTCCACGGTTTGCTTTGACACAGAAGAGATTTTTAAACTTTCTGAGAAGTCCATTACATTCTTAGTAACTGCAGGTATTTCTTCACGGTCAGAAAAATCCATTAGTTCACTTGAAACAGGAACTGTCTCTTCATTATCAGAAAATTCTGTGATATTGTTTGAAAGGGCAGGAGTATCCCCACAATCTGAAAATTCTGGTGTGTGCGCCATTTGAACAGCACTATCTGCAGGTTTATTCATGGCAAGGCAGGAACCACTGTTATCACTAGATTCAGATTCTTCAACACTGTTGCACAACTTGCCATTAATCTCCAGTAAAGTCATACCTTGGTTTCTTAAGGTGCAGCTATTGGAGTCTGCATCAGAACTCTCTTCTTCCTTTGGCTTTATTTGTTCTGATAGAGGGGCTGAGACACTTCCTTCTGAAGACTCTGAACCATCCTTTGAATCAAGAGGTGTCAAATCTCTCAGAGATGTCAGAGATTCAGTCACCTGTACAGGAACTTTCAGTGGAGAACTACAGGCTGAGAGAGAGTCTGAAGAAGAGGCTGATGTATTTATAACTGGAGCTGTCTTTTGACTGTCATTAATAGAAGGGACAATCTGCTCTATAGGAGTCTTTGGAGAGGCACATGAAGTAGCATACTGTTCTTTGAGCCAAAGCTGGTGATCATTTTCTTTTTTCAGGTTTTCAAATTGCCTTGCAGTAGTTTCCATCAGCTGCTCTGTTACTTCTTCTACCTTACAGATAAACAGAATGTCTGGTTCTGGCAACAGTGAAATATGCATTGATGAAAAGAGCCCACGTGCACGATTTCTTGTGTATGTTACAACATATTCATCATAGAAGTCCATTATCTGCCTTTTAATCTGCCAAAACTGCTCTTTTAGTGTGTGTATGTCCATATTGTTATCAAACCCACTCAGAATAGAAAAGGGTTTAGCAGAGCTTTTAGGGATTGAAACTAGTATATTTTCATCCAGTTTGGGAGGATGACAAGCCTTTTGAATTGAACTAAGGAATCCCACAGTTTTTACTGATCCCTTAGATAAAGGGTCTAGCCTGCTGACTTGAAAGCTCTGAGGGACTGATAGATCTTTATAAGAGTCAGCACTGCACTTTGAATTCTGAGAAACTGGCCTAGATGGGCTGAAGCACTCAACAGAAAACAAGGGAATCCCTAGTGTGGCTTCGTGAACAGTGTCAGGGTTCTTTGTTATGGCAGAGTCCTGGAGGTGAACTTGGGATGCACTAGCATGAGGCAAGGAATTAACCATCTTTTCTTGAGAGTAAACGTCTTGTGCAGAGGTAGCAAAAGCACTTCCACGGTTATGAACATTCTTACTGGCTTCAGCTAATAGATACTGCAAAAACTCATTACGTCCTTGTAATTCTTCTACAGACAGGGACTGGGGGTCATAGCCACAAATAACATAATAGTCTATCATTGAAAGATTAGCAAGCCACTCAGTATAGTACTGAACTTGCAAGTTATGGTTTTCTTTAACAAGTCTATCCTTTAAACTAAGGTCTTTTTTAGAGGATTTCAGAGAATGTATAGGCTTAGAAAGGGGTGTCTTAACATGATAGGAAAGCATCTTAGGTCTGTGTGTGCCTTTGCTGCCTGGGGAGCTTGAACTTTTTGGTTCGTGCATTCTGTCACGGTTTCGGGCAGGGCTGATCAGGACTTTGGTTGGGACACCCCTTGAGGTCACCGAATATCCTACAGAGGTAGTGTACTGGGGCAGAAGAGCAGCTAAAGGCATACACGGAAAGGACAGCTATGGATAGGCACAGGAAACAGGAAAGTAAAAGCAGAGCAACCCTTGTGTGAACAAACAGGAAACGGATTACCAGTGGACAAACATGCTGGGGTTGTACACAGAGTAAGGCGCAGAACCTCCCACAGTGACAGGAAATCTCAATGCCTCTGTGCAGTTTGCTCTTACAGATAGTCACCCTGCCAGCCCCATAGAAAGGAGGCAGCAGAAGTGATTCTGTCTCTGGACCCTAGAGCACAAACAAGGATAGTACTTACATACACAGGACACGCTCTTGTGGGTCCAGCTCGAAACACAGTGGCGATTCCTGAGAAAACAGCAATAGCACACTGTCACTGTTAGGCACGAAATACAACGTATAACACTGGACAAGGATGGGGGCTGGAATTGCCTCCTGGAAACCAGGAGCCAACCCCAGTACACAGGAGGACACGTATACACTGGTGAAGACTGATAGAACACTTACCAGACACAAAGAACCAAGAAGAAACAGAAACAGAAGGGAACAAACAAAGAGGCAGAGGCAAGAACTAGGAACAGGCTCAGGCTGAAGCAAAGGCGGGTCTAGGACTTGAAAACAGGGTGCAACTTCTGGCTGGGACAGGCAGAGACAGGACTGGGAAACCGAGAACAGGCTCTGGCTGGAACAGGCAAGGACAGGAGTGGAATACAGGGAGTAGGAAATGAGCAGTAAACAGGACTGGGAAACAGAGAGAAGGTTCAGGCTGAAACAAGGCAGGAGCAGGGCAGAGAAACAGGGAGCAGGCTTTGGAAGAAACAAACAGGTACAAGGTTAAGAAGTAGGGAGCAGACTCTGGCTGGAACAATCAAGAGCAGGGCAGAGAAACAGGAAACAGGATCAGGCTGGAACAGAACAGGAACAAAACTGGAACACCATCCGACAAGGGGTCTGTAACACAAAGGAATTGAAGTCCGATGCACGACGGGGAGCTTGAGGAAATGGCTGCTTATAAGTAGTTCCAAGCTGGGCTGCACAGGAGAGGTTTCAGGTGTGTGTGGTTTCGGACACTTGCAAGTCCTGGAGGAGAGGATCCAGTGAAAAGGAGCAACTGGACTTCTCCCATTGAAAACAATGGGAAACAGAATCCGGGTTTTCCTGACTACCAAGCTGTGCATTATGGGATTTGCAGTCCCAAGAAGCAAATGTAGTCCTACACAAGTGTACCATGGAGAAAAGAGAAACAAACAGGAGTCAGCAAGGGACTCTAGATAGGTGTTCAAGGTGATTCCCAGGCTTCTGACAGTCCCCTTACAGCGCCCCCTGGAAATGGGACGACCGAGTCGTAACAGTGGGAAGAAAGTTTTACTCCTTTGGCAGGATGGCCTGGAGCTGTGTCCAGATCTTTCCTGAGCGGTAAAGCATGCCTCATATGACACTGGCAGATGAAGCTCACACAAAGGCCTGCCTCCCTTTTGTCTTTCCAGTCAGCCTGGCTCCAAAGCTAGTTGAGAGGCGGCTGCCCAGATCAGAATTCGAGAGTGGACAAAGGATTGTCCCCCACTCACAGGCTGCCACTGAGCATGAAAGTAGCATCCCCAGAACTCCAGAACTCTCCTCAGAACACGTCTGGACCTGAGGAAGGTCAGAAGAGGACTGAACCTATTGTCTGTGACTCAAAAAGAGTCCTAAAGGACTGAATATGCTATCTCAATTGGACCCAGGACAACATAGTGAACAACATAGTGAACACGAAGAATCATAAGGCTGACTTCATGTTAAAGCTATAGGGACTCACAAAACTATAAAAGGCCTTCGCTAGTGGAAACTGGAGCTAGAGTGGACTCTCCTGTTGGCCTCTGCCTGTCATCCTCTGGAAATTTAAGTTTTTTCCCTGAAGTCTTGGGGTGCTTTAGAAATGTACACCTGTGGTGGACTGGGACTTAAAGGAGTAAAGTTAGAAGGTAAATCTTTGACCAGGATAAACATGGTTGGTGTTTCCGACTTGCACTTCAACATGGTCAGCGTCAAATTGCTCTTAGGTCCTGTTATACCATGACTATTGACTATCATTGGCACTTTGTATGTCTTGGAGCTATTCCTATTTAAAACAAAATCAAATCTCCGGTTCCCCTGTTGGAGTTTGTCATTGTGGTGCCATTTTGTTTATTTAGTTTTACTCTATTTTCTCGTTTGTTTTGGGGATTTTCTTATTTAAATTTATATGCATGATATTTATATATAGACAAGGTTGAGATAGGCTCAAGCCACCTTTGTTTGTTTCCATTACATGTTGATGCCAATGATAACTTTAACTCCCATATACTATGCATTCCCATTGGTTGCTCCACTGGCTCCTGTGTGGATGCCACAGGACATTTCTAATTGCTACCTTAATCAGTGCATTCCTTTGGTGACTCTTCTGATGCTTATAAGGGACTCCACAGAGCTATTACATTAGCTTCTTGTAATTAGGGCATGTCTGTGGGTTACTTCAATGTCACTTGAATCCTTCTAGGAAGCAAAACATATGAACTCTCAAAGAAGGTAAGAAATATTCAATGTGCCTTTATCTAGCATTCTGCTATATCCAACTCTAGCCTTAGATGTAACTACATGATCACAGAAACACAAATACTGCATTCCTCTATTCATCACATATGACATAAAAATACTTGCCACTCAGGTGGCACATGTTCTCTACATTCTACACCAGACAGAAAAATGAAACATTGTACAGTGTATGCATTCTGTGCCTTGCATTTGATGCTGAGTTGGATAAGGTCACAACTGTGGTCAATCATACACAACATCAAAATGGTTCCTTCTTTGGCCACACTGCAATTCAACACTATTTCATCCCTGCGTTCATTTACAGTGAAACGTGGTACCTATCCATTAATGTTCTTTGGTACTTTGTCAGCAGTATAAAGTGCTGTGTAAACTAATTGCAATATGCTAACAGACATATACACATGTTTTTACCTGTGTAACTTGGGTGTGGTTCCAATTCAGATGTATGACTGTTCAGCTAACCTGTTTTTCTTTGAATTATAATTAAACTAATTGCTGCTATACTTAGTATTAATATAGTTTTAAAACTTCTACCACACATTATTCACCTCTTCAAGGGAATAAACCAGAAATGTAGGAGACAGATTGAACTATCTAAGGATTAAGGGCCTGTTAGAAATGGGGTCTCAGGTTGGCAGTCCGTATGCACTCTGTCCAAACAGGGACCCTAACTCTAGTCAGGGTAAGGGAGATACACACCTAGGATGGTCCCTGCTCACCTCCTTGTTAGTTTGGAACATGCAGTCAGCCTTATCTCAGAGGAAATGTGTAAAGTATTTGTACCAAAACACAGTGATACAGTGAAAACACCACAAAATGGACACAACACAGGTTTAAAAAGTAGCCAATATTCATCTAAATCAAACATGACCAAAACAACAAAAATCCAACATATACAAATAAAGTTGTGATTTTTTAAATTAAAAGGAGTCTTACTCCATAGAAAACAATGGATGCATTGATGTTACATAAAATACCTGGTCTGCGTCAAAAATAAAGCTGCACGGGTGGGTGTGCGTTGGAAAAGTCAGCGATGCATTGATTTCTTACTCGCAAGTAAGGCCGTGCGTTGTTTCTTCTCCAGTCGGGTAGGTGATGCGTTGTTTTTTTCTCCCACAAGAGAGCGATGCATCGATTGCTAGATGGGCACCATGGATCTGGACAGTTTCACATTGATTTTGATGCCCAGCGACGATGCTTTCGAAATATGGCCGCATGGTAATGAGGAGCCATGCTGCATGGGGGTTGCTTAGATTTCAACAGCTGCAAGCAGGTGTTGCGTTGTTTCTCCAGCCATGATGCAGGTGATGCATTGATTTCCTAGCCGTGATGCAGGTGGTGCGTCTATTTCTCAGCCGCAATGCAGGTGATGCGTCGTTTTTACAGTCGCATTGCAGGTTGTGCATCAAATTTTTCCATGCACACCTTCTATGCGTGGATTTCTGCCTTGGTTCCACCAGCTTCACTTTCAAAGGACCAGGGACTGGAGTGGGCAGTATTTGGCAGGGTAGGAGTCCAGGTGCTGGCAGAGGAAGTCTTTGATGTCCCTGAGAATTCAAAACAGGAGGCAAGCTCAGTCCAACCCCTTGGAGACACTTCACAAGTAGGAATATACCACAAAGGCCAGTCTGTGTCCTCTTTCAGGTGGAAGCAGCAACAGCAGGCCAACCCAGCACAGCATAGTCACAGGCAAAGGGGCAGTACCCCTCCTCCAGCTCTTCCGCTCTTCTCCCTGGCAGTGGTTCCTCTTGAATCCAGAAGTAATCTAAAAGTCTGGGGTTTTGGGTCCACTGCTTATACTCCTTTCTGCCTTTAAAGTAGGCAAACTTCAAAGAAAAGTCTCTGTTGTTCACAAGGTCCTGCCTTGCCCTGGCCGGGTCCCAGGCACATACCTGAGTGTTGGAAACTGTTTTGTGTGAGGGCAGGCACAGCCCTTTCAGGTATAAGTGTAAGCTCCTCCATCCCTAATGTAGCCCAGTAGACTAATCAAGATATGCAGGCTACACCCCAGCTCCTTTTGTGTCACTGTGTAGAGAGAGTTCACAACAGCCCAACTGTCAGTCTGACCCAGACACAGAATACACAAGCAGGCAGAAGCACAGAATGGTTAACCAAGAAAACGCCCAATTTCTAAAAGCGAAATTTTCAAACTGACAACCCAAAAACCAACTTTACAAGAAGATGTATTTTTAAATTGTGAGTTTAAAGTCCCAAAATTCTATATCTCAATCTGCTCTCAAAGGGAAACTACAGATATTTAAAGACAGTCCCCATGTTAACCTATGGCAGAGATAGGCCTGGAAATAGTGAACTGGCAGTTTAAAACTGTACACACAGACAATGCAGTGGCAGTCCTGAGCCATGTTTACAGGGCTACTCATGTGGGTGGCACAGTCAGTGCTGCAGTTCCACTAGTAGCATTTCATTTACAGGCCCCGGGCACCTCTAGTGCACTTTACTAGGGACTTACTCGTAAATCAAATATGCCAGTCAGGGATAAACCAATCACCAATAAAATTTAGACAGAGAGCGTATGCACTTTAGCACTGTTTAGCAGTGGTAAAGTGAACAGAATCATAAAGCCAACAAAAATGGGTCAGGAAAAAAATAGGAGGAAGTAGGCAACATGTTTGGGGATGACCCTGCAAAAAGGGACAGGTCTAACCTGGCCTGATTTAGAGTTTGGAGAAAGAGTGTACTCTGTCACAACGTTTATGGACTATTCTCTCTACCAAACTCTCAACCACTCACCCAAATTAGGGCTGGATAGACTGACAGTATGTAGATGATGGAGTCTAATCTGGCTCTTTCACCTGCATAAATCTTTGACAGCCTATGGAGTATGGGTCATCGAAGGCAAGCCAGTCAACCATCCACCCAATTCAGAGTGGTCGGTCATATTGCTTTTTGTGCTCTCCATTTTAGGGACTGTAAATTTTTTAAATAATTGACCCCCAAACCATCATAGAGAAATCTCATGGTTTGGAGGCCATTAGTTTCATAGTTTTCAAAAACAAACTCCTACATTAGGAGTTTGTTTTTTAAAAATGTAAAACTTTACAAAAGTTTGATTGTTGGCCATTATCTTTGACAGTGCCGTCCGTCAATCTTTTCTAACATTAACAGGAACCACTATCACGGTGGTTCCTGACAATTATAGATATGTCTGTATGACAAGCGGGCATTTCTCAATTTTTCAGGCGGTGTAAAGACTGGGTGGTGGGCGTAAACCCCCTTTGCGAGGCTTTCTGCCTTTACTCTATCCGCCAAACCTTAAATTAGGCCCTAAATTACATTGAAATTATGTATCTAATTCTCAGAATTTTGACAAGAATTTGCACTTGTGATTGTTTATTATATTGTAATTGGCCAGATAGGGATGAAGACCACTTAATTACATAAATATGTGGTCCAAAGGTTCTTATTGGCAACGCTTGGAAGTTAATTTAAAAAGTTGGGGTCTACAGTAAGACCTTAGTAATGTATGTGATAATCAAACCTTGACATGCATTAGGAAAAAGGACAGCAGTTTAGCTATATATATATACATATATATATAAGTCCCACATATTTAGTAGTATATTTTTAAATAACACATTTCTACCATACAATGTGACAATGTAAAAGAGTGGGCATCAAGAACTTTCAATAGCTGCTTTACTGCCTATCAAACCTCAGATATAGGGGGTCATTCTGACCCCGGCGGTCTAAGACCGCCGGGGCCAGGGTCAGCGGGAGCACCGCCGACAGGCCGGCGGTGCCCCGCAGGGCATTCTGACCGCGGCGGTTCGGCCGCGGTCAGAAGAGGCAAACCAGCGGTCTCCCGCCGGTTTACCGCTGCCCTTAGAATCCCCCATGGCGGCGCAGCTTGCTGCGCCGCCATGGGGGATTCTGACACCCCCTACCGCCATCCTGTTCCTGGCGGTTCGCCCGCCAGGAACAGGATGGCGGTAGGGGGTGCCGCGGGGCCCCTGGGGGCCCCTGCCGTGCCCATGCCAATGGCATGGGCACGGCAAGGGCCCCCGTAAGAGGGCCCCGCAAAGTATTTCAGTGTCTGCTAAGCAGACACTGAAATACGCGACGGGTGCAACTGCACCCGTCGCACCCCTGCAACTCCGCCAGCTCAATTCTGAGCCGGCGTCCTCGTTGCAGGGGCATTTCCTCTGGGCCGGCGGGCGCTCTTTTGGAGAGCGCCCGCCGGCCCAGAGGAAATGTCTAAATGGCCGCCGCGGTCTTTTGACCGCGGTGCGGTCATTCAGCGGCGGTACCTTGGCGGACGGCCTCCGCCGTCCGCCAGGGTCATAATCAGGCCCATAATGTCTTGTTAAGCCAGTATGATTAGTGAAGAGATTACCTGGAAACATGGTTCACAGTAGGTTGACTCTGAGCCCCTAGATTTCTAGAGTTTGAAGCTGGTTACATCCAATCCTGCCTCAGCAGTGAATAATCATGTATAATCTGATGATACAAAGGAATAAAATGTTGGGCTTTTTAATCTGTGTTTTTTTTACTATAACGTTTTTCTGCTAGAAACACCAAGATCTGTCTGTGTGTAACAAAGCAGTACATGAGATCACAAGTGGTTATGTGGGTTAGACTTGCAGAAGGTTGTGGATGATTAAGACAATAACATCACATATAACCTGCACTAGATATTTAATTCACACACTGTTAGAAGATCCCTCTTTGTATATCATATCCATTTTTGCCAACTGGTATTGCTGGTTTATCACTTTCCTCAGTTTATGTACTTGGACTCCTAAAACATGGCAACTTTGACTAATTACTAACTGGCATATTTAACTTTCCAGTAAGGCCATAGTACATGGTGCAGGAATTACAACTATGGAATGGAGATTAAGGCCCTCATTCCGACCCTGGCGGCCGGGGACGACGGAAGCACCGCCAACAGGCTGGCGGTGCTTCATTCGTCATTCCGACCGCGGCGGTACAGCCGCGGTCGCCCAGCCGGGTCCGGCGGTTTCCCGACGGATTAACCCCGGCTGGGAGAATCCTCCATGGCGGCGCTGCAAGCAGCGCTGCCATGGGGATTCTGACCCCCTTCCTGCCAGCCTGTTTCTTGCGGTTTTCACCGCCAGGAACAGGATGGCGGGAACGGGTGTCCTGGGGCCCCTGGGGGCCCCTGCACTGCCCATGCCACTGGCATGGGCAGTGCACGGGCCCCCTAACAGGGCCCCATGAAGCTTTTCACTGTCTGCTTAGCAGACAGTGACAAGCGCGACGGGTGCAACTGCACCCGTCGCACACCTGCAACACCGCCGGCTCCATTCGGAGCCGGCTTCAGTGTTGCAGGCCTCTTTCCCGCTGGGCCGGCGGGCGCTATATTGGCTAGCGCCCGCCGGCCCAGCGGGAAAGTCAGAATGGCCCCAGCGGTCTTTCAACCATGGCGCGGCCATATGGCGGTTCGGAATGACCCCCTAAATGTCATCTGTAGACTGCAGCACATATTGAGCCATCCACTTGTCTGAGAAGAAAAACTTGGCTTCAGGCGTACATGTCTAGCCTGACTGCTCCAGATTCTAAACACATAATGTAATCTGTCAAAATAACCCAGGAAGGAAACCTATTTTTAAATATTTAGTATGTCACCACCAAGCAGGCCTTAAAGGCCACTGATATAGTTCATAGTTTTTAAAATGTGAACTATGCAAGAATGTAAGGTGAGCATGTCTTTTCAGCTGCCAACCCCAATGCTATTTTCACTCTTCAAGGCTATTGATGTTCATAGGAGAAAAACAAATGTACACTTATATGCTATTTAGGTTTGGAATAAGTTTCAGAATCAATTTAATATTTATTAAAAATCCCATTCAAAAGTTAAGTTGTATTCTTGATAATTATGCAGGAAAAAGTTACACAGTGTTGCTTGAAGCTCCACTGGCTAGATAGCATCAGCTTTCCTGAAATTGCCATAACTGTCAGTGTTTTCACCTTGATGATGTGTGAAAAGTGCTCCAAAAGCAGAAATAATGATTTTTGTCCTATAGCAGGAAGAGAAGGATGTGAAGCATGTGACCCATCCTCTCTCAGTACATGCAGAGGTGCGGGGGTCAGGAATTTCATTAAAAGGGACCAGGGACTGGAAAAAAAAGGGTAAATTCACTATTAAGTGTAATGTGACTCCTGAGAAAAACAGTCCTGTGATGCCTGGGTCAACTGTAGCCAGCCTGGCCCCATCCTAATTGGAATGGGGGCTGATCCCAGAACCTGTTTAGGAAGAGAGGACTGCCCATTTCCCTTAACACACTCTTGGATGAGCCACCAGCCTTATCCAGAGGCCTAAAGCTTCTGTCTTCTCAATCTTTCCTGACAATGGTGCACTGTGGGAATGTTTGAAGTAAGGAGGTGCCGCAAAACTGACATGTTTTCCCCTTGGGAACTGCTTTATCCATTGTCTTGGGAGTGCCCATGAGTCACTGCACCCAGTGGCAAGGGAATTCTACAAGACTTACCCCTTATCCCCAAGTCCACAGAACATATATAGGCCTGCAAAAAATCAGAAGAGACTGGATCTGCTGTTTGAGTCCTGTGTGGAAGGCTGGAGGGCTGGCTCTGCTCCTACTTGTACCCAGGACAAACAGGTGGACACAAAGAGTTAATTGGCTAGCCTCTTGTGCGATTCCAGGGACATTAAAAACTCCTTTCCCTGAAGAGACCAGTTGACCAGATGTGACTGAACCTGGACTGGACCCTGCTAGAGTTAGTTCTGGCCCCTAGGGGTTGTCACAAAGATCCCGGGGGGCCTCCAAGAGGGGGAGCAGTGCCACATGTCGACAAATGTTAGATTTCAAAGACCTTTAGAGCTTCATCGGGACCTCTCAGGAAAACTATCCAATTTCCAGAGAACCTAATCAGAAATGGCTTCCATGATTGGCCAGCTGAATGTTTTCAAACTCAAAAACAGAGACTAAGCCAAAGACATAAATCTTTACTAGGTGTAGGCACAAAGATATCTGAATTACAAGAGACCTTTGCCGGGTAGACATTTTGAATTTTCTTACTCAACATTTCAAGCCAAAAACAATAGCTTAAGAAGGACATCGGCCAGTTGTATACTAAATCTGAAGATAATTATTTTGCTTGGAGCACTCAACTTGGTGTATCTGACCTCAGGTCCCTCACAGTCGGCTGGACATTGCACCTATGCTCTGGTCAGTCACACACAATGACTTCTGATTGACACTTCACATTTTCTTGATGCTTTTGGTTAGGACTTTAAGAATTTTTATCTCTGATTTCTATTATCGGTATAACTTTCTTAATGAGGAGGAGACCTTTCTATAATACTCCATAGGGAAATCAATAACAGTTATCTTTTATTTAAAAAATATACATAGATTAAAAATATTGTAAGTTAAAATACAATCCTACACTAATTTTATATCATTAATAAATTAGAACTTATGAAGTAAAATGTTACAGCTGATTAAGTCATTGAATTCATATTTATTAAATATTTAGATGATTTAAAATATAGTACTGTAAATTATACATTTTCAAAATGTTGTCTAATAAATATTGCTATCTTTTTAAAATATAGTTAAAAGGTAATAATTTTGTTTAAAAGTTATATGTTTAAATGCTTAATTTGCTTTACAAATTTCAAAATTGATTTGATAACTTTTTAATGTTAATTATTAATTTTAAAATCATAACATATACATTTTTTCATTAAACATAACTCTTAATAATAAACCAGTTACACTCACCCACACACGCACACACATTCAATTAAATGCTAACGTAATGTATTTAACATCATTTCCTGTAGAGTGTTGTTTTAATCCCTTGTCACCATTATTTTCAATGAGTGTGTTGCAGTACATGTGAGTGACCATTTGTCGTGCTAGAGGTACTCCAAAGCTGGGCTGGAAGACATTTACAAATTACCTATAGTAACTTTAGAAGTATGATTTGTGAATTGCTGTGATCTTATTCTATTTTGGGTTGATGTTTATATCTGCAAGGAGGAAATGCCTTCATCCTCTTTTTAAATAATATGACATCAATAATTGCAATCCTGACATACACTTATGCTAAAGAGCAGATATTATGACCATTTTTAATTCAGTATCTACATATACCTACGAAGCTTGGAAAGTTTTGTGGCCTTGTATTGGGCAACATAGGCCCATATTTACGCATTTATACAGCTGCATTTGCGTAATTTTGGGATGAAAAAGCGTCGCAAACTTGCAAAATACAATTGTATTTTGTAAGTTTGCGCCATTTTTTAGTCAAAAAGCGGCGCAAATGCGGCGCTAAAAAAGTATAAATACGGGCCATAATGTTTGAGTTCTGAAGCAGTCCTCAATTTGAAAACACATGTTAACCGATTTGCAGTTTCTTGCACAAAGCACTTTATCTGGGCCTTTTGTTTTTTTAAGTACACATTCTTGACTGAGCCCAATTTATTCTCAGGTTGCCTTGAAGTCTGTTGTATTTATGTATTATTCCAATTTGTTTGATATTTTTATTTTTATTGTATTATTGCATTTGATATTATAATGTTGGAGCTCTGAAGTCTCTTAATTGTTATAACTTATTGTTTTATACTATTTTTAACTGCACTATTTTCAAGTTGAAAAATATACCCACTTTAATTTATAATAATTTCTTGGTTAGACCAATGCCCCTAACAAAATCTCACTTGTATGGCCTGGGAAGATTTTTACTCTCAAGCTTTTTTTTTTGTGTTTCTTGCATTTATAACTATACATGTCGCTAATTCACAGTTTATATTTATTTTTATTGTAGTTATCCCTATCATAAGAATTGTATTACTGTATACAGTATATTGTACAGCGCATGTTAATAAGCTGACACTAGAAATTAAAGTAGAGTATTACCATGGGCATCCCTAAAACTCTTACTTACCCCTCCCTAAACCCATCCTATTTTGTTAGTAAGCTTCCCCAATCTTCCAACCACCTCTCCAGTCCCTAACACCTTTAGTTCTATGTAGTAAGTGTGGAGATCTCACATAGAAAAGAAAGCAGAGTTAGAGGTGGAGATTTCCACCAGTAGGTTTGTGAATTACATTTTGTACTAAGTAAGTAGTACTTCTTATTATTACATTTTCCTGCTTCAAAATGCTGTTTGTGAATTGTGCCTTGTGTGTCTAACCTGACAGGATTTTGGGGCATATTACTTAGGGGAATTAGGGTACTCAATTCTTCCCCATCTAATACGTCATTTTCTTATGCACAATTATAACTTGAAGGAGATGGATTGATATGCACACATTTGACAAACACCACAGCTGGGAGTAAAACACACATTTCCAGTTTTCAAGGTAAGTAGATTTGCCAAGAGACCATGTTTATTTCACTTTTGTGATTGCTCATGTGTCTTATGTGACGTACAGGGGTTAGTTTTCACATGGCACCTCTCAATATATCTATGGTCTTTCTGTTGCTTTTTACACTGGGTGGGAACATTTTTGTATATTTAATAGCTATCACAGCATTATCGTATTCAATTTCTGCATATCATTGCTAAAAAGTACCCAGATTATCCTGGCTTCCTCAGAACTTTACATTGGTGCAAATATCCAATTTGAATGACTTTGCTAACTGTGTAGCTGGTAGAGACAGTTGATAGAACCAATTTCATATTTTTTGGTGAAATAATGCTACGCTGTACTCTTAAACATCTGTTGGAAACCCTCCCACTCCTAGCCTCAGAGCCAATGCATGGAGTTGTTATTGATTTATACCAACTTGTGTCAAAAGAATATTTCTATTCTCCAATTTTTGGCAAGCTATAGTACATTTGCATTCTGGAATGAGCCCACATAAATCAGATGAGCTGCATTCATCTAATTTCATCATTTGTAAAACCTTTTAAGTAGAGGTATCTATATAGACCTTATTTATTGTTTCTACACTTTTTTCATAAGGAGACTCACCTGTATTCTCAAGCTATATACATGCACTTGATCTATTCCTAGGTCTACCCAGGGGAGTTACCAATATAAGGAATTGTCCCTTCTCTTAAATCCTTTTAAATGTGTGCATAAATGATACTGACAATGGTGTTTGAGGATTCAAATCATGTTCTCGTTGGCAGCATTGATAATCAGTTAAACTACCACTCTGGACCATAAACCCCTTAAAATGCAAGATGTAAATGAAATTGCCCCCATTAAGACAGCTTCCATGTTTAGGTTTGTGGGAATGCTGGAAATGTATTGGTGTAAGAAATGTGTTTTTTGGCTGAGAGGGGTGGAAGCCATGCTTAGGAAACATCCATAGTTCTTGTCATGGTTAACCACAAAATGTCACTAAATTAACCTGTGCTTAACCCTCTGGTAGGTTGGCAAAAAAAAGCAGTCAGGCTTAACTTAGAGGCACTAAGTAGAATAGTTATGCAGCGCACAAGCAGAAATAAAGTAAAAACACAAAACAAGAAAAATTCCACATCAGTTTGGAAAAATAGATAGTATCTCAATGAACAAAATGATACTGAAACATCAAAATTCAATCAGTAAAACTGCAGATATTGAATTTTAAATGTTAAAGGAAAAATACTGTCAAAAAGCTGGAAGTGGTAACTATATACATCTGGTTGCACTGGACTGGGATAAAGTCATAAGTTCAGGTTGACCATGATGGAGTGCAAGCTGGACACAGGACCAAGTTTAGCCTGCTGAGAATTGTACTTTTGGTACTTGGTGCGAGGTTTGTATGACATTGCTTAGTGAGACTTTGCATTATTTTGTGCTGGCTTTGATTACGTTTTGTGTCCTGGCTTTGCAGCTGTACAGAGAGGCTTTGCAGCGCTTCGCATCCCTCACTGTTGGTTCCAATGAAGCTTTCAGCTGTGAGATGGGGCTCTGTGGGTCCTTGCAGTGCTGTGTGTCAGATTTGATGGAACCTTCAGGTAATCAATGGGGGTGCTCTATAATGCCAACCTAGTGAACAGGACCTGGGGATGTACCATTTGGGGATCAGGGACTAACTCCAGGAGAGGACAGCAGGCCTCAGGCAGGTCCAGTGGCAGGTCCAGACAAGTCCAGTGCACCAGGTCAGCTGGGCAATTGCAGCAAGGCCTCTGGAGCTTGTTATGTCCCTGTAGCTCCAAATGAGAAAGCAACCAACTGACCCTTGGAGACACTCAGGTTAACTGTGATGAATGGAGCAGGTCTCAGAGAGAAGGGTAGTCCTCAAGTGGTAGGGTAGTCCTCTGGGGAATAAAGCCGGCCTCAGGCAGCTGGGGAATACACTGGGGAACAAGGAAGGCCTTGAGCAGCAGAGCAGTCCTCTGGAAAATAAGGCAGTCCTTCTGTGTGTTCTGCCTGCATACAAAGGGCTGCATGCCTCTTGTAATTAGTCTGAAGCCAAGACAGGGAAGGTAGGATGCCTGCAGTCCTCAAAGGAATTTCTAGAGATACCCCCACCTTCCAGAGGAAGGACAGCAGCTACAAATATTGGACATCAGACACCACCTCATCAGGACAATTGTGGACCTGTGTGTACTGTAGCAGGAAGAAGGACTGCTGTGCTGCTGAAGAAAGGGCCAATCTGCTGGACTGCAACTCTACTAAGCTGACTTACTGCCTGCTGCCCTCTTTCTGGGTGAGAAGGACTGGACCTGCTCTGCATCTGTTGATGGTAGGACCCCAGAGTGACTCCAAGAGATAGTAGGATGGGACCCTGAGCTTGGTTTTAGAGACAGATGTCTGCAACAACTGTGAACCCAGCACCTGGACTCTGCCATCTGTGGATTTACCCTGTCAAATGGTGTCACATCAGTCCTGGACCCTTGGAAAAAGGCATAAAGTGTTCTGCCAGCCTCTGTGGACCCAGCAGAACAGATGAATTTCCTCTGCTGTGTGGCACAACCCTGAAGGGAAATGATGCATCCCTGCTGCTGAGTAGATCAGACTCATTGCAAAGACACACGTCACCTTTGCAGCCTCTTTAGAACTGCCAGTGTGTGATACAACCTTGACACAGGCCTCACATCTGTTTTCAGTGGCAGCCTTGACAACAATCCTGAGCCCTGCATTACAGCCTTGCAGCTCCTCAGAACCAATGCATCTCCTCAACTCACGATGCATCTTTGACCTTGGACTTCACAACGCAAACCCTCTTCAAAGGGATCCTAGGCGAAGACACATCACCTCGGCTACCCAATACATTTTCAAAATACATTGCATCTCAATACAGGATTAAAGGTACCTTGCTCAGAGGGTATAGCTAGGTCCCTGTAGCCAGCCCATATTCCCTCACAGTCAGCTTAAACTTGTGACTTTGTCCCGGTCTGGAACAACTGGATGTCCACAGTTGGCATTTCATGCTGTTTGGTGCTTTATTCAGTAAAATATTTTAACCTGCATAACTACGGTTCTATTCATTTGATTGTTGTCATTTTGGTCTTGTTTTATTTATTAAAAATTACCCTATTTTTCTAATCTGGCATGGGATCCCTCTGTGGTGTGTTTTCATTGTGTTAAACTAACTGCTTTACACACTGCTTTTAAGTTAAACCTGACTGATCTGTGCCAAGCTTCCAGAGGGGTTGTACACAGGTTAATATAGGGTCGGCTTGTGCCTCACCCTGACAAGGACTGTGGTTGCTGCTTGACCAGGGCTTACACCTCAGTCACCCAACAACAATAGTTATCACACCGCTTAGAAACTCTGTTCTTGAACCTTAATTAGGGAATCACACATGGCTTGTACAAAATTCAAATTTTGCAACTGTGGATTCCTTTCACAATTAGGTCTGTAAACTGTGACTATTCCGTTCTTAAAAGATCCTGTCTTTATTAACTAAATTGAGTTAAGCTTTGAGGAGGCTTAATACCCTAGAGGCATCACAGTGTTTCCATAAAGAATCCCTCTCATCTTTTTTTTGTTTGAAGGGGAAACTGTGTTTCTGCATTTGATTAACACTCTTCGCAAGGACCTGGCACAGAAATATGCCAGCATAGAAGTTCCAATTAGATTTTTGAATGTGGATGGCCTATCAGTCTGGGTGGTTGGATGAAATGTAATTAGATGGAATCAGTTGCTGAGATTAGGGCACTGGCGGTACCTAATTTACAAAAGAATAAGTGCTGGGGCCCCAAGTTTTGCTCAGATGCCCAAGGCCAGTACTACTGAATATCAACTTTCATATACCAAGGCCATGAATTTTAATTCCATCACATGTCTTTTAATCCACGACTAGACACTCACGGCCCCATTGTCGCACCCTTGCAGGTTCATGCTTTCTCCCTTTGTCCCTTTGTCATGTTTGATATGTCTTACTCTTCCTCCTACTTGTTTTCTCTCACTTGCTCTGGGTCAAAGTCTGATGAGCAAAAATAAGTGCTGGTCCCCAAAAATGATTGCTGGTGGGCTCCACCTCCAATCACTGGTTCAAATTAAGCACTGGGCACTGGAGAATCACAGTACATTGATAAAGGAATAATGTGATGAAGAAAATGTACTGAAGGCTCACATAGTTCAAAGTGAATTGTTTTTGGATTTGAAAGTGTTGGACAACCAGCATAGAGTTGCATATTTGAGGCTATTGTCATGTCAAACCCTATGGTATCCCTCACTTCCATTATGAAGAAAGTGCTGCAATTCATAGGAGAGAAGACAGCAGAAGCTGATTAAAAAAAAATACCACTTGCCCTTGGGTGCCAATTGAAGTGACATAGATTGTAGTAGTTTTGTCATGATAATGTGTTTAGGAATTATTCAAAAGAAAAAGAAGAGATTGATGAGACACGTGGATCCCACTTTAAGACCTGACCCCTGGCCCCCCTGCAAGAAAGAGGGTTCTTTTAAATCTCAAGAGAGACTTTAACGCCTGGGGGCTCCAAGTGTTGGTAAGCCTGCCTAAAGCATGCCCATTAGAATGAAAGCAAGACATCTAGGCAAGAAATATGGCTTCATGTAGGAAGATGGTGCTTGCTATTTGTTGAACAGCATGTATGCTTCTAAATCGTAATGCCTGATGTTTTGCACATTGGGTCCCGATCAGTCTTAGACATATGGGAAGCACTGTTCCAAAGTGCTGCTCCCGTCAAGGGGGATGTATGTAGTATTCTGCTATCTGGGTAAAGGATTCTTGTCTTCCTGCTGAGTTTCTGTCTTCCTTCTCCAAGAAGTTGTTGGTGAGTTGTTGTTGATTTCCTGGGGTGATATGCATAAACTGTTGATTATATAACTCCAAAATTGTGCCTTGTGAGCTTTAGCTGTGATGTAGCAGAAACCTTAGTGCTGTCCCTCATGCTGCAGAGATCATCCATATGTGACAATCTATGCATTATGTTAACCAAAGTACTAATAGTATGACTGTAGATTGAAGCACTGAGAAACCATTTTAATGTAATTTGTTTTGATTGATGACTTAGGTGTTATTGAAGTTTAATTACATGTTAGACAGATTAAACTGGCATTTTCTTGTAGTTTAAACTCTAAACTATTAGTCTATATTGAAATGATACTGAATTTGTTATAATGAGTTCTTTAATCTGTGAGAATAAATAGAGAAATGCAGTTCTGCATTAGGCCAACTGAAATGTATTTACAGAGTAATTTTGTTGTTTAAAGGTAGTGTAACATGAGTACTAATGAAGGGTTATTAATTTTGAAATAATAATTTTCATATTAAAATGTGTTTATTTGAATGTATTAATGTGCTGTTTAATTTATGGGCATTAGCCTAAGTGAGGCCTACTAGGCTCTGTATTCCGTGACTGTGCAGAAAATGTCAAGTCATCTTGCTAACATGTACCTTTCAAGAGTTTGTTGCCATGAGCAGACTAGTTTGGTGACTAGTTTGGTAATAGATGCATATTGTTTTATACATATAGAGTTATGAGAAGCTGACCTTGGATGTAGAACATATTGGACTGTGGACTAGCAATTTAAACATTTGTTTCAATCTTGTGTGGAGCTACACGGAAGGACTCTGTTCTATGACAGACTTGTTTCAAGTTGGAGTCTTATGATCGATTTCTATTGGATATTGCCCTTGAATGTCAAACGACCTTTTGCATTGATAAATCAGATTGCTGTATGAACTTTAATATGACAGTGCCCAGCCGGACTTTGGACAGAATTCCGGCAGACCCCAACAGTCCCTATCAGAGAATCCTGCCAGAATCCTTTCAGAATCCCACAAAAAGCATTGCAGATAAAGAAACCGGCATGCTGAACCCCTTGGAGAGGTATCTTCCTCTCTGCCATTGCCCCTTTGAAATGTCTCACTGAGACTTAGAAATGTTCACCCTAGTCCTCACAGAAGATTTTTGACCGAGCTTCTGACATGCTGACGCTTTCCCTTTTTGTTTACCTTTTGCCTACCGTAGTTAGTATCTGGTTGCCCAAGATTACAATTTTTCAAAATATTTTTGCCCTTTTTCTTCATTTTGTATTTTGCTGGCATATGTTACTCCCCACACATGTTATTCCCTAATTGGCTAAACTGTAGGGTTTCCCTGTGCTCAGGTAAATTGAACTTTGATGTTTTGAACTGCCTTCATGTTTGTTGAAAATGAGCAACATTTGTTTTCTGTCCTTCAAATTATTGATGTTTTCTATTGTTTTTGTTAAGAGTCTATTTCTCCTAATGTTAGTTCGCCTGAACTTATTAGTCAACCCTTGATGACTTTCCATCTTTATAATTTTGTCTTGTAAGTTGTCATTATAACTCTGATCTTAAGTTTGTAAAAAGACCCTCAACCTTATTTCTGGCTGGAGGTTTCCTTGTAAGGCCACTTTGGACATACTGTGCAATTTAATTGGTTTATATTGAAAGTTTGTTGTATGGTTCTACCACATCATAGGCAGGGTACAAAGATCCGTTGACCTCAATGAGTATTGATTCCTGCAAAGGATGAAAATACTCCAGAAGATCTGGTACTAGAGGAATGGCTTGTCCCACAAGGAGGGAGAACCAGTTAAGGATACTGTTAGGAAGGTAGGATTGGCCCCATATGATTGCCTAGTTCAAACTGGGCCCACCACAATTATTTCCCATGGACCATTATGAAGATTGATGAAGTTTCTACATTGTTCCTGCAAGAGACAGATGTGTGAGTATTAATATAGTTTTATGCTTGCATTGCTTTGGCCTGAAGATTGTGGTAAAGTGTGATGCTTTGAAGTTTTTTGCAGAGTCATGGTGCTCATTTGATTATGGTGCTTGTTGCTAAAAAATTTCAGTGGTTGTTGTTGACCGGTCCATCGTGGCCTAAGATCCCAGGATAATGCGCAATTGTAGAAGTCACTTGGTTAATTACTTGACTGTAGTGAGGTGCTTGACATGAGACATCATTGACAGTGCAAATAGTTTTCCTTGAGTAAGTGTGGGTTATGGTTGGTATTAGGTGAATCCTGAGTGCACACAGAGGATCTGTATCAACTGCAAAGAGAATTGTTGTCATTGTGTAATTGTGTAATTGTGAAAGCTACAGCCAGAAAGTATATTTCAGTGCGGCTTTGAAGTCTTTGACTTTCTATCGTAAAGTGTGCAGACAGGTTGCTGGTTTTTGCTCGCACTATTTTGCATTAGGTGTGTGTGAACGATTGTGTGAGAGACAATTATGAAATGAATGCATTGCTGAAAGAAGTGAGCGTGACTTTATCATGTGCTGCACTGGTATAGGTCAGTTGGTGTAAAGCCACTCTGGTATTCGTGGACATTGCCGCGTTGCTATTGGTTGAGAATATAGAGAAAAAAGGATTGTGGGAGTGAAGTTACTTCTTGATTCAAATGAAAAGTTATTGTGATTAACTGAATTTGAGTAAAATTTAAATTCTTTAAAGCTTTAAACAGTGCATGAAGAAGAGATCGGTTTATTCCAGTTAGAAAAGGCACAGAGACCTCACCCGATGGAAGTCCTGATCATTATGTGTCATCCGTAATAGGATTTCATGCATGTTTGTGGCTTGAACATTGGTGCAAGATTTCTGAAAAAGAAGGCACTTTAGCATTTTCCCATTACGGAACTTTTAATCTGAGAATTCAAGACAATTTGAGGCAAGTGCTTTACAAGATGAAACTGCCTCCGAGACGTGCACATTTGAAAGCCCTTAGTATTTGGAAACTGATAGCACAACAGAAAATAACAAACAAATATGAAAATTGAATGCAGAAAACAATCAAGACACTTGCAAAGACTAGATGGGATGCAGAACAGAAAATATGGAGAAGAAATGTAATTGAGGGAGTCAAAATGTATCCAGCTATTTCAAGTGAAAATGGTGAAAACACCAAACCCTAAAACTAAAACTAAGAAAAGGAGAGAAACGGCAGGACAGACAACAGTTACTGAGGATACAAAGACAGTGACATATGAGAACGATTTAGATAATGAGTTTCTAAATCCTGATGAATCGTCCGCCTCCATAACAATCAGTTGAAGTAGGTGCCAGAAGAGAAGCAGCACAAAATGCAACTCTGAATGTTCAAACTGCTCCAGTTACACAGACTCCGAATCAGATGGCACCAGATATACCCGCAAGTTCTGTGGTACAGATTCCTGAAGTAAATCAACCCTTTCAGAGTTTTATAACAGTTCAGCCCATACCAAGCCCCGCTATGAATCAGCTTGTGCCAAATTCTAATATGAACTAGACAGTGGAGTCATCTTATTTGAATATCCCTGTGAAAGGTTTTGTTCTGAAGCATATGTTTAATCCAGGTCCGTCAATGCCAAATGTTACCCCGAGTCAAACAGGACAATGTTTCAGTACTGTCTTAATAGGACAGAGTATAGGAATAACAATTCCTTAGAATAAGACAAATCATATGGATCCAGATGCATTAGCAGTTTCTGTGTCCTGTTTTTCCCTTTTATGCTCCAGGTACCTCTGGGAGCAATGCACATTCATTAAATGTCCAACAGTTCTTGATATACCAGTTACATCCACTCAGATATCACTGATTGGTATGTAGAGATCAGTAAATGCTAACAACTCAGAGATGGTGAGAACAGGCTCTCTTGGGAGATGGTTAACCCCTACACCAATTGCTGATCCAAGCCCAATGAAAAGTCAGACACAATTCACCCCAGATGCAAACTTTTCTCTGGGTGCCTCCCCTTATCATGTGCCCTGAGCAGATCAAGAATGGCAATTTTCACACTCTGTAAGGAGGAGTACCCTTTAACATGCTTGAGAACCTGTCAAATTTTAGCACCTTGAGTTAGCAGACTGTAGGTCCTAAGAGCAGAAGTGTCACAGAATAATAATGTGAGTCTACAAGGTTAAATTGCACAGCACTTAAATGATTGGAAAACCCTATGGAGTGATAGACCAGTAAATGTGCCTTGACTGAAATTGGAATGAAATGAAATGATATTAGGAACATTAGACAAAGCCCAATTGGAAACATACACAGAGGATGAGCTGCGGTTCACGTGAAAAGACATTACTCAACATGCAGGACAGGTTTATGAAAGATTAGCTGAAGTATCTGAAAAATAGGATGTGGATTTGGAAAAATCAAATCCCTTAAAAAGAAGTTGCAAATTGGTGTTCAACACAAACGAGTCAACATGAGATCCCCTGTAATGAAAAAACACATTAAGGAAATGATTAGATACATTCAGAAATGGGGTGCTATGGATAAGTGGGAAGGTACATGAGTGAAAAAAAGAGATCAGAAGAAAATCAAGCCAAACATGCCTCCGGCAAGAGAGAATCAAGCCAAGAACAATTTGAAAATGATGTCCATGAGAGAGATACCAGGTGCCTCCGGCAGGAGCAAATCAAGTCAAGGACAATGGGAAAATGATGCCCATGAGAGAGATACTAGGTCATGTACCCTGGAGAAGAAGTGATATTCTCTCATTCACAAATGATTATCTGAGATTGAGAGAGAGACCAGTGGAGTAGTACAAGCAGACAGAGAGATTTGTAAAACTTTCAAAATACCTGTGGGAGAATTTGAATATTTTGGTTGACATTGTGAACTGAATGCAAGGTGAATGTTGATTCGCCTGATTGTGAACCCTGAAGAGATCCAGTAACAGGTGCACCATATGAAGAAATGATGAAAAAATATGACAAGGTGATTGAGTTTTTGAAAAAAAAGTTATCTCTGAGAGATATTGATTGGCAGAGGATGGAAGAGACAGCCCAGGAATCAAAGGAGTAGATTAATGCTTATCACAAGAGGTTACTGCAAGTTTTCAAACATCATAGGGACACAGAAATAATCAAAGCCAAAGATATGGATCGTTTTGTGTTCAGATTTGTGCATGGATTGAAGTCAGACATAAGTGAAACGATTCAGCAGCACCTGATTTGCTGGCAAAGTAAACTGATAGATGAAATCCCGTGAGAGGCAAAGTATGTAGTGATGAATTTGAATTGAGACAGAAAAAGTTGAAAGAGAAGGTGATGGTCATGCAGTTGAAAGCTGCACAGAAAATTAGTCATAACCCGCAGATGATGGTGAACACTGGTGGTATGCAAGGAGTGCCACACCCAGGTAACAAATTTTGTCCAGCCTAGAGGTAGTAGTCATGTTTTTCAGGCAGGTCAAAGTGGAGGTGTTCTGGGTGTTCAGGCTTTGAAGAGAACATATCCGTGTCATGCGAACAGAAATTTGGGCCATTTGCAAAGTGTGGGTCCTTTTAGTAATGTGAATAATCAAGTGTAGCATACTTGAGTTGCTCAAGAACAATGCAAAAATCAGGTTCAAATCCAAAGCGGTCAAAGACCCCAAGTTCAAAATGCAAATGTGCCCTTAGGACAGCAGATGCAGGTGCCACATGCTCAGATAAATCAGAAAGCAAGTGGTTGTTCCCCAACAGATTTGAAATCAAATTACAAATGCAAATTCGAATCAGATAGCATCACACTTTCCGCTATTGGATTAGAGTGACGAGGAATTTTCATAACTTCTTCAAGCAGATAGCTCAGATGATGAGGACTGCATGCTAAGTGCATATTTGGAAGTAAATCAACATGGTCACTATGTAAATGCCAATGTCATGGTTTATGATGTGTCATTTCTGTTTGTCACTGGAGCTACACGTTCAACTGTCAGAACAGCAGAAGTGCCAAGCTTCTCCTTTCAGGAGAGAGAATCCAGGTAGAACGAGTAGTAAATAAACAACTGACCATCGCTGTAACAGAGCATGTCCTTGTAAAAATAGGTTAATTTGAAGATTAGCAGTAATTTGTAGTCATAGTCTGTGATTTAAGCCCTGTAAGCTTGCTTGGACTCAACCTAATGTGTAAGCTAAACTGTTCTATTAGCTGCACACCCCAAGAAATCGCAATCCAAACAATTGAGGAAGATGTGCTTTGTAAAACGGTGAAGCAATACCCAAGTGTCACATTCTACCCACTGCTGACATGTAATGAGTTGCCCAAAGATTTAAAAGTCACAGTGACACCTGAGGTTTGGAATTTTTCAGGAAAGGAAATGGGGCTCATCAAAGGAGTTGAGCCTATAAAAATAACAGTGAAACCAAATGCAGTGTATTCAAAAACACCCCTGTATACAATGACACCTGAGATAATTACCAGAATTACTGCAGTGAGCAATTGTTTTAATTGAACAAGGTATCCTAAAAGTGACAATGGGTAGTCCATGTAAGTCACCTATTCTAGTACTGTGGAAGCCCAATGGAAAGTACTGCATAGCCGAGGACCTGAGAAAAGTAAAATGAGATTGTTGTTCCATGGTGTCCCATGGTACCAAATCCTGCAGTGATTTTATTCCAGATTCGATGTGAGGCAGAATGGTTTACCATGGACGATTTACACCAAGTCTTTTTCTCCATACTGTTACATGAGGAATGCCAATTCCTCTTTGTGTTCACATTTGGGAGTCGTGTTTGGTATGGTGCCCAGTTCCACGAGGGTACACTGAGAGTCATTTGATTTTGATGTCCATCTCCAGCCCTGCAGCCAGCATAGTACCACCGGAGGCACTATAAGCCAGCCTACCACCATGGTTTTCGTGGCATTAGAAATTTGACAAAAACCATGACAGCAAGCCCTTCTGGTGACAGGGCAATAACCACAAGAATCTAGAAGAAGAAACAACAGCGACTAATATGTATTTGTATGCACTATCAGGGTGTAAGGGACCACAATGGTCCAGGGACCCACATTGTAGTGGCATATTGGACACTAACAGGGATGTCTGCGGTGGGCTTTTGATGTTGTAACCTTTTATTTGTTGGCAAATGTCACAGCAAAGGACACATTGCTTGGACTGTTTGTATAGATCTGTATACTAGAAGCATTTCTGTAAAAGTGATATTGTGCTGCCACACCAGCATGAACAGATGCAACACCCTCATGCGCTGCTTTGATGAGATCTAATCTCTGGCCTTGGATGGGGCTCACTTGATCCCCCACCCCAGGCATTGTCGCTAAGGCAACATTCTGTGCACTGATATGGTAGGAATATTTTGCAGGGTATGCTTTTGGAAGATGCTTGCCCTCAGCCAAAGCTTTCACGGCAGCCTGAATCTCATCATTCAATGTTGTATGAGAACGAGTCACTACACCAATAGAAGCCGTAGCTACTGCAGATTTGGCAGCTACATCAGCCAAAATATTTTCTACAATGTACTCCTACACGTTGATGGTCCAGTGTATGTACTACATGAGAATCTGCTAGCTTACCTTTTAGATCAGCCACCCTCCCCATTGTTAAAAATGGGGTCTTTGGTTGGCAGTCAGGTTACCCCCTGTCCAAGCAAGGACCCTCACCCTAGTCTGGGTAAAAGAGAATCAAACTCAGTTAACCCCGCTCACCCTTTGGTAGCTTGGCACGAGCAGGCAGGCTTAACTTCAGAAGCAATGTGGAAAGTATTTGTACCAATACACACAGTAATACAGTAAAAACACTACAAAATGGACATCACACCAGTGTAGAATAATAGGTAATATGTATCTAAATCAAACAAGACCAAAATGGCACAAATCCAACATACACAAGTTAAAATACGACTTTTCAAAAGAATAACGGTCTTACTCCATATAAAACAATGGAAATTATTATTTTGCACAAAGTTCCTGGTTAGCGTAAAAAATAAAGCTGCAGGGGCAAGTGTGGTCGGAAAATGGTAGTGATGCGATGATTCCTTTCTCGCAAGTGAGGCTGTGTGTCATTTCCTTCTCTCATCGGGTCGATGATGCATTTTACTCCCTTGCAAGAGAGCGATGTGTCGATTTCGGACGGGCCACCTCGGATCTGTGGAGAGACGGGTTGGATGCCCAGGGAGGATGCGTCGAAAATACGGTTACACAGTGTTAGGAAACTGCACTGCATGGGATTTGCGTCATTATCAGCATCTGCAAGCGGGTGTTGCACGTTGTTTCTCAAGCTGCAATGCATCGATCTCCCAGCCACGATGTAGGTGGAGCATCGATTTCAGCCGAGAAGCCAGCAGCATGGCCTTTATCAGCCACGTTGCAGATGGTGCATTGACAATTTTTTCAGCTCTTGTCTGCCAGCTTCACCTTTCAAGGGCACAGGGACTGAATAGGGTACCACTTGGCAGTGCAGGGGTCTCAACAGAGAGTCCAGGTGCTGGCAGGGGAAATCTTTGGTGGACCTGAAACTTCAACAACAGGAAGTAAGCTCAGTTCAAGCCCTTGGAGAGCCTTCTCAAGGAGGAATGCACAACAAAGTCCAGACTTTGGCCCCTTTCACAGAAAGGCAGAAGCAGCAACTGCAGGATAGCCCAACAAAGCACAGTCACAGGCAAGGGCAGCACTTCTCTTCCACTCGTCAACTCTTCTCCTTGGCAGAGCTTCTTTGTGACTCCAGAAGTGATCTAATTTTCAGGGTGTTTGGGTCCAATACTTATACCCCTTTCTACCTTTGAAGTAGGCATACTCCAAAGGAAAGTCTCTGTTGTTCACAAAATCCTGCCTTGCCCAGGCCAGGCCCCAGGCACACACCAGAGGGTTGGAGACTGCATTATGAGAGTGTGTGCCCATTCAGGTGTAGTAACCACTCTTCCCTCTACTCCAGCACAGATGGCTCATCAGGATATGCAGGCTACACCCCAGCTCCTTTGGCCTCACTGTCTAGAGTGGACTCACAAACAGTCGAACTGTCAAACTGACCCAGACAGGGAAAGCACATACAAGCAGAGTCACAGAATGGTTTAAGCACAAAAATGCCTAATTTCTAAAAGTGGCATTTTCAAACTGACAGTCTAAAAAACAACTTCAATAACAGATGTATTTTTAAATTAAGTTCAGAGGCCCTAAACGTCACATTTCTATCTGCTCTCAAAGGGAATCTGAACTTTACAAATATGTAAAGGCAGCCCCCATGTTACTCCAGAGAGAAAGATACGCCTTTCAACAGTGAAGACTGAATTTAGCAGTATTTCACTACTAGGACATGTAACGCACATCAGTACATGCCCCACCTTAACATGCATTTCACCCAGCCCATATGGCTATCCAGGGCCCTCCTTAGGGGCGCCCCTTACATGTATGAAAAGGGAAGGTTTAGGTCTGGCAAGTGGTACATTTTCAGGTTGAATTGGAAATGCAAGAGTGCACACACAGACACTGCAGTGGCCGGTCTGAGACACCATGTTTACAGGGCTACTAATGTGGGTAACACAACCAGTGCTGCAAACCCACTAGTAGCATTTGATTTACAGGCCCAGGGCACCTGTAGTGCACTTTACTAGGGACTTACTAGTAAATCAAACATGGTAATCATAGATAAACATTCAACAATACAGTTTACACAGAAAGCATATGCACTTTAGCACTGGTTAGCAGTGGTAATGAGCCCAGAGCCCTAAAGCCAACAAAAACAGGTCAGAAAACTAGGAAGGAAGGAGAAGGAACCCTGCAAAAATGGCCATTTCCAGCACCCATAGAGTTCTGTGTTTCATGGTGGTCCCATTTGAGTCTCT
The DNA here is from genome assembly GCF_031143425.1 of Pleurodeles waltl. Classification (NCBI taxonomy): domain Eukaryota; kingdom Metazoa; phylum Chordata; class Amphibia; order Caudata; family Salamandridae; genus Pleurodeles; species Pleurodeles waltl. The sequence continues at coordinate 776,616,280 of NC_090439.1, read as the reverse complement.
TAACCCATTCAATCATAAATGATTGAGATAATCATTGTATGACTGGACACAGTAGTGCGAATCACACACAATCAATGTGAGCTGTACTGCATCTGTATTTTCCAGTGCCACGATAAGAGCTTTAAGCTCAGCCAACTTAACAGTGCAGTCCCACAGGGTCTGCATGTAGGTATGTTGAGGGTGGAATACACCATCCTTCATCTCTCTGCTCACAGCTGTACAAGCGGCTGAGTAGTGATGTTTTGTACCTACAGCTGGTTGTGTTGAACCCTCAGTGTAAATGACAGTTTGATATCTGTCAAGAGGCAAGATGTTAGTAGGTGTGGGAAGAGAGAGAGGTCAAGTTTATGAACAAATTTGTGGCATAGGAGTTAGCATATGATGACGAATTAATCTACATGTAAAGGCCTAAAAGAGAAAATAACATGAGTTGTAAAATGGCAATGTTTGAATTATGGTGAAGCATGAGGCCTCCATTAGTATCATGCACCACATTTTAACATGAGAGTTTTGTATTCATATTAAATGAAGTACCAATTTGAAATGATTTTAAGAATGTTATTAGAAGTATTAAAATGAATATGAATTAATCATGCGTATATTTGATTAAATGAATTTTATCATTGCAAATTACACGTGTGCAGAAAAATTAATGCATGTTTACATTTGCTTTACCAAAGTTTTGAATAACGTTCACAATTAAATTATTTGCTTTGCCTGTATGAATTTTAAGGTGTGCAATAGGTTTATTGATGTATTAAAGGTATTAATGTGTAATGAGGCTTTTAGCCTGACTAGGCCTGGAAAATTCATTTGGCAGTTTTAATGGAAAATCACTTGTTTATTTTGTCTCCTCTGACCTGAATTCTTTCTCCAGGTTGTTAATGTAAATGTTGAATGTCATATTGTATTGTAGGCAAGAGACATGTTTTAGATGCAACAATCTAATATTATTTGTTCTGGATGTCGAACGGGACAGAAAATATGTAGTTCTCATGGGAAAAGTATTGGTTTAGTTTATTGTGTGCCATGAGAAAGGATCTCAAGCTTCAAATAATTAGAGAATGTAATATTTTGTGAGTAACATGTAAACCATCCAATGACAATGCATTTTTGATAAGAAGTTTTGGTATTGTTGCATATTCGATGGTGCCATCTGCAGTGATTGTATGCTGAAATTGACATCCGAAATGCATCCACCTGAAGGACCAATAAATGGATTGTGCATTCTTCTGATTAGTGAAGAACTTTGGAATTGAAGTCACTCTGTCTTGAGAAAGTCTCAGAGTCAGTCCCGTGCCTACTTTGATGCTGTTTAGAACTCTGTTGGAGTCTGTTTAAATCTGCTGTCTTTCTTCTATTTTTTAAGTACCCTGATGTGTTTCTTCATCATAGCCTTAATTGCCTTATTCTATTATGTGGTTCAGTACTAATAAGGTCAACTAATTCTGAACTGCTGATTGTCCTATGTGCAGCTCGTGTTCTGCACTGTCATGATGCTGCTGTCAACTGACGCCAGAAGAAGGTGACCGTTATGTCTTGACAAACTACTACTGTCTGCTATCCCATGAGAAGAGGTATAACTAAATGTGGTTTCCTGTTTCCTTTTCAGTTAGTAACTTACACCAGCCTATTTTTATAGTGAGTTATTATAATGAGATGTTTCTTAAATTATTTTTGTCTTTCTTTTTAATTTTGCTTTTGCCCACATGCATTGGCCTGTTCTCACACATGCAAGTCAACATTCATGTTAGTGATAGGAATGACAAGGTCTGAAACCTGAAATCTGAAACTGAATGTTAAATTGTATTTTGATGATTTACTGATGTCACTGTCATCTGCTTTGAGTTCTAATAAGAAATTTCATATTGTGTTGTTGCTAATCTACATCATTCTTTTTGATTGTCTAACAGTGCTGATGTTTAGTAGACAAAGACCCTCATTACGAGTTTGGCAGTCTTTTCGGAAGCCCGCCGATGCTGCGGCCACCAAAAAACCACTGGTGTTGGCGGTATCCTGACCGCTGTATTCGAGTCATATACTGAAATCTTTAAAAAAATAGCCATAAATTTCAAGACCGCCGGCCCGACCGAGGGCGGGAAAGAGGTGGTCCCACCACCAACACCAACACACCGGCAAAATCCCTCCCTCCATATTACAACCTACAAATCAGCACAGCGGTCATTGCATGGCAGAAAATCATTGGCGGTTTGAACTGCTGCAGTCAAGAAATCACCTAGACCAGAATACAACACCACATTGGACAGTATGAATACCCCACACCTGAGACACAGACACACATCACACACACCTGCACACTGCACTACATAACACCCCCCACACAATCCACAATCCTTTGCAACTAAAATGACTATCACAGACAGCGTGGAGCCAACATCAAACAAATTTGCACTTGCACACCGCAGGCACATTTACACATCTCATTGTGCACACAACATACAACTGCCCTATCAACGCAATACACACATCACAACTGCACACAAACATCACAACACACCAGTGCACTAAACTAGGCACCCCACACACTCCATCAAGCACCATACACTCCACCTTAGCGCACAACACTTCCCCTCAAACCACTTACCTACCACCATGTCCCCTCAAAAGTACCCATGATTCACTGACGATGAGTTGAGGGTCATGTAGAGCCACAACTGTTGGGTGCACAGGTCCAGCAAACATCCATCACCAGGAAAATTGAGTTTTATCAGCGGATTATCGACAGGGGTCAATTCAATGGGCAACCATCCACGCACAAGGGAGGATATCCGGAAGAGCTGGAACAACCTTAGGGGGAAGGTGTGTTCCATGACATCATAACACCAGATTGGCATCAACAAGACTGGCATTGGCCCCTACCTCCTCCCCCTGGTACCTCCTATACCAACTCAATACTTTGACTGCTTACTACTACATGACAATGACAGCAATGCTATCCTCTAGCCACAAACCTCAATGCAACATGGAACCATATACACAATCCATCACCCATAAACAATGTCAGCAGGGCACCATCTACCATTGCCATCACTGGGAAGCAAGTCAAGGCACTGTATGCACCAGACCATGGTACCAACAAGTACACCTCCACAATGTAACTCTCACCCTCTCCATCCACAGATACCCCTGCCACTGCCACCCTGCAGAGGATGCCAGAGACAGCCATCCCTCCCTAGGATGAAGGCCCCAGTGAGGACTACAACTCTGGATGTCTGGACAATGAAGACTTACTTGGCCCATATGGACTACTGGTCAGTCCACCACTACCAGCATCACCCTACCCACACCTGAGCCCTCCACTCCTGTGGCATCAACATCACGGCCAACTCCTCATCCCCAGACCTGTGCCCCAAGGACTGTTCAATTAGCAGTGTGCCCCACAGTACAGGGAGCAGAGTCTACCCCACACAACCAAGACAATGAAGGTCCTGGTGTAACTGGGAATGGGCACACTATGCCAGGGGCACAGGGGGACAGGGGCAGTGGTAGGACATTGTGTGCCAAGGGATGTGGCCCCAAGGGACACAACTGGCCAGGAGGGCACCTCCCACGTTCTGGGAGCATACCAGCAATCCCAGGACAAGATGGGCTAGATACTCTCAACCTTGCAGAGAACCAGAGGCTGCAGAGGGAATACCACCAGGAGGCCATGCAGCAGTGGCAGTCATACAATGCCACCATGGTCTCCATTGCAGTGGTGCTCACAGAACTTACAAGCATCATGCATGCGTCATCCACCAACCAGCATGCCCCTTCCACTAGCCACTTACCAACTGTACGATCCACATCAGCCACAGCTAGTGGAATGGAGGTCCTGCCAGAGGACCCACAGGCCACTAGTGCCCCTGCCTCTGCAGCTGAGGAACCCCTATTCAAACGAGGTTGTCCATTCAAACTTTGAGCAGGACCGGATGCCAGGACCAAAACCACCCCCAGGAAGTGATCTCTCTCCTGAACATTCTCCCTTGTGTGCCACTGGTACACGCTGTTGACTGTCATACCTCCATTTTCCCATGACCCTTGGAAACTGGACCTGTACTACCTATAGCTGAGCCAACTACTCTGATGATTTCACTTCCCATGATCCCACTGATCACCTATTGCACTTAATAATCACAATAAACACCATTGAGCACAGCTACTGCTTAACAAGCAACAACAAGTACGATTTTATGTAGTGTAATATGTCATTTCAGTCCACCCATTGAGCAGCAAATGTCTGTAGGATGGACAGAGGGGGCTGCAATGTACAGCTAGTATAGTAGTAAAAACAGACATATTCTGAAATCCTGTGTCAAGGGAGCCACCAGTCAAGCCAGGAACCAGAGAAGAACCACACAACAGACCTGCAAATAGACCAAGACAAGGACAACCGTCACAATAGGAGTCAATGTTGGCCACTCAAAAACATGCAGCACATATTTGTCCTTACAAGTGAGACTTTGCAAGTGGAATGTTAACACAAATTACCATGGCAGACCAAAATGTTTCCAAAACATGCATCCCAAATGGACTATCCACAGCTGAATGAATGAGTCATGCACAGATCCAGGAAACTTGGCTGTCACTTGTGAGATATACTGGTCAGCGAGACACACTACCTGGACAATTATAGAGTGAAAGTTTTTCCTGTTCCTGTACACTTGTTAATTGGCCCTGTGAGGAACTAAAGCAATGTGGGTGTCATCAATGGCCCCTCTCACATGAGGTTTGTGTGCCATATCATAGATGTCCAATTTAACAGTGGCCATATCCGCATGTTGGGGGAACCTTATGTAGCTGGCCAGGTGCTTGAGTAAGGCACACAGTACATCGTGCAATAGCAGACTGAACATCAGCTGTGACATCCCAGCAGCCAAGCCTACTGTAACCTGGAACAAGCCTGAGGCAAGGAAGCACAGCACTGATAAGACCTGCACTGTGGGAGGGATGTCATAGGGGTTGTGGATGCCAGGCAACAGATCCAGCTCCATCTTCGTACACTGTTTCATGATGGTCCGACGTTTCAGATGATAGGTCTGGATGATGAGGTGTTCCTCCAGGGTAGCTATGTCGACTACGGGCTGGTACACTAGTGGATGTCTCATGCGCACCATTGTACAGTATCTAGGAATTGGAGAGAGGAAAGGCACAAGTTCAGGTTGACAGTTTACATGACAACTGACACAGTACTTATAGCACACAGTAGTACTGTGGACATGTAGCTGAAGTATACATTGACTATATGGGGCATGAAGACTGAACGTGTGTGCCATCCTAGATGACTGTGCAAGGCCCAGACAAACTAATTGCAACACAAAGCATGTGTGGAACTTCCATGTAACAACACCCTAGTCCCCCAGGTAATTACCTGTATGTAAGCTGCATACATACAGACATAGTAACCCTGTCTATGAGGCAGCAAATAACTGCACATGTCATCAGTACATCTAACTACAGTGTCCATGTATGGCACATGTGTGAACCCAGGTTTGATGTTCAAACATTATAATTCTATGCACATATCAATAAAAATCATCCAGGCCCCACTTCTAATTCACTTACTATTCACTGACTGCATGTAAAATGGTATCCGCCTGTTTTGCATATAGAGGACAGATGGAAGAGAGCTCATTCCACTGGCATTAGACATCATGGCGTTAGGCGGTCTCAATCGCTGTGCAACTCCTCATTGGATTACATTGTTGTCTATGGCAGACTGGAGCCAATGATGATCACTGCTGGTGGTGACTGTCATGTTTACAGAGGCTGTGACCACCATTTTCTGCAGCCTACCTCACTTAACTCCTCACACTTTTGTAAGCAAGACATCCACTGTGTGAGCTGCTGTGTTCTGGCTCTGGGAGCCATGATGCCACGTCTTGCTGGAGATAGGGTCCTTGCCTTCACACCTGAAGAACTAGAGAGGCTGGTGGATGAGGTCCTACCCCTATATGGACAGTTGTATGGGGCACCAGAGCAGCAGGTGAATCCAGTGTTACTTTCCTGTCAAACAGTAGTGTCTGTGAGGCTGGAAGCCGATGTGACGGCGCACACGATTGTGTGCATGCTTGTGGCAAAGGAGTGAGTGCATTAGTGCCATTAACACATGTTTGCTTGGGCATGAGACGTGTTTGATATGTGAAGGTCAATACTGTTGCTGTGATGTCAGTCAACATGACTCTCTCCTTGTGTCTGTGTGTCCCATTAAGGTCAGTGCCCATCAGAAGAAAGGGATCTGGCATGCCATTGCCAAGCAAGTGCAGACCCCGGTGGTCCATAGCTGGCAAAGCACCCAATGCAGGAAGCGGTAGGAGGACCTGAGATGCTGGGCCTGGAAGACCGCCGGGGCCCAGCTCGGGACAGCCTTCCAATGACCTTGACCCTCCCAAAGGCCCGCATTTTGGCAGTGGTCTATCCTGAGGTGGATGGGCGCTTGAGGGCAGCACAGCAGCCACCAGGGAGTGAGTACAGACTGTAACCTCTCACCTTTTGGCCCTTTTATGGGTTTGGCTTGACTACCTGTGGGAAGATGTGGTGTATCTTATTCGTAGATGCACACCAACTATGGGTGTTAGTCTCCATGGCAGGATCTATCTAGCTTTTGTGTGCTAATACCATGCTGACAGTGACACATGAGGTGACTCACTCCATGTTTGGGGTTCTTTGGACACCCTCCCTATATTTTGGTAGATCAGGTCCTTCCATCAGCATCATTGAACCAGAGGTGTTAGGCCATTGCCGTCTGTATTGATCAGTCACTATGACAGTGGTAATGTGTGTGTTCTTAACCAGCTGCCAAGGAATTAATGACTATATTGTTAAGGGATATGTGGCCATGCAACCTTACCATGCAGAAGTCATTTGGGTTGTCAGTGCAGTTCATGTCTGAGTCAACTAGCATGTTAGTGTGGCAACTATTCTGCTACAATGCATTGTTACATGCTACAACGAGTCATTCAGTGACAATGTGCTCACATTAGCAGGTTTATTCAGACTAGATTTTGTTTGCCCTATGATTTTCCACATGTTTGAATATCTCTGTAATGGCATGCCCTGCCATGACATTAGAGAAATAATAAGGTTTTAATCTTTGTAAATGATTGGTTGGTATTGACCAATTCCACCATTTCTGTCTCTCCCACCCTCCATCTCTCTCCTCCTCTGTCTTTGTTTGCATCAGCATCATCAGGCGAAGGAGAAGGGGAACCAGCATGTGGGGAAGCTGCAGCCGACGGGACCCAGGAGGCTGACACCAGCAGAGCCGTGGGGGCCAGTTGGATGGAGGGCAAGGGGAGTGCCATGGGGAAACAGGATCTAGTACATCATCTTTGGAATCGTCCTTGGATGGACGCTCTCCGGTGGTAGCAAACCCGTCTGGGACCAGCCCAGCTTCATCCTTGTCCGCCACCCCCCTTCCCAGCACCGCCCACCCTGTAGCTCTCCACCCAGTTGCCTATGCCCACTCACCCAGGAGGGTGGGCGTCTCCTTCACCACAGGCACCTCAGCCCCCGCCCCAGTCAGCCCTGCTGTCCTCAATGAGGAGGCTATTGACCTCCTGAGATCCATCTCTGTGGGAGAGTCAACCACTGTGAATGTCATCCAGGGAGTGGTTTCACAAATGCAACTTACTAATGCCTAGCTGGGAGGCATTCAGGGTGCCCTGACTGCCCTGTAGAGATCCTTTTGTGCTCTGGCCTCCTCATTGATGTCAGCCAGTGTCCCTCCATCTTCTGTCCGCCCTTCAGCTACCCGTACCCAATCCCACAACCCTCTCACCACAGCCATCCAGAGCACACAGTCAGACCAGCATTCATCCACCTCAACAAGTACGGTTCACAAACTCAAACACAGGCACCACAAGACCCACCACTGCCATGCACACAGGCAATACACACATGCAGACACAACAACATCCACTCCCTATACAGACTCCCCCACCACCTCCTCCCTCACAGACACCACACGACTCACACCTGAAATCAGCACATCAAAAATCCCAGATCCAGCCATGGGTCACCTCATACCCACCGTCACCACAATAGCAGACCTGCATACATCCACCCCATACATCACATGCACACTCACTTTGACTACCAACACCCTCACATGCAGCACACCCACCTTACCAGCAGACACCACCCCAAAAGACACTCACACATCCACCATGTCTTCTCCCTGCATCTTCTCCCCACCTCCTCCCAAGACACCTAAAAAGACCCACCCACCCAACAGACATCCAGCACACACATGACTTCCACCCAGGCATCTGCACTCAAGGTACAGACAAAGACACACCTCAAGCATTACTCCTCCCTCCACTCCCCAACGTTTTTCCCATGACCTCCCTGTGTCCCTAAGAAACGTTTCCTCCATGGGTTTTGCCTGTTCCCTCCCACTGTCACAGCCCATTCTTCCCCCAAGTGCCCTGTTTCCCTCCAAAAGCCCAACCCTTCTACCTCAAAGTCCTCCCATGCCCACCCTGGTACTGCCCATGCCCCTCCCCCTGCAACATTGCAACCCTTCCCAAGACGAAGTCCAAATACCTTCCCCAAAAGCAGAAGCTCAAACAAACCCCCGTGCTGAAACCAAAACCCAGGCCAAGGCCCCCCCAGCAAACCTAAGCCCCCACCTCTGCCCCTCCTCACCCCTGAGGTGCCTACCCACTTGATGCCCATTCCATGTGGAAGCCACTTTTCAGTCAGGAGTCAAGATGAGTCTGTAACTCTGCTCAATGTGCCTGGGGCACTGAGTATATTTGGACTGGCCAGTAGGACAATGTTGTATATGATTCAGAATTCATATTTTTTTATGATGTTCATTACATCTGCACCACAGCACCTTTTGTGTTGCAGTTATAAACTTGTCCTATGTTTTCTTCCACATGTATGTGTTGTGGTTGTGTGTATTGGTGTTTGTTTTTGGTGTGTGATATGTTTGTGTGGCAGCATGGGTTGTGTGGGTGACTTATTGTGATGGTGTTGTGTGGCATTGTGTGGTAGTGGTGTGGGCGTCCATGTGTGAAGTGTTACATCTGTTATGTGCTTTGTGTGGTGGATAGAAGTGGTGTATGACAAGAAACGTTGCTTGGCAGTGTTGTGGTTTTGATTGGTTGAGTGCTGTTGTTACATGTTTCTGCCAGTATGTGTTATCCTGTGGAGAGGTGCGGTTTGCCTCTCTGCTAATGTGTATGTGTGGTTGTGTTGGTGTTGCCATTGTGTGACTTGGTGGTGTTGTGTATGTATGCGTTTGACAGTGGCGGTGGTGTGTGTGTGGTGTGGTGTGTGTATGACACATGTATGTCGCCTGTGGTGTGTGTGTGTTGTGTGTGGGTGTGTACTAATGGCCTTCCCTCCAGTGTGTGCTAGGTAGGTTTACTTATGGATGTTGTCTTTATCGCCGTCACTTGTTTGGGTGTTGCAGGGTCAGCAGGAGGAGTGGGAAGACTTCAAGTTTAGGTTCCATGGCAGCTGCGGACGTGTCTATGTTCCTGAACGTGAGTGTTCCATTTTATATGGTTTGTTTCCGCCAGGGTTTTGGTGGCAGTGCGACCGCTCTTGAATTCCTGGCAGTGTACAACCTCGGGCCTGGAGATGCCTACCTCCATCCGCGGCGGTCCATCCACACTGGCAGTACTGGTGGTACATTGGCTGTGTTCCATTGGGAACAAGCCCATGGTCATATTTTGATGGTTTTCTCCACCGGGCCTGCAGTTGTGCGAATGTCATCACCACTATGGCGCTCGTGGGACTAACAAACTCGTAATGAGGGCCTAAATCTTTTCAGACATTTTGATCAGCCTGTGGTTTTCAAGTATGCTTCTAATTTAGTCTTGTGTGTTAGGTTCTTCTGTGTTCTTCTGTGTTCTTCTGTGTTCTTCTCTGTTCTTCTCTGTTCTTCTCTGTTCTTCTGCTCTTCCGATCTTCTGTTCTTCTGTCTTCTGCTCTTCCGGTCTTCTGCTCTTCCGGTCTTCTGTTCTTCTGTCTTCTGTTCTTCTGTCTTCTGTTCTTCTGTCTTCTGTTCTTCTGTCTTCTGTTCTCCTGTCTTCGGCTCTTCTACCTCCTCCGTCTTCTTCCCCCGAGCCTGCCCTCCTGCTCCTTCCTCATCCCCCTCCCTCACTCGCCTCCCCCTCTCTCACCCCTAGCTAACCCGTTCGCTATCTACCTCCCTCACTCCTCCTATCTTCCTATCTCTCTAGCTCCCTATCTCACTATCTAACTCCCCCACTCTCCACCTCCTCCTACCTACCTATCTGTCTATCTATCTATTTCCCTATCTATCGACTTCTCTATCTATTTTCTCTATCTATTTCTCTATCTCTCCCCCCCCTCCCGCCACCCCCTCTACTACCTATCTCCCTATCCTCTCACTCTACCTCTCTCCCTCACCCACCTCTACAACCCCCCCTCCCCTATCTTCACAACCCTACTCCTATCTCTCTCCCTAATCTCCAAACCTCCTAACACTCACCCTCCTCCACCCTAAACCCCCTCCCCCAGCTCCTCTCACTCTACCTGTCCCCCCCCTCCCTCGCGCTTTCCCGCCGCGACCTCCTGCACGCCCCCGCCCCCCAGCTCCCATTCGCCCCCAGCTGACCCCTCCCCCCCCTCCTACCTCTTATGGCGGCCGCTGCGCGACAGTGGTAGCGACCCTTGACCCAAGGGTAGGTCGCTCCCCCTGCCGCTGCAGCTCCTCCAAGTTCCCGAGTTCCTGTGTTCCTGAGACCCACCTAACTGTAAGTACCCCCCCTCCTCCCAGCCCCTCGCCCTGCCCCGCGCCACTCACCTTCTCTCCTGCTCCTGCTTCTTTTCCTCCTCTCTGTCTCTTCCTCCTCGCTCCCCCTCTGCAATCTTCTTCTGTGTTCTTCTGTTCTTCCCTTCTGTTCTTCTGTTCTTCCCTTCTGTTCTTCTGTGTTCTTCTGGTCTTCTGTGTTCTTCTTCTCTGTTCTTCTCTGTGCTTCTGTGTTCTTCTTCTCGGTTCTTCTGTGTTCTTCTGTGTTCTTCTGTGTTCTTCTCTGTTCTTCTCTGTTCTTCTGCTCTTCCGGTCTTCTGCTCTTCCGGTCTTCTGCTCTTCCGGTCTTCTGTTCTTCTGTCTTCTGTTCTTCTGTCTTCTGTTCTTCTGTCTTCTGTTCTTCTGTCTTCTGTTCTCCTGTCTTCGGCTCTTCTACCTCCTCCGTCTTCTTCCCCCGAGCCTGCCCTCCTGCTCCTTCCTCATCCCCCTCCCTCACTCGCCTCCCCCTCTCTCACCCCTAGCTAACCCGTTCGCTATCTACCTCCCTCACTCCTCCTATCTTCCTATCTCTCTAGCTCCCTATCTCACTATCTAACTCCCCCACTCTCCACCTCCTCCTACCTACCTATCTGTCTATCTATCTATTTCCCTATCTATCGACTTCTCTATCTATTTTCTCTATCTATTTCTCTATCTCTCCCCCCCTCCCGCCACCCCCTCTACTACCTATCCCCCTATCCTCTCACTCTACCTCTCTCCCTCACCCACCTCTACAACCCCCCCTCCCCTATCTTCACAACCCTACTCCTATCTCTCTCCCTAATCTCCAAAGCTCCTAACACTCACCCTCCTCCACCCTAAACCCCCTCCCCCAGCTCCTCTCACTCTACCTGTCCCCCCCCTCCCTCGCGCTTTCCCGCCGCGACCTCCTGCACGCCCCCGCCCCCCAGCTCCCATTCGCCCCCAGCTGACCCCTCCCCCCCCTCCTACCTCTTATGGCGGCCGCTGCGCGACAGTGGTAGCGACCCTTGACCCAAGGGTAGGTCGCTCCCCCTGCCGCTGCAGCTCCTCCAAGTTCCCGAGTTCCTGTGTTCCTGAGACCCACCTAACTGTAAGTACCCCCCTCCTCCCAGCCCCTCGCCCTGCCCCGCGCCACTCACCTTCTCTCCTGCTCCTGCTTCTTTTCCTCCTCTCTGTCTCTTCCTCCTCGCTCCCCCTCTGCAATCTTCTTCTGTGTTCTTCTGTTCTTCCCTTCTGTTCTTCTGTTCTTCCCTTCTGTTCTTCTGTGTTCTTCCGGTCTTCTGTGTTCTTCTTCTCTGTTCTTCTCTGTGCTTCTGTGTTCTTCTTCTCGGTTCTTCTGTGTTCTTCTGTGTTCTTCTGTGTTCTTCTCTGTTCTTCTCTGTTCTTCTCTGTTCTTCTCTGTTCTTCTGCTCTTCCGATCTTCTGTTCTTCTGTCTTCTGCTCTTCCGGTCTTCTGCTCTTCCGGTCTTCTGTTCTTCTGTCTTCTGTTCTTCTGTCTTCTGTTCTTCTGTCTTCTGTTCTTCTGTCTTCTGTTCTCCTGTCTTCGGCTCTTCTACCTCCTCCGTCTTCTTCCCCCGAGCCTGCCCTCCTGCTCCTTCCTCATCCCCCTCCCTCACTCGCCTCCCCCTCTCTCACCCCTAGCTAACCCGTTCGCTATCTACCTCCCTCACTCCTCCTATCTTCCTATCTCTCTAGCTCCCTATCTCACTATCTAACTCCCCCACTCTCCACCTCCTCCTACCTACCTATCTGTCTATCTATCTATTTCCCTATCTATCGACTTCTCTATCTATTTTCTCTATCTATTTCTCTATCTCTCCCCCCCTCCCGCCACCCCCCTCTACTACCTATCTCCCTATCCTCTCACTCTACCTCTCTCCCTCACCCACCTCTACAACCCCCCCTCCCCTATCTTCACAACCCTACTCCTATCTCTCTCCCTAATCTCCAAACCTCCTAACACTCACCCTCCTCCACCCTAAACCCCCTCCCCCAGCTCCTCTCACTCTACCTGTCCCCCCCCTCCCTCGCGCTTTCCCGCCGCAACCTCCTGCACGCCCCCGCCCCCCAGCTCCCATTCGCCCCCAGCTGACCCCTCCCCCCCCTCCTACCTCTTATGGCGGCCGCTGCGCGACTGCGCAGCGGGCACGCCGCTGGCGCGCCGGAGGCGCACCAGAGGCAAGCCCGTCTGCGCCCGTCCGCGCCTGGCCCGCGCCCAGCGCCACGACCCCTGGTCCCCAGCTCCCCCAAGCCCCGCTGATCCGCTACGACCCCACCACCCTCCACGCCCTCAACCCAGGGCGCTCCAAAACCTGCTTCCTAGCTCACCCCAAACGCACCCATGGACCCTTCGCCTGCAACTCCTGCAAACGCATCTTCCACCACGCAACTACCACGACCACAAGCCCACGCGCCATCAACCACCTCAAGTGCATCCTGGTCAACGCTCGTTCCGTCCACAAGCACGCCGTTGAACTTTGGGACCTCCTGGACTCCACAGCCCCGGACGTCGCCTTCATCACGGAGACATGGATGAACGCCTCCTCTGCTCCAGACATCGCTACCGCCATCCCCGAAGGCTACAAGATCTCCAGAAAAGACCGCACCAACCAAGTAGGAGGAGGTGTCGCCATCATCTTCAAAGACTCCATCAGCGTCACCACCTCCACCGAAGACCCCCCCCTCGCCGCTGAACACCTGCATTTTCAGATTCGCACCGACCCAAGGACCACCCTCAGAGGATCCCTCGTCTACCGTCCTCCCGGACCTCGCGCCTCTTTCAGCGACGCCATCGCCGACTTCATCTCCCCGCACGCCCTCGCCTCACCGGACTACATCCTCCTAGGCGACCTCAACTTCCATCTGGAACAAAACAACGACCCCAACACCACCACCCTGCTCGACAACCTCGCCAACCTCGGCCTCAAACAACTGGTGAACACCGCCACCCACATCGCCGGACACACGCTCGACCCTATCTTCTCCGCCAGCAAACACGTCTTCTTCAGCCACACCTCTGCCCTACACTGGACCGACCACAGCTGCGTCCACTTCACATTCCGACGCGAGACCTCCCACCTCCGCACTCAACCCATCCCTCGTCGACAGTGGAACAAGATCCCTGAAGAGCAACTCTTCTCCGCTCTCGCCGCCAACCAACCCACCCTCACCACCGACCCCAACGACGCAGCTCTCAACCTCACAAACTGGATCTCCAACTGCGCTGACAACCTTGCTCCCCTCAAACGCACGCATCGACAGACCAACACCAAAAAACCTCTCTGGTTCTCTGACACCCTCAAAGAATCAAAGAAAACTTGTCGTGCCCTTGAGAAGGCCTGGCGCAAGGACCACACCGCTGACAACATGACCGCCCTCAAGAACGCTACACGCGAACACCACCACCTGATCCGCACTGCCAAAAGGAACTTTTTCACCGACAGACTAGACAAAAACAGCCACAACAGCAGAGAACTCTTCAGCATCGTCAAAGAGTTCTCCAACCCCAGCGCCAGCGCCAACGCCGTCACGCCCTCACAGGATTTGTGCGAATCCCTCGCCACTTTCTTCCATCGCAAGATCAGCGACCTCCACGACAGCTTCGGACACCAGACCCAACCATACACCACTGAACCCGCTTCCCCGGACATCACCCTCAACAACTGGACCCACATCAACACGGAAGAAACCAAATCCATCATGAACTCTATCCACTCCGGCGCCCCTTCGGACCCCTGCCCGCACTTCATCTTTAACAAAGCCGACGACATCATCGCCCCGCACCTCCAGACCGTCATCAACTCTTCTTTTTCTTCTGCTACCTTCCCCGAATGCTGGAAGCACGCTGAAGTCAACGCCCTACTAAAGAAACCTACGGCTGACCCAAGCGACCTGAAAAACTTCCGCCCCATCTCTCTTCTACCTTTCCCAGCCAAGGTAATAGAAAAGACCGTCAACAAACAGCTGACCACCTTCCTGGAAGACAACAACCTGCTCGACCCTTCACAAACCGGATTCCGAACCAACCACAGCACGGAAACCGCCCTCATCTCAGTCACAGACGACATCAGAACCCTGATGGACAACGGTGAAACAGTCGCCCTCATTCTCCTCGACCTCTCGGCTGCCTTTGACACCGTCTGTCACCGCACCCTAATCACCCGCCTACGCTCCACCGGGATCCAAGGCCAGGCCCTGGACTGGATCGCCTCCTTCCTCGCTAACCGCTCCCAAAGAGTTTACCTCCCTCCGTTTCGCTCAGAACCCACCAAGATCATCTGCGGCGTACCTCAAGGCTCATCGCTCAGCCCGACACTCTTCAATGTCTACATGAGCCCCCTCGCCAACATCGTACGCAAGCACGACATCATCATCACCTCCTACGCCGACGACACCCAACTTGTACTCTCCCTCACCAAGGACCCCGCCAGCGCCAAGACCAACCTACAAGAGGGTATGAAGGACGTCGCAGATTGGATGAGGCTCAGCCGCCTAAAGCTGAACTCTGAAAAAACGGAAGTCCTCATCCTCGGCAACACCCCGTCCGCCTGGGACGACTCCTGGTGGCCCACGGCCCTCGGCACCGCACCGACCCCCGCAGACCACGCCCGCAACCTCGGCTTCATCTTGGACCCTCTTCTCACCATGACCAAGCAAGTCAACGCCGTGTCCTCCGCCTGCTTCCTCACTCTCCGCATGCTCCGCAAGATCTTCCGCTGGATCCCCGCCGACACCAGAAAAACCGTGACCCACGCCCTTGTCACGAGTCGCCTGGACTACGGCAATACCCTCTACGCCGGGACCACCGGCAAACTCCAAAACCGCCTGCAACGCATCCAAAACGCCTCGGCCCGCCTCATCCTCGACGTACCCCGCAACAGCCACATCTCCGCACACCTGAGACACCTGCATTGGCTCCCAGTCAGCAAAAGGATCACCTTCCGTCTTCTCACCCACGCACACAAAGCCCTCCACAACAAGGGACCGGAATACCTCAACAGACGCCTCAGCTTCTACGTCCCCACCCGCCCCCTCCGCTCCGCTGGCCTCGCACTTGCTGCCGTCCCTCGCACCCGCCGCTCCACGGCGGGTGGGAGATCTTTCTCCTTCCTGGCGGCCAAGACCTGGAACTCCCTCCCCACCAGCCTCAGGACCACCCAGGACCACTCCGCTTTCCGGAGACTCCTAAAGACTTGGCTGTTCGAGCAGCGATAACCCCCTCTTTCCCCCCTAGCGCCTTGAGACCCGCACGGGTGAGTAGCGCGCTTTATAAATGTTAATGATTTGATTTGATTTGATTTGTGCACTATATATGTGACATTGATTTTAGGATTGTAATTAAGCTTTGAAACTTTTTTGTTTTGGAGTTTGATTTAGCGTTTAAATTATTTTTGGTGTTTAGTATTGTGTATGATGTAATGCCATTGATTTGTGACTGAATGATTCTGACTACAACACTCTTCACCGAGTCCAAAGATTCACTCAACCTCCATTGCTTGAGAATAGTGATGGCGTCTCACCCCAGCGCTGGTGGTTGTTGAACCCAGAACCAAAGAGAAGAAATTGTTTTCCGGGGCCCCAGTTAGCACGTCAGCAGTTTTGGTAAAAGAGCTATGGTTTTGTCTTGTGAGAAGGAGGGTCAGAATTTGCCCATATTGTGAGTTGTTTTTGGTGTAGTGTAGGGGTTGATGAAATTCCAGCATTGTGTTACAAGAGTACAGTATGTGTTTTGAGTAGGGTTTGTTCTTGCAATGCTTTGGCTAAATAGCTGTGAAGTGTGATGTATGAAGTGAAGTAGGGAGTTTGCATCATTTAAGGTTATTGAGTAGGGAATTTGCATACTCCAGGTAAGAGAACGGAGAGTTGGCGTATTCCAGGTGAATGATGCGCTTTGTGCTAAAATATTTGTCCACATAGTTGTTGATGTAATGGGTCGTGCGAGGCCAAGGACTCTGGAGTATTGCACAAGTATATGGAGACCCTTGATTAATTTATTGTCTGCAGGTAAGGTGTTGGTCAATTGAGCGCTGTTGACAATACCAGTAGTATTTTCCTTGAGTGTGTGTGTTGTTGGTTGGTATTAGGTGAATCCTGAGTGCACATGGAGGATCTGTACCAATCACAGTGAGGTTTGCGGGTCAAATTTTACTTGCATTTGTAAGAAAGACATAGCCGGAAGAGTAGCTGTTTATGTGAAAGGACACAGTTGAAAAGTTCAATACAGCTTCTGAAGTGTTTGAGCTCTACCCGTAGTGAGAAGACAGGTTTTGGTTTTTGTGTTTGCAATATTTGCATTTAGGTTTTGCGTGAGAAGTCTATGAGATGGCTCTGCCATTGCTGAACAGAGTGAGTATGACATCATTTGGTCCGCATTGGGATAAGTCGGTTGGCGTGAAAAGCTGCACACGCATTGGGGGCAAGACTTGTGAAAAGGATTTTGGGATTGAAAATTACTTCCTGGTTTTGTAGATTTTGTGTTTGTGAATTATAGTTCCGTAAAATGAAGCTTTTCAATGCTTTGAGGAGTGCATTGAGAGGAGATGTCTTTATTCCACATAGGGAGGGTGAGCCTACTCCAAATGAGGGTATACCATGTGAGCAGCATTTGAGGTAAAGGAAGAGAGCGGAGTTTCAGCATGTCTTTGGGTAAATCAGTGGTGAAAAAGAACTTAGAAAGAAGGCACCTTAGCTTTTCCTAGTTATGAAACATTTCACCTATGAATTTTGGTGACTCTGAGGAGGGTGATGTATGAATTAAAACCCCTTCCTAGACCTGCACAATTTAAGGCACTTACTATTTGAGAATAAGTTGAGAGACAAAAAGAGGCTCAGAAATTTGAAAGGAGAATGAGGAAAGTGAAAAAGATGCTAGCAGAAGCTAGGTGGGATGCAGAGCAGGGAATGTGGAGAACAGATATATTACATGCAGTAAAATTGATCCCAACAATTACACAGGAATGTGATGCAAATGTTAAGCCTAACGCCAAAAAGAAATCTAAGGAAGATGCAGAACAGAAATTGGGTGAATATAAAAGAGTAGCCGATGTTGAGAGTGATTCAAATTATGAATTTATAACTCAATTGATGCAGAATCATCCCCTACCATATAAAGCAATTAAGTCAGTAAACCAGAATGTAGCTCCAGTTGCACAAAGCCAGGTTCAAATAATTCCAAACTTACCCACTGCTAACGTTGCCCAGGTACCAGCGGTTTTTCCAATAGTTCCAAATGTTAAAACAGTTTAGAATGTTCCAGCCTAAGTTATGCCACTCAGAATACAGGAATGACTCAGTTTGAGTCCACACCTAATGTACAGACACCTGCACAATTTGTGTATTAGAGACAGACAATGCCAATGTATTCCCCAATAATAATGCCTTAGAATGTTGCCCTGAATCACGGTCAAATCAGACTTTTGTTATAGTATTGGCTGGCCACAGTAAAGGATTAATGTTCCAGCAGAGTTAGGCGAATATGATAGGACCAGAAGCATTAACAGTTCCTATAACCATAGATTCATTAGTCCCGTTGTATGCCCAGGGTACTAATGAGAGTGATCCCCAGATTCCAAACCCAGTATCAGTAATGAATTCACCTTTTGGAACTAATGTAGAAATGGAGAGACTGAGCACTACTGTGCCAGCCATGACCTCCATGAATTATTTTGGTTCAAACCAGACAGATAATGGAGGTGGTCCACTGGTTAATGTAGCATGTCCCCCTTGGTCCGTGGGATCATCTGTGATGGGTTAAGAGCAGGTTATGAGACCCCATGCAATTTACCATGGTTTGTGCCCCAAAATAATGGCAATAACATATGTTTACTAGGGTTGAAGGCCCAACAATTGACTAAATGGTTAGATAATGTGAGGGGAGCATCAGTTCCAGGAAATATACCTGAGGGAGAAAGGTTATTGAACATAGCCAAATTAAAATTGGAATTAACTGTAATGATTGAACACTTAAATTGAGCAGATTAGTTTCTTACCGTGAAGATGAATTGCACTTTATCTGCAAGGATGTTACTCTTAGAGCAGTAGATGTTTATGAGGAATTAGCTAATTTGGCTGAGAAATATGAAATCGAAATGGATAAATCCAAACAGTTGAAGAGTTATAGATTAGGATTTAAAGCCAGAGACATTGCAAATATGAGATCACCTGGAATGAAAATTCACATTAAGGAGTTGATTCAGAGCATTCAAACATGGGGAACATTAGATAAATGGGAAGGCAGATGGGCAAAGAAAAGAGATCAGAAGAAAAAGCGGATTGCATCTTCAAATGATTTACAGAAGGCTGAAGGAGCTGTAAAAATGATGCCAATTAGAAAACGTCCAGGAGGGAATTTTGTTCATGTTCCTTGGAGTAGAAGGGACATACTGTCATTTACAAATGATTAACCAAAGTTGAGGGAGAAAGCAGTGGAATGGTACCAGCAAACACAGAGGTTTGTCAAGGTTGCAAAGTGCTGTAAGGAGAACGAAAAGGAAAATAGTGCCAAGTCGCAGATACTCTTCACCTGAATGGATCTATCTTGTCACAAATGAATGGGAAAAGAAGTTTATGGCCTTTTGTTTTGACCGTGAGAATTCAGTTGAACATTCTGGGACTTGAAATTGCTTTTGCATTGAGCTCTGAAATAACCTTGCTAATTGACCAACATAGGCATTACACTCTGAAAGTAATCATTAGTGATCATCAGACTGTGTTCTATTTAAAACAAACAATGCAATATTCTTGAGAGCTTTCAGTTGAATTTGAAGAACTTTCTTGAAGATTGGGAACTACTGTAAATAGTGCAAAAACTTTCTTTTTCTTTTTGCTGCCTTTTATTTCTTTTTATTTTCTTTTTTCCTCGGATTCTGTAAAAGCCAGGAATCCTGGAAAGGGTAAATGGGGTAGGTGTATATATGTGTGTATGGGTTTGGTAACAGTATGTATGATTGCATGCATTTTATTGATTGCAGGAATGAGTGTTTCAATGAAGGAAGAGGTGCAAAGTAAAGCAACTCCAGTGCTGAAAATAATATCTAAGCAGGATAAGTTTTATTAAGATGAGGGAATGCTTCATTTAGTTGACACAAAGGGAGATTTATCTTCCAATGCAAATTATAGCTTGCGGTATGAGTATGTGGATACAATGAATGTGCATGATTGTTAAGTGTGTACACAAATTCCTTCATCAGTACAAGAAGGAATCACACATCACAGCTTGCTACTAACTTGTGGGATTAGTTGCAGTTTATTATTAACTCATTTGTACAAGCAGGAATACAATCAGTATTTTACTCTAACTATGATGTACTCTTTTCTTTTGTTCCCATTAATCAGCATTTTATCAGCATTGATAAGGCTAGGAACAGACATAGTAGGAGGATTCTTTGAGCCTTCACTGACTTTTGACACAGCATATGCACTCCAGAATAATTTGATTTGTATTCTCACACAGGTAGAAAAGGAGTTTATTAATCAGGTAGATGACAGAAGAAAGCAATGAAAGAAAGGATAGATAAGGGAATAGCAAGACGAAAACAGTTCACAACACATCAGATACACAGGAACGCTTAGCTTTAGATTGGCAACCTGTAGGAAAGCTTTTTATCTATAGGCCACAATCAAAAGCTGACAATAAGTTTGTAGGAACGAGTGAATGCAGACAAGTATTCCTATTCAAGAGTGTATGGGATTTTATGCTAAATGGACAAGACCCTGCTGTACCTGGTGTCTATTACATCTGTGGAAAGAACGCTTATTCTAAATGGCCAAAAGGCTGGTATGGTACATACTAATTGGAGCTTGGTTTTCCAAAAAATTCCCACATAGATGACATTAACAATCCTGTAGGAATTGGGAGACCTGAAATTAGATTCAAAAGAGGAGCAACTGGTTCAGAAATTAAAAGAGACGTTTTTGGAGCATATATTCCATCAGTGGGAGTGATCTTGAATGATATTAAGATAAGGAAGTTATCAACGATTGTAGATAAAATGTCAACTGATTTTTTGGTGCAATGTTCCTAATGGACACGGAAATGGTTGTGGCAAGAGCAATGATTCTTCAGAACCACCTTGCGTTAGACATTCTTTTAGCAAAAGAGGTCAGAGTCTGCTATGTTTTAAAGTCACAACACTGTTGCACTTACATAACCAATAACAGCAGGGAGATAAGGAGATACTTATCTAATTTGACTAGTCTGAAAAATGATCTAAATGACCTGAAAGGGACAAATTTCTGGGAGACAATGGGTGAAGGATTCTCTAAAACTGAATCTTAGTTTGGGAACTTGGGAAATGGTTTTGTGAAGATGATCCTGAACTTTATTAATTATGACAGTGTGCATTATTTGTGCACTTGGATTTTACAAAGCTTACAATTTCTGGAAAAAACAAATGAGGAAAGAATAAATAGAGGAGGGAAGCAACGGAAATAGAGAATATGACAGATAGATATTATCAGATGATGAAGAGAATTGACAATTATCGCAAACGTAAATCTATGCATTATCAAACTACAAGGTTTTGACTTGTCTCATTGTAAATGAGAATAGTTCTTTTGTGACAGCATAGATTGCTGTCAGAGGAGGGACTGAGAGAGATCAAGTTTTATTAATAAATTAGTGCAATGGAAGTTAGCATATGGTAATGAATTAATCCACATGTAAAGGCCTAACAGAGAAAATAACATGAGTTGTAAAATGTGTACATTTGAAATTTGGTGAACCATGTTCCCACTATTCATATCGTACACCACGTTTTAACATGAGAGTTTTACATTTATATTAAATTAAGTACTAATGTGAATTGATATTAAGAATGTTATTGAAAGTATTAAAATGAATATGAATTCATCGTACTTATACTTGATTAAATGAATTTTATCATTGCAAATTACACATGTGGAGAAAAATAAATGCAATTTTAAATTAGCTTGAACATGTTTTTAATAACGTTTACAATAAATTATTTGTTTTGCGTATATGAGTTGTAAGGTGCGCAATAGGTTTATTAATGTATTAAATGTTTTAATGTGTATTAAGGCTTTTAGCTTGATTAGGCCTGGGAAATTCATTTTGAAAAATCACTTGTTTATTTTCTCCCCTCTGACCTGAATTCTTTCCCTAGGTTGTTAATGTGAATGTTGAATGTCCTATTGTATTGTAGGTAAGAGATGTTTTACATTCAACAATGTGATATTATTTATTTTAGCTGTCGAATAGGACAGGAAATACGCAGTTCTCATGTGAAACGTGCTAACGCGTCCCTTTATGTTAATATATTACACATTAGGACTCGTTTTAGGCCAATGAATCTTGTGACCCAGTAAAGAGACACCGTAGGACGAGATAGCTGATCAATATGTCAAGCAATATATCAATAATGTCATCAGTATTTATCACAACAATGCACTTCACTTTGGTTAAAGACATTAATCAAATTGACGACGCATCCATGACCTTTCACCCATGAATAACCACACCTTTTAATAGAATTTTATGTATTTTATTCCCTATTGGTTACAATCTACAAGCAAAAGAGTTAATCTCAATACCAAGAAGCATAATAGCATAGTCACGATGTGGCAACTGTGATAAGATTTCATTAACGCGAGAATTACAAATATCAGAACATAGCACGGCGTAAACATAGATCAGAATACAGCAAGTGTCAAATATGCGTCAGTTCAACATAGCATAATGTCAGTCATTTGTCTATTTGCGTCAGTTTAAGTTAACCCCTGTCCTAACCATTGATTAGCATTAGCATGTTGGGCTTCATGCAAAACAATTTAGAACACCAATTTGGAAAACACCTAGCTATGGTCTCTATCAAAATGAGCAGTTGGTACCTAGAAAGGAAAAGCAAACAGACAAATTACAAATTGCATTGTCATAATTACCCTCCAAGAATTAGGTCAGCACTCAGGATCAGTCTTCGTCTTCAGGACATCAGTCAAAACGCCATCAGTCTAAACTCAACTAAAGGGCATAGGGGACACTTCCCTCGTAAGGAGGAGAAGTGTAAAATGGGCAGTATATGTATATGGTGAGGATGGTTTTAATAAGTCTCAAAGTCACCAAACAGAGTGACAGAGTTTCTGGATAAAATCAATAGCATTCCCTACCTAGTTTTCCCGATTCTTCTGTGACATGGGTTTCTATCCCTTTTTCGTACTACATTCCCCCAAAATTCTATTAGACATTTACCATACCCCACTATCTTTAACCTATCAAATCTAACATTAGGTAATCCCAATTTTTACCCCACATTTATTCATAACACTTTGATTGGTCTTCATAATTGACGTCTTTGGAGGTGGCACGTCATACTTTGGCACGTCTTTTGGGTCAGCAGATCCATTCTCCATTGGTCTAAGTGACCTTGTACATTACACTAATCTACATTTGTTTCACTTTGTGCACAATTCTTAAACCAAGGCACCGAATATGCGCTTGGGAACGGAATCGACATAGATACATTCGTCTTCCAAGTTTGAAGAAAAAGAACATTTGCAGGGTCATGGGCCTTTGTGAGTCAGCACATTGGAAAAACAGAAAATGCATTTAATATGAGAGCTGGTCAGCTAAAACCCGCAGCTTACGCTAATTTAAGGCCTATAAAGATTTTCAATATCAATGCAATAACATAAATGTTAATATAAACTTAATTAATCATAACATGAACATTTCACTCATCATTATTAGTTTGCGTATACATTGGTGGCCTTTTACCGTGGTCACAATTCAGGTGCACGTTTAAGCAAATTCGCTATTATTATTGTTTTCTATGTAGCATCATTACACATTAATATAAGCATTTCATTTTCATATATGTTATGTAAGCTGCGCTCTCTCAAAAGTATTGGCTTAGTTTATTGTGGGCCATGAGAAAGGATCACAAGTAAAAAAATAATTAGAGATTGTAATATTTTGTTAGTAACATGTAAACCGTCTGATGAAAATGCATTTTTGCTGAGAAGTTTTGGTGTAGTTGCAAATTCGATGGTGCCATCTGCAGTGATTGATGCTGAAATTGATGTCCGAAATGCGCCCACCTGAAGGACCAATGAATGGAATGTGCATACATGTACCTAATGAAAAACGTTTGAATTGAAGTCAGTCTGTCCTGAGAAAGTCATTGAGTCAGTCCCATGCCTGCTTCGATGCCGTTTAGAAATCTATTGGATTCTGTTTAAATCTGCTGTCATTCTCCTATTTTCTAAGTCCCCTGGTGAGTTTCTTCATTACAGTATAGTCTTACTGCACTATTCTGTTATGTGGTTCAGTACTAATAAGGACAACTGATTCTGAAGTGCTGATTGCGATATGTGCAGCTCTTGTTCTGCACTGTCCTGATGTTGCTGTCAACTGACGCCAGAAGAAGGTGACTGTCCTGTTTTGACGAATTACTACTGTCTGCTGTCCCATGTGAAGAAGTATAAATAAATGTGGTTTCTTGTTTCCTTTTCAGTTAGTAACTTACACCAGCATATTTTTATAGTGACTTAATATAGTTAAATGTTTTCCCACATTATTTTTGTCTTTCTTTAAATTTTTGCTTTAGCCCGCAGGTGTTAGCCTATTCTCACACATGCAAGTCCAAATTCGTGTTGGTGGGAGGAATGGCCCACTCTGAAAACCTGAAATCTGAAATTGAATGATAAATTGTATTTTGATGATTTACTGATGTCACCGTCATCTGCTTTGAGTTCTAACAATAATGTGCATATTGTATTGTTACTAATCTACTTCGTTCTTTTGGAGTGACTAACAGTGTTGATGTTTAGTAGACTAAGGCCCAGATTTAAGAAAAGTAATGCTTCTATAATGAGGTGCCACTTTTGTGACAGCCATTGTGCCCCCCTAACGCCATCATGTGTGCACCGTACTTGACATACGGTGCACCATGGCGCATGTTAGGGCCAATAGCGTCATATTTTTTTATGCTATTGTACTTTGCAGGATTAGCAAAAAACAATATTGGCGCTAATTCTGCAAAGTACATGGAGGCCCATTATAAATAATGGTGTGCCTCCTTTTAACACCTGCCCTGTGCAGGCATTAAAAATTGCAGCAAAAAATGGCACAGTGGAATGTCATAGATTCCACTGTGCCATTTCTGCAGGCCCCCTAAAGGGGGAACACCCCCCTTTGCATAGCAAGCATTGCATCACTTTGTAAATATGGCGTGGTGTTATAACCACACTACTGCCATTTTAGCGTAAAAAAAAATGACATTAGTTTGGTGATAGTTGGCACTAGACCCTCTTACATATGAGCCTTAATCTTTTCAGACATTTCGGTCAGCCTATGGTTTTCATGTATGTTTATAATTTAGTCTTGTACACCATATATGTGACATTGGTTTTGGGATTGTAATAAATCTTTGAAACTATACTTGGTTTGGAGTTTGATTTAGTGTTTAAATTGTTTATCCTGTTTAGTATTGTTTGTGATATAATATCATTGATGTGTGACTGAATGATTCTGACCAATTCTACACTCTTTGGCAAGTCCAAATATTCAGTTGTCCTCCATATGTGAGAATAGTGATTGTGTCTCACCCACGCGCTGGTGGTTGTTGAACCCAGAACCGGAGAGAAGAAATTATGTTCTGTCGCCCCAGGCAGTGCGCAAGTTGGGGTACTCCTGCTCGTACTAGAGAAATTATTGTGTTTGAGATTTTGGGTTAAACATTTAGGGGGTCATTCTGACCCTGGCGGCCGGTGACCGCCAGGGTCACCGACCACGGGAGCACCGCCAACAGGCTGGCGGTGCTCCCGAGGGCATTCTGACCGCGGCGGTTTAGCCGCGGTCAGAAAGGGTAAACCGGCGGTCTCCCGCCGGTTTACCGCTGCCCCATTGAATCCTCCATGGCGGCTGAGCGCGCTCCGCCGCCATGGGGATTCAGACACCCCCTACCGCCATCCTGTTCATGGCGGGAAACTGCCATTGACTAAATTGAATGATAAATTGTATTTTGATGATTTACTGATGTCACCGTCATCTGCTTTGAGTTCTAACAATAATGTGCATATTGTATTGTTACTAATCTACTTCGTTCTTTTGGAGTGACTAACAGTGTTGATGTTTAGTAGACTAAGGCCCAGATTTAAGAAAAGTAATGCTTCTATAATGAGGTGCCACTTTTGTGACAGCCATTGTGCCCCCCTAACGCCATCATGTGTGCACCGTACTTGACATACGGTGCACCATGGCGCATGTTAGGGCCAATAGCGTCATATTTTTTTATGCTATTGTACTTTGCAGGATTAGCAAAAAACAATATTGGCGCTAATTCTGCAAAGTACATGGAGGCCCATTATAAATAATGGTGTGCCTCCTTTTAACACCTGCCCTGTGCAGGCATTAAAAATTGCAGCAAAAAATGGCACAGTGGAATGTCATAGATTCCACTGTGCCATTTCTGCAGGCCCCCTAAAGGGGGAACACCCCCCTTTGCATAGCAAGCATTGCATCACTTTGTAAATATGGCGTGGTGTTATAACCACACTACTGCCATTTTAGCGTAAAAAAAAATGACATTAGTTTGGTGATAGTTGGCACTAGACCCTCTTACATATGAGCCTTAATCTTTTCAGACATTTCGGTCAGCCTATGGTTTTCATGTATGTTTATAATTTAGTCTTGTACACCATATATGTGACATTGGTTTTGGGATTGTAATAAATCTTTGAAACTATACTTGGTTTGGAGTTTGATTTAGTGTTTAAATTGTTTATCCTGTTTAGTATTGTTTGTGATATAATATCATTGATGTGTGACTGAATGATTCTGACCAATTCTACACTCTTTGGCAAGTCCAAATATTCAGTTGTCCTCCATATGTGAGAATAGTGATTGTGTCTCACCCACGCGCTGGTGGTTGTTGAACCCAGAACCGGAGAGAAGAAATTATGTTCTGTCGCCCCAGGCAGTGCGCAAGTTGGGGTACTCCTGCTCGTACTAGAGAAATTATTGTGTTTGAGATTTTGGGTTAAACATTTAGGGGGTCATTCTGACCCTGGCGGCCGGTGACCGCCAGGGTCACCGACCACGGGAGCACCGCCAACAGGCTGGCGGTGCTCCCGAGGGCATTCTGACCGCGGCGGTTTAGCCGCGGTCAGAAAGGGTAAACCGGCGGTCTCCCGCCGGTTTACCGCTGCCCCATTGAATCCTCCATGGCGGCTGAGCGCGCTCCGCCGCCATGGGGATTCAGACACCCCCTACCGCCATCCTGTTCATGGCGGGAAACTCGCCATGAACAGGATGGCGGTAGGGGGTGCCGCGGGGCCCCCGTAAGAGGGCCCCGCAAAGTATTTCAGTGTCTGCTTTGCAGACACTGAAATACGCGACGGGTGCAACTGCACCCGTCGCACCCCTGCAACTACGCCGGCTCAATTCTGAGCCGGCGTCCTCGTTGCAGGGGCATTTCTGCTGGGCCGGCGGGCGCTCTTTCGGAGAGCGCCCGCCGGCCCAGCGGAAATGTTTAAATGGCCGCCGCGGTCTTTTGACCGCGGTGCGGTCATTTCACGGCGGTACCTTGGCAGACGGCCTCCGCCGTCCGCCAAGGTTAAAATCACCCCCTTAGTCAACATCAGTGGCAGTCAGGGAAGTTGTTTATTGACTCCAACTTGAATGTAATGCTTTAGCATTAGGAATGCTTGCTTTGGTGACTGCCTCTAAGGCCGGCCATAATGTGATTCCCGTGGGCAAGTGGCCTCTTCTTCATGACAGCCATCTGTACAGCAATCAGAATATTTTCTGTGGGTGCAAAATGTTGTTCTGTGTTTCAGTGCAACTGTGATTTGTCTGCTTTGGGTACTGTGTCATCCTTATTAAAGTTGATATAGGTAAACCCAATGCACCAGCAATTTATTCTGATGGCCAAATGTATTTTCTTGTCACAGGTGTGTACGCCTTTTGCTTTTAGCATGTTTTGACACAACCCTCTAAGGATGCGTGTGTGTTCAACTGTCCAGTGTTTGCTTGAGAAATCTGAGCAAATTAAATTATCGAGTGATTTTATACATTGTGCATAACCTGGAATGTAGGTTCTGCCAAAGTTAAAGAAACCAAGTAAGTCTTAATTTTATTTGGTGGTTAAAGTTGAGCACACTTTTCTAAAAAGTGCAGGGCTATGCTCTTGTCTTCATCTGATAGTTTGTATCCCTGGAACAATACATTGAGAAAGGCTATTTTATTTTTCTTAAATTGAATTTGAAGCCTAATGTAGAGAATCCTAGGATGATCCAACCGTCCCTGTCAAAATGAATGCTGAGGTTGTCATTTGTGAGATAGATATCATCCACATAATACAACACCTCAGGATCAATATCATGGAATATTGATGTTGCATGGGCAGAAAAGAACCCTGGGCTATTCATATAGCCCTGAGGAAAATGACAAAAGCGATTTTGTGAGTCAATTGAAATGCACTCAGGTCTTAACTTCCATGCAGTAAGTTTTGTCAGAAAAAACTGACTGAAATACCCAAGGTTGTTTTGTATTTCTTATGCACTATGTTGTTAATTAGTGTAGTGCTGTGTGCATTTTATGTTGCATATGTGTGTGTACAATTGTTTAAGTATCTATAATCTAAGACTATTCTATATTATTGGTCTGGTTTTGCAATGGGGAATAACTGGTTATTCATTGCAGAGACACAGGGCTCTAATACTGCACAGTATTTAAATTAAGTGAGGATCTCTCTTACTGGGGCTTTAGCCTCATGTTTGGCTGGATATTGGGGTGGAGGCTGGGGTGTTGTCCCAATAGGTATACCATGATAGGGGAATCCTTATCCCACCTTACTTGGTTACAGTACCACACAGGTGCCTGCGTCAAAGCCCAGTCAATGGCATAGGCCTCTTGTACCACATCATGAACAAGAGCTGAGAAAGAAGGCAAAATGGCATCTTCCACATCTGGGAGCTTGCAGACATACTCGGTGGCCAGTGTTTTTCTGTCAATAGGATATCACAATTAAGTTCTTCCCAAATACTTACGCTAATTGTGCGCTCTATGTCTCCCTTAATTTGTATAGTTAAATTATAAAACCTGCAGGGTTGGAAGACGTACCCATTCGCAGTCCCCACTACAAGAAAGTCTTTAGTTGCTGTCACACCCAGGTGATCTTTCAGACACTGGCGACAAATCATGAACTCTGCTGCGCTGTCTAGGGGAGTCTTCACCCATGTCTTGTTCCTACAAAACATTTTCAATGTTTCTGGCATTTTTTGCAGTTATGGTAGCCACCTTTTTCTTTTTAAATTGAGGCTTCTGTTGGTGATATTTGTCCTCATTCTAAGTCTTATTTCTGCTTCACAGACCCAGTGCATTGCTCTGACAGACACCCTCTCTGACTCCGTTTATCCGGCATGTCCTGAAAGGAATGAGAGGGACGTGTCTCAGTATATCTAACAGGAGTCTTTAAAGTTTTTCTACTTCTGAGATTATAAATCCTTTTGGAGCTCTCCAGATGCAGAGAGTCTGCTCTCTGACTTCTGTCTTTATTTTGTGTTTGTTTATCCCAGTATTTGTTAGAACCATCTTGTGCTTGTTTAGTACTGCCCTTAAGGGTGGTACTCTGAATTTCAAGTTTTTTTGGCTCAACTATTAAACTATCCCGTTGTATACTAGTATAGATTTCAGAAATAGTTTTTGGTAGTTGACACGCCTTTCCAACTGTTGAATCTCCCGGAGCCGCTGGCATATAGACAATGCTATCGCTTCCTATTTAATGTTACTGAGTCAAATTTACCAATCAGTTTCATCCCCAAATCCAAGGCTGGAGCAGCCTTGTGTTCTATTTTGAATTTGTTTTAACACTTTCGGTAAGTTGGTGTCAGAAGATTATCCATTAAATCAAACTTCCACAAGAGCGGATGCCTTTTACCCAACTCCCTCCAACAGATGGGAGCTCAGACTTTAACTGATTATCTAAACCCTCCCTCCGCTAGTGGGAAAGTGGAATGGTAATAGAAAAAGAGAGACCGCCTCCAGATCCAGTTCCAGCCTGAATTTCCCACTTGAAGACAGGATATTCAGTGTGTGTCTCTGAAAACCTGCATGTTTTTTCTTATTGGGATTTCTTTAAAGGAAGGACCTACAGTCAGGTGATAAGAGCATAGATAATAACATTCCTACTCCGCATTCAACTGTTCAGCCATTCACATTCACCCAATTCTATCGTTCTCCTAACCTGGATCTTTTGAGAGACTAGCCTCTCTCTAAGCGAACAATGTTAACTTAATATCTTCTTTTCTCCAGGAGCCAGAGGTTTCCAAGGTTCTCTGGAGAACAGTTCAAAAGTTCACAAATATACAAACTACTAATGTATTTTACAGGAAACAAAAACTCCTTCTCAAGGTTCAGTTTTCTCAATCACAGTCTCTAGGAATAAGTCTGATCACTGAGGTTTGTATACAAGATTGACAAGTATGCAAAGTAAAGAGTTCTTGAATATATATGTACATATATATATTGGCACGTCTGGAAATCCTACAAAAGGATTCCTTACTGCAGTTGCTTGAAGTTCTGTTGAGCCAAAACAAATTCTCCTCAGAAAACCGATAGACAGTTGTTGGAAGAAGGAAAAAATTCAGCTTCTCCAAAAGGGAAAAAGTAGCTGGTGTGCACCCCATAACAAGAAAAATAATTAATTACTCAAAACTGGAAGAATTCTCTATGAAACTAAGTGCCTCAGGAACACTGCTCATTCTCCTTGGGATTACAGTTGAAGTTCAGGGCTCCCGGAGAGAAACAACTGGAGGGAAGCTTTAGCACGAGACTAAGGTAGAACACAAGAGCGCTGACCTCACAAGGATTTGGGGCCACCCTCTTGAGTGGCAGTTAAACCTGAAGAAGCTAGTTCTAAGAACAGCCTCCACAAGAGCCACCAGGAGTGAGGACGCTGCTGCAACCAACTTGGGAACAAGGAAAAGGGGAATCGTTTTTGCTGAGGGAAGAACTTAACAATGCTAGCAATAGTTTTCCTGACAGTTAGCAAGTGTCGGGGTACCATGTGTGGTAGTGTAAATTACAGCAAAGTATGTACCCCATGTAGTGCAGTCATCCACTGAGGGAACCATTCTGAATGGCAAGCACATTGTGAGAATTCTATGTTTTTCTTGGGCTCCCGTATGGGAAAACACTGCTTCCAGATGGTTAGTTTTTTTGTGCTATTGCAGAACAGAATTTTCTCACATTCCGTGGGTGCCTTGCCCATGATAGAATGTACTGTTTGTGGGTTAATCACAGGATGCGCCAGTTGATGTCCAGATAGTGGTTCAAGGTCTGCATAGCGAATTGTATCAGTTGCCTGAAAAAGTACTACTATCTCATTATAAAGTGCTCATATGTCAGCTATTTTCATTGCCTGCATGCCAGGATGTGGTGTATATGTGACAAACATGGGTCACGTTGGTCTGTCATTACCTAAGGGACATAATCTCACAGGAGCTATTACATGTGGTTGGGGGCATGATCTCTAGATGCCGGTAATCCTGGTACCGCTTTGGTATGTTCACTATTTGATATGTGTGAAATGTGTATGTTATAGTGTCTTCCTCAGGAAAGGTGAACCAGGAATTAAATGTTTCTGTTTGGTAAGCTCATGAGCTTCTACTATGAATATAACATCTCCGCCTTCATCTGTCAAGCCGTGGGCTACTAAATGTTGTGCTAATGCATGTTTGGCGTTTTCTGAAATGTCTATGGCAATACCCATGTTGAATAAAGGGTACAGAGAAGGAACATCAGATAGGGAATATCCTTTTTAAAGTTCAAGGCAGCCCAGATAGGTGCTCCCTGTTCAGCTGAGGAGGATTACCCCTAAGACCACAGACATCTCTGTATAATGGCACTTAGGGTACTTGATGTGTGTGAGACAGATACTCAGGATAGCCCTAAATTAGTACCAACACACCATCAGTGGTAATGGCAGGTCATAGTTGGACTCTCGCTCCCTAGCGAGACTGCTGGTTTAGGGGCGACAGCACTTCTGTTTGTAGGTGACTTAGGGCCAGATGTAGGTAGGTAAAAAAATGAGACTCGCAAATTTCAAGTAATTGTGACTCGCAATTTGCGAGTCGCTAACAGCAATGCAGGTAGAAAGTGCAAGGACAATTTGCGACTTGCAAACGGAGTCGCACCGCAGATAGCGAGTCCGCTGTTTGCGAGGTCGCTTTTTGCGACCGTGCAAAAAACGGACTCGCAAATTGCGAGTGGGTGTCACAAATAGCGACTGTGCTGAAAATTGAATGCAGGTGCTGCAAAACACTCTGGAAAACACTACAGAACACTCAGGAAAACACTTCCTGGCACATGATGATGACATCACAGCCAGGAAGTTTACAAATACACCTGGGAGGAGGGAGGACCACACCCATTTCAACTTCAGCACAGCTAACAAACAGAGCTCCTGCAACCATGTCTGACAATCCTAGGAAAAGGAAGCTAAAGTTTGTTGAAAAGGAGTTGGAGGTGCTGACTGATGAGTGCTGTCAGCACCATGACAAGCTGTTTGGCAGGGCAGCCCTCACCGTGCCAGACACAGAGAAGAAAAGAATTTGGCAGGAGATCCAGGACAAGGTCAACTCCCTGGGGGTCAGCCACCGGAGTGTGGAAGAACTGAAGAAAAGGTGGTATGACCTGCGCTCCCGGACCAAGGAGAGGGTGGCAGATCGGCTCCGGGAGATGAGAGGCACAGGAGGGGGACCATTGACGGTACCACCACCCACACCCCTGGAGGAAAGGGTAGAAGAGACCCTAGAGCCTGAGGCTGTAAGCGGGATGGGAGATCTGGACACCTCTGAGCCAGGACCATCAACCGGTGAGTACCATGTGACATGCATGTACCCACATCAATGCCATACCCCCACCCACCTTGTACACAGGGGCATGCACAACCAAGATAGCTCCATTTCAGAGTAGCAAATACCAGAATTATGCATTATGGGCAATGTAGTCAAGTAGGCAGTTCATAGGCAATAGTTTTTTAGGAAGTTGATAACAGATAGTAGACACTGACAGTGTGTTCCCTATGTCCCACAGGTCTCCCACAAGACACCCCCACCAGCCCAAGCAGCCAGGGGCCAATGGTCAGCCAGCACACATAGGAGACAACAGGACCAGCCACCACTGCTACCTGCACCACCGACACCATGCCCTCTCAGGAAACACCTGTTGCAACAGTGGTGTGTGAGCCTGCACCAGGCTGCCACGGCAGACAATACAGGGCCTCCACCGCTTCGCAGGCGACGTAGAATATCAACAGCAGAGTGGCAGGCAGAGTCAGGGCATGCCTCCACATCACCAACCGAGGCCCAACTGCTACGGGGTCAGCGCCTGCAAAACCAACAATTAAGGAGGATTAGTGGGGTATTGCGGCGCTTTGAACACAATCATGCCATCAGTATGCAGCAGGTACATTCGGAGTTGCAGGTGATCGGTGACAACACGGGTGACCTTGCACTGTCTATGCACCAACTAGTGGCAGGACTGCTAACGCAGAGTGACAGTGCACAGCGCAGGGACCGCCAGCTGTTGCAACGCCTGGACAGGATGGCCTCCTCTATAGTTAGGCTGGCTGTCAACACAACAGGGCTGTCTAGGCGCACAGTCAGCCTCCAGGTGGACATGGGCCACTTTGCAGGTGATGTGGCACGGGGACTGGGCCGTCTCAGCCATGCAATGGAACACATGGAGGCACGGCAGGTGGCCAGGTCGCACAGGCAACAAGCACAGGACAGTGAGGAGGGCTCCACTGTCAGAAGTGTCTCTGCCGGTGACGCCCGGGTGCTACGTAGTGGAAGCACAAGGCAGAACACTGCTGACCCCCCTAGTACCAGCCAGGCTGGCCGAGCCCGCCGTAGAGTGTGAGCTCCACACTGTCCTTGGGTTTGGGGCACATGATGTCAATGTGTCCCATGCCAGGTGGACTGTTGAAGCCCCTGAACTGTTCCTATTGTACATAGTTTGGTTATTTGCACTTATTAAATCACTTGTTCTTTCCACTTAACACATGGACTCTTGGTGTGTTACATTGGTGAGTATGGTAAAAGTTGGCACGTACCTTCCAAAGTATTGGTTTGCAATGTGTTCCCGTCTCACTCTGCCTTGATTTGCAATGCTCCTATCCCCATGATGGCGATGTGGTTGCACTTGCTCTTCATCCTCAGAATCTGGGTCTTCCGGGGTGAGAGGTAGCCCACGTCGGGTCTCAATGTTGTGCAGTATAGCGCATGCAACATCTATTTTGAAAGCTGTAATTGGGGTATACTGGAGGGCACCTCCACTTCGGTGGAGGCATCTGAACCTTGCTTTCAGCAGTCCAAAGGTACGTTCTATCATGTTCCTGGTCCTCTTATGTGCACTGTTGTATCGCCTCTCGCAATCATTGCTGGGTGTTAAGTACGGTGTTAGTATCCATGGACATAGTGCATATGCACTGTCACCTGTTTGGCACAAAACGTACAATGTTAGCAAGGCATGGGTGGTTTGCACATTGACCTGTGTGCATGTCTTCAAGGTGTATTCAGCTCTACCTAGGAGGTATCCGTCTCCAAACTCCCCACGTTCCAGGCGTTGGTGTATCCCACTGTGCCTAAAAATGTAGGAGTCATGAGTACTGCCTGGAAAGTTGGCAACCATGTCAGTGATGATATAAAGGGAGTCACATACCACCTGAATATTGAGTGAGTGGGTACACTTCCTATTGCGGAACAGATATTCCAGGTTTGCAGGAGGGCATATTTTATATGTGTCCCGTCTACACACCCTATGACATGGGGGAAGTTGGCAATCCTGTAAAATTCCAACTTGGTGCTGTTGATTTCTGCCTCATTCCTGGGTAGGTATATGTATCGGGACATGTGTGTGAGTAAGGCATCTAGGAATGCCCTAAAGAACCGTGATAGTGCACTTTGGGATACCCCACCTGCCACAGCAATGACCCCCTGATAGCTACCCGAGGCCAAGAGGTACAGTGAACATAGCACTTGCACATGCGTAGGGATGGCGCAGCCGCGCACAGTCTGGCGTTCTAGCTGTGGTTTGAGTAATTCTATTAAATCTAGTATAGCTGCGCTGCTAAGTCTATATTTATCATAACTTTCCTCCTCAGTTTGCTGGAACAGTGTCTGCCTTGTTTTGTATATCTTCTCCTGTCTCTGGCTCCTCCTCCTCCTCTGCTGGGCGGCGTGGGCTCTCCTCCTCACTGCTATCAGGTATATCTCCGCCATCTTGAGTAACCTAGATGCCTTCTGGGTCTCCTTTTATACTTTGGTAATGGTTACCACCTGCTCTGAGTTAGTGGTAAATTGGAAGTGCAAAATGGGCTTTTTTCGACTAGTCGCAATTTGCGAGTTGCTATTACATATGGTCTGTGACTCGCAAATTGCGACTTCCTATTTGCGGGTCGCAAAATGGGGTCGCACATTTTGTGAGTTGGTAACAGCTTGCATCGCATTTTGCGAGTCGGAAATGGGATTTTTGCATCCCATTTCCGATTTTGCGGGGTCACAAATTGCGAATCGGGCCATTTGCGACTCGCAAAACTTTGCTACATCTGGCCCTTAGTCACTCCTACAACAAGTTGCAACTGTTGGCCCAACCCTCCTTTCTCGCAAGAACTACCTCACCAAACTTAGATAATAATGGTGATTTCTGGCAGCTTATGCATGAATTCTAGAAGGGACTTCTCAGGGGGGGCGTGGTGGAACAGAAGTTATCCTTTTCTCTTGTTAGCAATAAGTCTCATACACACATAGGTAATGATGGAGATGCCAGAGAGTTTTTAAAATATTTATTAAAAAGACTGCAATCTATGGTAAAATGCACGATTTGCAATAATTAGGATAATGAGCAATGATGAAAGCAAAATCATGAAGATGAGAGTTGCTAATATGAAACCCCCACCATATTACAATGAACATAAGATATGAAATTCCTAACAAAGAAAACCTAATCTCTACCCTAAGGAGAGGTAGGTGTAATAAACCCTGATCTGCCAGAACAATATTCATGAGAAGCACCCCCTATCCCTTGTTACCTTGGAATGAGGTATCTACATCAGAATCCATGAAGACGTGAAGGCTAAGTTTTGCAACAAGGTAATGTGCAGCATAGGTGGCATCTGGAAGGAAACGCTCTAATGACCTTGTCCATGTGATGTGTATTTATAATGATCATATGGGATCCCTACTACAGGTTTGTTCCTAAACAACTGATAAGGTGTCAGACTTTGGTCGTCAATTACATAAACAATCCCTAACAAGTGCCATTATATTCCTATCAAATGTAAGTGAGAAAGGGACATGATGACAATACATATGTACATCACTGATAATGACACCTTCTCACAATGGCACTGATAAGCAAAAGCAAAACATTCTTATAAAATGTAGGCAGTTGCAAAGTTCTAATTGAAATAATAAAATAAATGGAATAAAACAGAGCATGGTAAGTGGGTAAAAGGACACTAGGTGACAGGGGCAACAGGCCTGCAAGCCAAAGGCTGAGCTAACTTGTGTGCCCAGCGGGGAACTAAAATGGATTCACTACAGTGGAGCATATAGATTACTTACTTGTTGCATTAAACATCTGAGAAGCATGCAGGAGAAACACAATTGCTCTTCTGAATCATTTAGGAGAAAATGGACATACAGGCCCATATTTATACTTTTTGATGCAAACCAGCGGTGGAGCTAGTTTGCGTCAAAAAATTTACCGCCGGCTAACGCCATTCCAAAATGCCAGGCGGGCGTCTTATTTATGGATCGACATTAGCCGGCGCTTCGGGCTGGTCAGAGTAAAAAAAAACTACTCTAACCAGGCTGCGCCGGCGTAGGGGAAATTGGGGGTTGTGCATCAAAAAATGGTGCAAGTCAGGTTAGAGTAAAAACTTATGGCTCTAACCGGACTTGCTCCATTTTTTGATGCACAACCCCCATTGAAATGACTCCTGTCTTAGCAAAGACAGGAGTCATGCCCCCCAGCCCAATGGCCATGCCCAGGGGACATCTGTCCCCTGAGCATGGCCATTGGGCACAGTGGCATGTAGGGGGGCACAAGTTAGGTCCCCCTATGCCACTAAATGTTTTTTTTTTAAATACGTACCTCAACTCACCTGTACTTACATGGGATGGGTCCCCCATCCATGGGTGTCCTCCAGGGGTGAGTGGGGGTGGCAGGGGGTGTCCCTGGGGGCAGGGAAGGGCACCTGTGGACTGCTTCCATGGTTAGACACCATGGAAATGAGCCCACAGGTCCCTTAATGCCTGCACACACCCAGGCGTTAAAAAATGGCGCACATCAGGCTGGGCTCCGTTTTTTAAGGCCCGCCCCCTCCTGTGTGTCAAAATGACGTGGAAGTATAAATAAGGCGCACAGGTCTTAAAGTCATTTTTGGGATGGGAATGTCTACCTTGCATGTCCTTAATGCAAGGCGGTTTCCCACATCCAGAAAATGACGCACACGGAGGAATTTTGACGTTCATAGGGTCGGGCGTCATAGTATAAATATGGTGTAAGGTTTGCGCTTAATTTTTGGATGCACATTCAGCGCAAACAGAGTATGAATATGCCCCACAGTTTTCCCCTGCAAAATCACACTTTTGTAAGAAAGTAGTCATGTACTTAGGTCACCACAGAATCTCAACAGTCATTAAAATGAATCCCACCTACCACTCAGAAAGAAGTCTGAATGTTCCTGGGAATGGTTGGCTACTGTCACCAGTGAACTCAAAATGTTCCCCTTTTGGCCAAGCGTTTTACAGAGGCTGACATAGAAAGATGTGTCTTATTCAGAACCATTTTGTGACAACTGCATACATGCCTCCACAGAGATGAAAGAAAGGTTATGCAGAGCCCCCAGCTCTGAGAATGATAACAAAGGGTTTTCTTTGTTTTGCTGTGAGAGGGATGACTGTCCTCTATCAGTTTTGACACAGCTGCATGGAAATAGATACAAACCAGTGGCTTATTTTTCTGCCACATTTGATCCTGTGGCTTCAGCACTGCCTGGTTGCTTGATGGTAGCTGCTGCCTTGAGAGTCAGCAATGAACAGTGTGAAGGCATTCGGGGGTCATTAAATGATGGTTGGAAACATCTAACCGCCAAACTCCCAACGAGGAGACCAGCAAGGTGCTGGCGGTCTCCCAGTGAGCTCCATTACAACTTTGCCACTGCGCTGACAGGCGGGAACCAAGGATCTCACCCATCAGCCCAGTGGGAAAGGTGTGGCAGCATTGTTCTTGGCTCATAATAGAGCCAGCGGCAGCGCTGCTGCATGCAGGTTGCACCGGCACACTTGAAATGTGCACTGCCTGCACAGCAGACAGTGCACATTTCAAGGGTGCTGGACAGGGGAACCCCTGCACTGCCCAAGCCAGCATCCTGCACTTATTCTCTGTCAGACCATGAAAATGCTGGCAGAGAACAAGGTTGTAATCAGCAGGGCAGCCCTGGCTGATTAAAACCAAGACCGCCATAAGCCCATTGGGATCTTGGATCCCGAAGGAGACAGTGGCTGGTTGGTGGGTCTGCCCATCAACCTCATAATGCAATATTCAGACTGCCACAGCCACAGCAGTTCGACAGCTACTGTGAGTCTGTCGGTCTTCGGACCATCAGGCTCATAATCTGGGCCATTGTTATGGGCTACCCTCTGAATGTTTTTATCCCCCACTCTGTGAATATACTGTTCACCCAGACCACAATGCAGTATTTGACCATTGCACATTTGACCTGCTATGAGGAGGTTATTCTCGGGTCTCCAAATGGTATCCTCAAACATGTACAGTTTTGAATCCTGTTAAGTTATTGCCAACCCCTGTTGAAAATGTCAATGACGGTGTGGATGAGGTTGAGCATCACTCTCTCGATGTGATTGAATTGTGCACCAAACAAAGACCTGACATTCAAGATGTTCCCCTAAATGAAAATTAATATATTGTGTTTGTTGATAGTTCCTATTTAAGAGGGAAAGATGGTACCCTGAGAGTGATTATGCAGATTATTGCCCAGTCTCAGGTGTGATTGAAGCCTCCTGGCTTTGAGGAGTTTTTTCTGCCCAAGTTGACGAATTGGTTGCTCTTACCAGAGCATACTGTGTTTCTGAAAACCTCAAAGTTCCAATCTTCACTGATAGTCAGTATGGTTTTGGTATCATTCATGATTTCGAACAGTTGTGGTCCCAGAGAGGGTTCATGACCTCCTCTGGATTAACTATACGCAAAGGTGACAAGATCTATAATTCGTTGAATGCACTACAGCTGCCTGCAAAAATTGTTGGAGTAAAATGTGCTGCACATAAGAAATCTACTGATTATTTAACCTTAGGTAATACATATGCTGATGAAGTTGCAAGATATTGTGCCCTAAGCTGTACTTCCTTCAACGGAGAGTGGAATAATGAGACAAGTGATAAGACAAGTCAAAATTTCCTTTTAGCTGCTGTTGATACATGACATTTGGGTTTCAACTGATGCAAGAGCAGTGTAGCCAAATATTTGTTGTCACCCATGGCTAGATATTATCATGGACAGGCACATATAGGTAGCAATGCAATGATCAGAACTTTTAGATAGAGATGGTTTAACCCCAGATTCAGAGT
The DNA here is from genome assembly GCF_031143425.1 of Pleurodeles waltl. Taxonomy (NCBI): domain Eukaryota; kingdom Metazoa; phylum Chordata; class Amphibia; order Caudata; family Salamandridae; genus Pleurodeles; species Pleurodeles waltl. The sequence continues at coordinate 776,576,910 of NC_090439.1, read as the reverse complement.
GATTGTAGAAGCCGTATGCCACAGGTGTGTCACATGCCAGCAGATGAACATACAAAATATAGGAAGACATACAGTTCTTACACGGCAGATACCATCTTCAGCCTGGAGGAACACCATTCACCACACACCAAATTATGACATAGCAGACCGTCAGGATTTCCAGGGCGGGACCACCACCATGAAAAGCCTGACAGAAATTATCTATATAATAGGAAGCACTCACTTTCAGGGACACAGAGGAGTCTGTGGCCGCTATGGAACCTTAACTGGAAGTCCTGCCGATGCTGTACCACGTGATGCGATGTAGACGAAGACGACAACAGTGAGTACAGCTGCCTAGCACACAAGGAAGTGAGGGGAGAGTGACACACCCACATGCACAACACACACCATACACTCACCACACATGGAGAACAATCCGCTGAAGAATTCAACATCCATATAAGCAATAAGAAAAGAAACTCAGGGCAAATACCTGTGAAATAATCACTGTATTCGGCCGGGATTATCACCCACAATAATAAACAACAGGTAAACAAAGGGCCATTGGCTAGTCCAAAAGTGTCCATGCCACCACACAGGGCAAAGTGACAGGCCCAACTTGACTCCTGACAGCCAAAGTGACTACCTGGCAGGGATATCAATGTTGGAGGCAGGCACCTCAGGGGGCAGGGTGTGGGGCGGAGTCCGTGGGGTTTGACTTGGAAGAGGGGTCCTAAAACTTGGGTTTGGGAGGGAGTGTGCTCTTGTTCCTCTGTATGGGAGCGGGGGAGTAGGACTGGCTACCTTGTGTCCCAGAGTGGAAGCCTTCTTAGTGGGGGCTCGGACATTGGAAACACTTGGATGGCCATGGGAGGACTGGGAGCCGGAGGGACTGGAATGGGGGAGAGGGACCTTTCGGGTGGGTGGGTCAGGAGGAGGGAAGAGGTCAAGGCAGACAAGGAAATGTTCCTTAGGTAGAATGGGGCGGACTGTGTGATGAGGTTTGGGAGTGGAGGTAAAGGGAGTGGTTGTAGGACATATAGGTATGCTGGCATGGGTTGTAGGTGCATGCAAAATGTGCGTGTGTAAGGTGGAGGACTGTTGAGTGTCTGAGTGGGAGTGTTTATATGTTTTGGGAGGAGGATAGGAAGAGAGGGAGGGAGAGGACAAACAGGTTGTGTGCATGTATGTAGGGGTGGTTTCTGCAAGTGAGGTGGGTGTGCTGCATGTGGTTGTGATGGTGGTGGTGAGACTGCGCGTGTGGTGAATGGGGTGCTAGTCTGTATGTCTGCTGTTGCGGTGACTGTGGGCAAGGCTGAACAGGTGGCAGGATCTGGGAATGATGGTGCAGTGCTTGCAGATGTGAGTGCTGATTTGACTGTGATGGAGGTGGTGGAGGGGGAGACAATGGAGGCAGTGGCTATTGTTGTTTGTGCTTCTGTGTGTTGGCTGTGTGCATGCTTGTGGTGTGATCTGTGGTGCTTGTGCTTGTCTTTGCATGTCCTGTCTGTTGTCTTGGGTGCATGCTCGTCTGAATGTGTGATTGGTATGGGTGGGGGTAGAGGGCTCTGGGACTAGGTACAGGTATTTGGGGGGGGGAAGGAAGAACTAGGGACACTGCTGCTGACTAAGAGGAGGCCACAGCCTGAAACGATCTCTGTAGGCCAGCCAAGCCAATGTGAATGCCCGACAGGTAGGCATTCAATTGCTGAATCTGGGATGCCAGTCCCTGGATGACATTCACTATGGGTGACTGTCCTACCGAGATGGGTCTTAGAAGGTCAATAGATTCCTCAATGAGGGCAGCAGTGCTGGCAGGGGGTCAGGTGTCTGGGGTGAAGGAGACGGCCACCCTCCTGGGTGAGCAGACATAGGCAACTGGGTGGGGGGCTACTAGGAGGGTGGTGCTGGAACGGGGGATGGCGGAAGATGATGTAGCCGGGTGGTCCCAGAAGTGTCTGCCAAAAACAGGGAGCTCCCATCGGAGGTGGAATCAGAATCAGTAGTTTTAGCTCCTGTCTCCCCCTTGGTGGTCCCCTCATCCTCCAACCCACTGGTCCCCTCGGCATCAGTGGACACTTCCTCCTGGGTCTTGTGGGCTGCAGCTCCCCCACTCGCCGGTGCCCCAGCTCCTTTGCCAGATGATGCTAATGCACACACGGACAGGAAAAGAAAAGGAGGTAGGGTGGTGGAGAAAGAAAGGTAGCACGGGGTCAAAAACAGCAGTAACAGCACATATGGCAAACATATCACAATAACTCACTGATAAAGAGCACTATGCAGTGAGAACCAAAATACCACCACACCATTGCCTGGGATCCACAGCTGTTAAGAACTCAGTAGAAACTATCATCTGCACACCTACTGTGATTCACTAATCCATGTCTGCCTGTTGAAAAAGGCACAGCTACAGTTACTCTGTTAGTGTCAGCACAACTTGCAATTGCCAGGTCACACCACATAGGCAGTGGACATCAGAGCATCACTCCAACAGTGGTGAGTCAAATGTAGGCCTATACTGAAGCTGATATCCCAGCAAACGACTGGTACTAATTGTACATGACACTCACTATAGCAATGCAGGCCTATTGGAAAATACTACCGTGCCATCCAAAGACCATGGCAGGCATTAGGAAACCAATGTACACAGTGAGTACTCACGCCCTTGTCACTGCTGTGCTGCCCTAAAGCGTCCATCCAACTCTGGGTTGGCCATCGCCATTATGCGGGCCAAAAGGGGGTCAGGGTCCGACAGGCACCCCTTCCTCATCTGGAGGACTTCCCCAGCTGGGTCACCGTGGTCTTTCGGGCCCAGCATCTCAGGTCCTCCCTCTGTTTTCTGCAGTGGGTTCTCCACCGGCTATGGACCCCCAAGGTCCACACATCCTTGGCAATGGCACGTCATAACCCTTTCTTCTGGTGGGTGCTGACCTACAAAGGAAACACAGACAGAAGGACACCATTAAGTACACACTACGGTCAGTTACAGCAATGGACTACATACTACATAGATCCCATAATCATCATACACATCATTCGTATCCCTGTGTCCATACTGTGTGCTGCAAACATCACTCCCTAAGGGCGCACTGCGTTCACACACATCCATCAACATACAGCCATGTTGCATCCAAAATACCTACAAGGTGCTCACCTGTGATCTGGAGGCCCAGACAACTGTCCATACAGGGGTAGGACCCCATCCACAAGCTTCTCCAGTTCTTTGAATGTGAAGGCTGTGGCCCTATCTCCTATCCCTTATAGCACAGGCCATTGTGGTTTCCAGACACAGGACAGAGCAGCTCACTCAAGAGAGGTTTTGATAGGGTGAAGTCAGGAGTCAAGTGACATGGGCTCTGAAAATAGTGGTCACGCCCGCGCCGGTGATGATCATCGTTGGCCCCTATGCTCCATAGACTTCAATGTTAACAATGACGTCAAATGCCGGCAGAGTGAGGCCACTTCCACCTGGACTCTCCATACAGGGCAGGTGGCTGCCATTTCCTGAGGATTGTAATCATGTTAGTAAAAAAAAAGCATCATAGGCATTGATGGTGCACACCAAGGCAATTGCACACGTCATCATATTAAATTTGCAGAGAGAATCTGGCTTTTCAAAGAGAGCTCATACCTGTGCACTGCTTGCAGAAGACTAGTTGACAAAACAAGTAAAATATAATGGTAGTCATCAAGTCTTACAACTGCGAGAACATCTGTGTAGCAGTATGACAGATTTATGAGAATGTATGGTATCAGAAGTCTATATGTAGAGTTCACCACAGCAGATCCCAATCATTGGTTGGCTAAAATGTAAGAGACAGCTCTATCTACTGTGATGTTGTATGTTCTTATCCTTCCGAAAATCACACACTTGTGATGCTTTGTGTATACATATATCAACCACTGCGGAGGAGGAGGCATGCACCCGTGTACAGACCCCTAGTTGACTTGGCTACACTGGAGGAACTCCATATACTACTCACCTATAGTCTGAACAGGTCCGCAATCACTGAACTGTGCCAGATCTCACTCCTGCTCTTCGTAGTCCTACTGCTATTCCTCCTACAGTACAGGTGCTGTCAGTGCTCCACTTCCTGGCCAGTGGATCATTTCAAGTGACAGTGGGCTTGGCTGCAGGTGTGTCACAGCCAACATTTTCTAATGTGCTGAGTAGAGTTTTGACAGCCTTGCTGAAACACATGAGCAGCTGTATTATATTCCCCCAAAGTGATGATTTTACCACAGGTTAAGGCTGTTTTCCATTCAATGGGAAACATTTCACATGTAATTGGGGCCATTGACGGGACCCATAGGTGGTCATTCTGACCCTGGCGGTCTTTGACCGCCAGGGCGGAGGACCGCGGGAGCACCGCCGACAGGCCGGCGGTGCTCCAATGGGGATTCCGACCGCGGCGGTAAAGCCGCGGTCGGACCGGCACCACTGGCGGGCTCCCGCCAGTGTACCGCGGCCCCATTGAATCCTCCGCGGCGGCGCAGCTTGCTGCACCGCCGTGGGGATTCCGACCCCCCCTACCGCCATCCAGATCCCGGCGGTCGGACCGCCGAGATCCGGATGGCGGTAGGGGGGGGTCGCGGGGCCCCTGGGGGCCCCTGCAGTGCCCATGCCACTGGCATGGGCATTGCAGGGGCCCCCGTAAGAGGGCCCCTACATGTATTTCACTGTCTGCTGCGCAGACAGTGAAATACGCGACGGGTGCAACTGCACCCGTCGCACAGCTTCCACTCCGCCGGCTCGATTCCGAGCCGGCTTCATCGTGGAAGCCTCTTTCCCGCTGGGCTGGCTGGCGGTCTGAAGGCGACCGCCCGCCAGCCCAGCGGGAAAGTCAGAATTACCGCCGCGGTCTTTCGACCGCGGAACGGTAACCTGACGGCGGGACTTTGGCGGGCGGCCTCCGCCGCCCGCCAAGGTCAGAATGAGGGCCATATTGTTTTGGTCCTTCCCAGGAGAAAAGAGCAGGTGTTCAGAAATAGAAAGAGTTACCATTTTATAAATGTACAGATGGTGTGCCTTGCTGATCAGTATATTTCCCACGTTACTGCCAAGTTTCCAGGATCTGTACATGATGCCTACGTTATGAGGAACAGCAGTGTCCCACAGATGATGGCACAACTACAGAGAGGGAGAGTCTGGCTCATTGGTGAGCATGATGTTTCACACAATGTATGTCACAGTTTGTTACCTGGAGTTGTCCTCTATGCGATTGTACACATGTAATTGGCTACCCAAACCTATCCCGGCTGTTGACACCAGTAAGGAATCCGAGGTCAATCAATATAATGAGGCACGTGAATGGACCAAAATAGTCATCAAAATAACTTTTGGACTACTGAAAGTCAGGTGCGGGTGCCTCCATACTTCAGGTGGATCCCTAGTCTACTCCTCTGGAAAAGTCTGCCAGATAGTAGTGGCCTGCTACATTCCTCACAATTTGGCTCTCAGACGGCATGTGCCATTTCTGCAGGAGGAGAGGGTGTACAATCACCTGTGGCAGCAGAGGAAACTGAAGACAGTGATGGAGATGGGAAGTAGGAGCGGGATGTGGGCAACAGGACCCAGCACATACACCAATACTTCCAATGACAGTCAGGTAAGACCACCATGTTAATGAAGAGCTGTGTGGCAGCTATGATGTACCAAACAAAAATGTGTGAAATCTGTCCCCTAACACTGTTAAATCTGTGGTAAATCGAGCCAGTGGTATGATGATTATGAAAATGATGATCCAGCCAATGCACTGTATCATCTGTTTAGCAGATACATGCCTATGTCAAACTGTGTCCTCATTCCATTCAGTACTTTGTATTTGTTGTTGGGTAGTTTGAGTTTCAATGTGCTTACACAACGACTCTGTGACTTCATTGTTCCTGACAGTTTGGCCTGAACTAGGTGTACCAGAGGAGGGATTGGCATTCTGACGACATGGCCTGGAAAAACCGTGGTGTCTTGTCTGAGGCCCTTACATCAGTTGTTTCTTGCCACTACTAGTGCATGGAGTCAATTGCAGTGCAAAATATTAAGTTGATGTGACCAGATTAAATATGCCTGTTTTATTACAGGAGCTCATGTTCCTTTCCTTCCCTTGGATGCTCATTTGTATGTGATATATGGTTTGCCTTATTTCAGATGTTGGTGTGGTCACTATAGGGAAATCATGGAATACCTACGGGCTGCTTTCAAACAGTTTGGTGGATGGTGACTTGTGGCAAGCACTTAGACCGGTATCTATACCCCAAGCTGACTGTATGTTGCATGGATTCACACTTTACATTACATTTGCACAGGGTTATAATGGTCAATATATTGCAAATTGATAATATAAAAACACAAAACCTTCAGCTGTGTTTAAGTGTGTTTATTGAAACTACAAATATGAATGCATAGTGCAACAGAGTGGGCAATGGTGGACAACATATTCAGTGTAGTGGGCCAGTTAGTTTGTAGCACAGGTCCAGTATCCATGGGGCCATGGGACGAAGGAGCAGTGGCAGTCCAAAGCGTACAAGGTGTCTCATTCGCACACAAAGGAGACATGTAGGAGAGGCTCACTTCGTGGCAGAGTTTTTGGTTTTGGCTACAGTTTCTGGAGGATGTCTGGCTTGCAGGGAACATTTGCAGGGTGGTTCTTCTGCTGCAGAGGGAGTGGTGGTGATGGTCTGTGAATCCTGTGGCAGGTCCTCCTGTCCACTAGGTGCAGGAGATGTGGAGGGATGGTCAGTACATTGGCTAGTGGAAGGGGCCCGCTGGTGTGTTGTGTACACAAACATGATGGTAGGCATATCACTGAGCACCCCTGCAATGGAGGCCATGGTGGCATTGTAGGCCTGCAGCTGCTACCTGACCTCCTGGTGGTCTTTCCCCTGCAGCCTCTGGTTCTCCTGAAAGATGGTAAGTACCTGGCCCATGCTGTCCTGGGATTTCTGGTATGCTCCCAGGACATGTGAAAGTGCCTCCTGGGCAGTCAGTTCCCTTGGATGTCCCACCCATTTGTGCACTGATATCCTCCCACTGGCCCTGACCCCCTGTAACTGTGTTCCCTGAACTGTGTCCCTACTACCACTGACACCAGAACTTTTTGTGTCTTGCCTGTGAAGTGTTGACTCCGGTCCCTGTACAGGTGGGCGTACTGTTGATTGACGTGTCATGGGGACAGAGGTTTGGGGACATTGGGTGGTTGCTGTTGTTGTGGAGTCCGTTGTGGGGTGCTCTGAGGTGGTATGGGTGTTACTGGTGGTGCCTGACTGACCATTGGTACCAAATGGGCCAGGGAGATCTTCCTGAGCCAGACATTCAGAGTAGCTGTTATCCCCCGCCACCACGAATCGCGCTGCAAGTCCCAGAACCCATCACAGCGACACAGCTACCCCCGCACATGACCGGCCCGACCCGGGGCAACAAGGGTGTAGCCCTCCGTCTGGTCGAAGGCGGCGGCGCGGGGACTGCGGGTCAAAAGAGAGGGAAACAGTAGGACTCCGCCTCGACGAGTCCTGTAATACTTCTACGTACCACCGTTCTCCGGCGATGCATCTGGGGGTTCCTTCTAGGATTATTGCAGTTTCTATATTGGTTTACCACTTTCCCCATGCGTGTTACTCAACCTCTATGGTAATGTTTCCATTTGCCGTTGAAGTGACGGCGGTTATCTCATTATGTTATCTTAGGGAGGACGAACGTCGTCTTTGTTCTCTGCAGCTATCACAAATGTATTCCATACCTCTAGGCCTTTTAATAGGATACCTTTGTCCCATAAGTTCTGTAGTGTCTGTGTTTCTGCTTTGGCCCAGCGTATTACCTCTTCTCGCCATTGGGCAACAGTAGGAGCGCCCGGGGCCTTCCACTGCATGGCAATAAGGCGTCTATACAGCACCAATGCCAGGGCGATGCATTTATATAATCGTTTGTGTTTCTTGGAGTGGGGTGTTATACCCAGTAAGCACACTTCGGGAGTGGGGGATAGTGTGGTGTTCGTCCACTCAGCCAACAACGTTATTATGTCTATCCATGTATTCCTAATCGGGAGACATTCCCATGTCATGTGATAGAAGGTGGCCTCTTCTGTGTTGCATCTGGGACATGTCTGCGGTGAACAGGGGAACATACGTGTTATGCGGTGTGGTGATAAATAAGTCTGATGCACATAGTTAAACTGTGTATATCGAAAGCGGGGGTTACGCAAAACCTCGCGGGTCATTTTCATTGCCTGTTCCCATGAGTTAAGTGTTAAGGGCTCCGGCAACACACAATCCCATTTGTTTTTTGCTTGTTCCTGTTTGTGTTCGGTTTGGGTGGTGAGAATGCTATATATATTCGATATGCTTGATGAGACGTTGACGCTCCCCAGTAGCTCATGGAGCAAAGGGGAGACATCTGGTTCCGAGTTGCCGCTTCTCCAAGACTCTCGCATTATCTGTCGGATTGTGCCATAGGCTATGAATCCCCCCTGATCCAGTTCATGTTTGTCGGCTAATGCCTCGTAAGATTGAAGCTGTCCATCTTGGTAGATGTCCCCGAGTGTCTGTATATCTCTGCTGACCCAGGCGTTCAGACCCACCTTGGCCGCAATTTTTGCCAGCGTCGGGTGAGCCAACAGTGGAATCCTCGGGGAGTACTGCGGATCTTTACTGTTTTGCAGTACATAACGTCCCCAGCCCCATGGTGCGGTGGACAGTAGCATATTACTTGTGTGTCCAGGGCTTGTTCTATTCATAAGGTATTGCAGTACCTCCGTACCGTCAAGATCCACCAGCACCTTCCGTGCCTCCGCACCGGTAGGATTTCCAATCCAGGTGGTTATCCATTGTATCTGAGAAGCTGGGTAGTAAGCTTCAAATTTGGGGGCGCCCAACCCCCCCAGTTTAAGCGGTTGGAGTACTTTTGCTAGAGCGACGCGTCTGCGTCTATTGCCCCATATTAGGTCCGTTAATAGGCTATTCAGTAGTTTAAAAAAGGAGCTCGGCAGCGCCAGGGGCAATGCCATGAAATAATAGAGGAGGCGTGGCAGCACTATCATCTTTGCGATGGCTATTCTGCCCACGGGAGACAATGGGAGTGAGCACCAGAAGGGCAGAGAGCCCCTCGTTGATCTGATCACTTGACCAAGGTTACCGTCTCTTAGGTCTTGATTGTCGTGGTATATATTTACACCTAGGTATTTGAATGTGGTATAACACCATTCCAAGCCACCCAGGTTTGATAGTGTTCTAAGTGCCTTGGGGACAGGGCGCAAGGTGAATATACAGGATTTTGCCCAGTTCACTGTTAACCCGGCAACCGCTCTAAATTTTTTTAGAAGTTCCAGTAAGCCCGGGATGGCCATAGCATGGTCTCGTAGAAAAATCAGTGCATCATCTGCATATAGGGAGACTATCTGATGCGACTGGCCATCTAGGATACCCCATGTGGGGGCCATTACACGGAGACGGGCGGCCAGGGGTTCAATGGCTAGTGCAAATAAGAGTGGGGATAGCGGGCATCCCTGTCTGGTGCCTCTTCCAATGTTAAATTTTTCGGAGATCGTGTCCCCTGCCCTAACCCTTGCCACTGGGCCAGCGTATAGCATTTCCACCCAGCCGATGTATGTTTGCCCAAAGCCCATACGATTGAGTGTTTCTATTAGGAAGGGCCATCCCAGTGTGAGACTGCAACTTGCCGTTTACTGGAGAATTTCCCATCAGGCGTAATAGATTCCTGATATTGCTGAACGTACTGCGACCGGGTATGAAGCCTGCCTGGTCTTGATGGACCAGCTCTGATACACATGGTAGTAGGCGGTTGGCTAGAATCTTGCTGAGTAATTTACAATCTGTATTTAGCAATGATAATGGCCTATATGACCGAACATCTAATGGATCGCGGGCTGCCTTCAGCAGTACTGCTATCAATGCTTCCCGACATGTGTCAGAGAGCTGGTTTCGCTCTAGAGCCTCCTTTAGCATTGCTAGATATGGGGTCAATATCTGGGATTGGAACGTGCTGTAGTATTCGATGGGTATGCCATTGCTGCCGGGTGCTTTGCCGTGCGTTAGCTGTTGTAGTGCAAGTTGGATTTCGGCTATCTCTATCGGACTGTCTAACTCTGTCATTTGGGCGGCAGATAGACGACTCTGGGTAATACCATTGAAGAAGTCTTTTAGTTGGGTGTTAGTGGGAGGTGGTCGTGATTGGTACAGTGAGCTATAGTATTCTCTGAAAGCGCTATTTATCTCTGCCTGTGTATTAACTATCCGCCCTGTTTCCAGACGTATAGCGCCTATGGGGAGATTCCGGTGTTCATTGTTTATGAGCCATGCTAATAATTTGCCGGATCTGTCACCTTCTGCGTGTGTACAGGCTAAATAGTGACGATAGTCATAATGTCTGAGGTGGCTATCTGTCTCAGTCCATTTAGAGCGCATGTCAGTAAGTTTCGCTAGTGATATAGTGCCTTTGGCGAATTCGCATTTGGAGGTTTGGATTTCTTGTTCCAATACTCGGAGATCGCGCGCTAAAGTCTGACGTACTCCAACTGTGGTTGATATACATACCCCCCTTATAACTGTCTTATGCGCATCCCATTCGATAGCCCTGGAGCTAGATGTCCCAGCATTCAACATGAAATATGCTGATATATGCGTAGCTATATCCTTCCTGAATGGCGGGTCTTGTAATAATTGCGTTTGCAATCGCCAGGTTGGGATACATGAGCGGGGCCTGCCTCATCTTATTTGTGCTTTGAGTGGACAGTGATCTGAGATTACCCTGGCGGAGTACTCTGCGTTCATTATTTTATGTGTTAGGTTCTGTGAGGTGAGGATGAGGTCTATCCGGGTATGTAATTGATGTACTGGGGAATAATAGGAATATTCTCTTTCATGTGGATGCAAGTGCCTCCATGTATCAGTCAGTCGTTGCACTTCCCTCCATGTGCCTAGTATTAGGGAATTTTTCATTGACAGGGTGGCCACTAGTGGGGGGTGTGACCTATCCCTATCAACGTGTGGAACACAGTTCATGTCTCCTCCCCATATGCATGATGCAGTTAAGTCGTTGGTTAATTGTGATATCGTTGTTTGTAGAAATTCACCTTGCTGAATATTCTGGACATATAATCCATTTATCACGAGCTCCTCCCCATCCAGCAGCCCCTTTAGTTGTATAAACCTGCCTTCCTTGTCCTTTATGTTGTGTTTTACCGTAAAAGGGACCCCCGGGGCTATCCAGACCAGCACCCCTCTGGCAAAGGAGGAGTCGCCCGCGCTATATATTGAGCCTGACCAGCTTTTTTCCAACCGGGCAGCCTCTGCAGTTGTAATGTGTGTTTCCTGTAATATTGCGATGTGTATATGGTGGCGCTTTAAATACGCATGTATTCTATGACGTTTGCTAGTACCGGCCATGCCTTTCACATTCCAAGTTATTAAGTTATATATAGGTTCCTTATTCATTATGTTGTGTGGAAGTTGGTAGGGGCTATCTGATCAGTGCTCGTTCCAACCACCCCACCCCCCATGACCCCCCCCGCCGCGCCCGCCCACCCCAAACCCCCCCACCACCCGCCCAACAGCCCCCCGCGCACCAAAGAGGGAGAGGAATCCCATAGTGGGTTAAGAGTGAAGAGGAAGAGAAAGAATATTCCAACCAAAAGGATATTGCGGACAATGTCCGTTTGTTAAACAAAGTGGCACAACTGGTGCCTAAAGTGGCTTCCAGGGAAGTCAGGTCCATTCGGAAACCGTTCAGGTGTAGGGGGTCGTGGATTGGTTGAGGTCGGGCCCATGGTAGGCCCACCTACAGGATCTGCCTTTGCCTCTGCTGTCCCATGCGCTTTTGTTCGGTTTTCAAAGATTCAGTCATTGCTTCTTATGTTGATGGCTGTTGTCCACTGAGGATCCCAAGGAGAGAGCTCCGACGACGAGGGCGAGTTACACCTCAGTTGCCGCCGCCACCGGAGAAGGGCCGCGGGCGCCGATCCTTCTCATTTAAAGTTTGTCAGCCAATCGCGGAGTAAGGTCCGGGCCCACCAGCAACGGGGAGGGGGACGGGCTTGTGTCTCCCCCATGTGAGGCAGTGTCGTTGGTGTCCGATTCGCTCCTGGGATCCATCAACGCACGAGCAAATGAGTTAGTGTCTTTCAATATTTGTGCTTGGTCCAGCGCCATTTGCGCTTTTGTGGGGCGAGAGGACGTTTTAGTTTTTTTCTTCTTCTTTCTGGAGCTAGCGGTAGTCCATTCTTCGGTTGGTGTGTCTTCCTTGGACGGATCGACCAATCCCTTCACGTGGATCCATGTCCATGCATCTTCAGGTGTGGGGAACATTAGGGTTTTCTCGTCCATGACTATGCGTAGTCGTGCAGGGAACATGAGGGAGTAAGTGATGCCTCTTTCACGCAGCAACTGCTTGATCTTGTTATATGCTCCTCTCCTGCGCTGTACCTCTATTGTATAGTCAGGGTAAGCTGTAACCCTGCTATTTTCCAGCTTGATCTGGTCTGACGTTCTGAAGCATTGGAATACCAGGTCTCTGTCCCTATGGTTTAGGAAGCGTGCTATTAGTGGTCGAGGCGGCGCCCCAGGGTGGAGCGGACTACTCGGGATTCTGTGCGCCCTTTCGATCGCTGGTGTTGTACCAGGGAACTGTTCTGTGAATATGTTTTTCAGCCAGGACTCCAAAAACACCTCTGCCTGAGGGGATTCCATCCGCTCCGGGATTCCGAGGAATCTAATGTTATTGCGTCTGGAACGTCCTTCAGCTTATTCCACCCTACGTTGTAGTTGAGCTATGTCCAGTTCCATTTGTTGCATTTTAGTTTTCATATCTATTACTTCTGGTTGGACGGTTTTCAGTGTCGTTTCGGTGTCGTGGACCCTTTCTGTTAATTTGCGGTGGTCAGCACGTAACAATGAGACTTCCAGTACTGCAGCATCAATTTTCCCTTCCAACGAGGATTTAGTGTCCATTATTGCTTGCATTATTTTATCAAATTGGAGGGAATGCGTGCGTAGTGTTTCATTTAGCTGTAGGGAAGTGGTCGATTGCACATCCGGATTGCCGGTCGGCGGGGGAGGGTCTCCATCTCCCAGAGGCCCCGTTTTGGGGTGTTTCGGTTTGGCCATGTTTTCTTGATATCCTGCCCTGTTCGTTCCACTGAGGTTAGTAGCCGGATATTTGCTTGGAGGGTCCACCTACACCTCCGGTCTCTACCTACTGCGTCCTCCACTTCAATCGGTTTCCAGTTCAGTGGGGGGTTCCATGTCCCGTGCTAATATTGGTGTCCATTTTGATGCCCTCTGGTTTATTCCGCTCCCGCAGGCCAGGGCCCAGTCTGTTTCATAGATGCCCCCGGCCACGCGGTAGCCGTCACCCCGACCAGTATGGAGGGCTCAGCTGGATCAGGCGCGCCGTGCAGTGCTCCCCGCCGGGGGGGGGCTGTTCGCGAACCAAAACAATGCACGATTTGGCGGCAGTAAATAATGAGGGCTCCAATGGTGAGACCGGTAGGCTGTGAGAGGCCGTAGCAGGCTCGCGCGGCACGATCAGTCCGCAGCTGTGGCTCCGCGTTAGGGCTTTATCGTTTGGGAGATTTAGTTCATGGGTACTGGATCCAGGGCTTTCCAGTGGCACTGTATTGGGGGTCGATGATTCTCCCCGCAAAGGCAGCAGGGTGGGCCCGAGTGTTCAGCGCGGGCACCCACCACTCCCAGACGTCCCCCGGGGCCGCACAGCCAGGCCCAGCCTGGGCGGGGCGCCTCCCACTCCACAGTCTAGGCGTTGGGCCGGGGGACGCCCGCCGAGGGACAAGGGGGCCGGTCGTTCTCCCTACCTCCTCCCGGCTCAGCACGCAGCACGCCCGGGCGGCGGCGGCCCTCAGCAATGGCGGCCGCTTCGTCTCCACTCCGCCGGGTCCTCCGTAAGCGCCGCGTCTTCTAGGGCGCCGTTATCCCGGAGCTTCTGCCTATGCGGGCAATGTTTCCGCTGTGATCCCAAGCACTTTGGGAGACAGCAGGGCACAGGATTTTGGTGCGACGGTTGGCCCGAGAGCGGAGCTCTTCGATTAAGCTGCCGCTCCGGCCGCCATCTTGGCCATGCCCCTATGGTTCTCCACCTTTGGTTTGTGATTGGTGATAAATTGTGAGATTGGTGGTACTTCATGCTGACCATGCATTACTCAGGTGTGTGACTGATGACCTTGGAGAGGTGTGCTATCAGTGAGTTAGGCATGCAGGGGAAAATTGTTGAGGGTGGTTATGGGGTGGTTCTAGGTTTGGGATGGAGTGGGTTGAATGGAGATAGAATGACAGGGAGACGTACCATGCAGATGTACAAGGTGGTAGGGAAGTCATAGTGACTTACCAGTGTCCAGCCCTCCAGTTATTCCAGTGGGGGTCCACCACCAGTCTTCATGATGGCAATGTGGTGCCTGGATGCCATTGCATGCACCTTCCCCCGTAGGTCATTCCATCTCTTCCTTATGTCATCCCTTGTGTGTGGATAGGTTCCTACTGACTACACCTTGTTAACGATTCTCCGTCATGGCTCCATCTTCCGGGCAATGGAGATCTGCTGGGCCTGTGCACCAAACAGCTTTGGCTCTACCCTGACAATTTTGTCTGCCATGACCTGCAACTCCTTATCAGTGAAACGTGGGTTCTTTTGTGGTGACATACAGCTTGTGTGGTCAGTGTACTGTGTGTGTTGTGCAGAGGATGGTATGTTTGGTGGGGGTGCAGGGTGTGTGAGTATGTGGGATGCTGTGATGTACTGATTGGGTGCAGTGGTATTGTGCGTGTTTGGTGTAGTGGTATGATGTGTGGTGTGTGATACGTGTAAGGTGTAGAGGTGGCTGTGGTTTGTTTGTGTGGCAATATGTGGGCTGGCAACGTGTTGCAGAATTTTGGCTTTTGCAAAGAATTGTAGTTTGTGTTGGTGTGTGTTTTATAGTGCTGTTGGTGGGTGTGTACAGTGTGTGTATGTGTATCAGGTGTGGGTTTTTCAATTTGCCCAATGTTGGCTTCTGTTGTTGTGGAATGTTCAAATCAAACATGACGGTCCGCACCGCAAATGGGTTTCGGCCGTTGAGGGACGGCTGTGGTGATTCGTGGCTTGTAATTTGGAGGCTGGTTTCTTATAGGTGTGGCGGTGTGGGTGGTGTGACCGACTCTCTCTGGCCTTTGTTGGCTCTGGCGGTGTTGGACATATGGCTGCTTTGTGGCGGATTTGTCTCTGTGGGGCATGCTACGGCAGGTGGATTGCTTTGCAGCCGTCATCACGGCGGTCTTCGGTAAAGACCGCCAAAGTCATAATGAGGGCCTACGTTTTGGAAGTGATTATTAGTGATTAAGAGCTGTGCCTTTTTGAGAGACATTTGAACTTTTTGTAGAAGTTTTTTGAACACTTACAAGTTGAGAAAATGCCTGATGATTTTTCTAGAAGATCAAGGAACTTTTTGTGATACATTTCCTCTTTTAAAAGAAAACCATTTTTTATTTGCTTTGCTTACAAATAAAAATAAACTTTTTGTCTGAAACTAGAGAACTCATTGAGTCAAACAGAAATAGAGGTAGCAAATGCAAATGGATATGTATAGGCTTAGTGGTAGTGATAGGTATTATGATGATATTGTTGCTCACTGGATTGAGTTTGCCCATAACAAGTTATTTGGAGAAGGTTACTGTTGCAAGACGCTTACTTGAACTCCAGATGATTCCAATGGGGCGACGATAATCCCTGAATCCCAATGAAAACTGCCAGGGCAGCAATGAAGGACATAACACAGCCCTGGGAGTTTGCAAGGGGTAGGGTGTTGGGATGAGAGAGAAAGAGAGAATTGCCAGGACTTCTGTGTATTCAGATTTCTCTACTTCAGGCACTGCTGGGCTCATGGAGATCAGGATTCTGGTTCTGGATTCAGGATACTGGCAAACAGGATTATTCCGATACAAGGATCTGGACTTGGGGTTCCCCAGTAATGAAAACACACTTTAAAGCAGGAAAAAAAATAACAGCTATTTGGCATTAACTAACATCAAATCAACATATCAATAAATGACATTAAAAACATTTTCCAGTGTGATTCAATAATTATCCAGGAATTACCATTGACTGGAACTATCATGTACAATGATTTCACTGAAGGAAATTAACCGGGCTAATCACAACAAAACTACTTCAAATTATTCAGTAGTTCAAGAGTCTGAAAAATTAATGCAATGGCAATCAGATTATAGCTCTCAATTGTCTCAAAAGTCTTTAGAACAACAACATCAGATTCTGATTGAGAAAAAACAGATTGAAAACCAACTATGAGCACAAGATCCAGGAATGTGCAACCATTACAAGAAATACAACTTTTATCTAATATCTTTTCAGCCACAAGATTTATCAGAATATTATTGCTGGCTTTAGATAACTTTGATTACTCAGAACTGATAAAGAACCCAAATGAAAGAGAAACACTTGTGTTACCTTATTTGGGATGACTCACGTCTTTTTTGCCAGTGTAAGAAGGCGTGATGCGCGAGATGAATTGCAAGCTGCCTGTCTACTGTGGTAACTCAGGAGAAGATCGGAAATACTAGGTCAAAGCTCAGGAAATGTGTTGCTGCAAGGAGAAGCCTGTCTCTCTAAAGGTATACATGCTGCTTGTTAGAAATGTGGCCGCTGGTTGGCAGTCAGTTTGCACTCTGTCCAAGCAGAGATCCTCTCTGTATTCAGGGTAAAGGAGTTACAGTGTATTACTGTGTGTGTTGGTAAAGTATTTGTACCAACACACACGGTAATACAGTGAAAGAACTACAAAATGGACACCACACCAGTTTAGAAAAATAGCCTATATTTATCTAAAGCAACAAGACCAAAACGACAAAAATCCAACATACACAAGTAATGCTATGAATTTTTTAAAATAAAGAGTCTTATTCTATAGAAAACAATGGAAGCGTTGTTGTTACAAAAAGGACCTGGTTTGCGTAGCAAATAAATCTGCACGTGTGAGTTGGCGTCACAAAAGGCAGCGATGCGTCGACTCCTTACTCACAAGTGAGGCAATGTGTTCTTTCTTCTCCGGTCAGGTAGGCAATGCATAATTTTTCTCCTCCACAAGAGAGCAATACGTCAATTTCCAGATGGGCTCCTCGAGTCAGCGCAGGTTCATGTCGGTTTTAACACCCAGCGATGATGCATCCAAAATTGGGCCACACAATGACGGGAATCCAAGCTGTGTGGGCTTTGTATTGTTTTCAGTAGCTGCAAGTGGGTGTTGCATTATTTCACCAGCCACGATGCAGGTGATGCGTCAGTTTCCCAGTTGCAATGCAGGTGGTGCAAGAGAACGATGCTTCGAGTTCCAGATGAGCACCTAGAGTTCGGGCAGGTTCATGTCAGTTTTAACACCCAGCGATGATGAATGCAAAATTGGGCCACAAGATGACGAGAATCCAAACTGCAAGGGGTTTGCATAATTTTTAGCAGCTGCAAGCAGATGTTGCATTGTTTCTCCAGCCCGATGCAGGTGATGTGTCAATTTCCCAGCCTTGATGCAGGGGGTGCGTTTATTTTTCAGCTTCAATGCAGGTGGTGTGTCATTGCTATATCTGTGTTGCAGTTGGTGTGGCAACATTTTCCCTGCACAGCTCCTATGCGTGGATTTCAGTCTTTGCTCCACCAGCTTCACCTTTCAAATGGCCAGAGACTGGAGTGGGCACAACTTTGCAGGGTAGAAGTCTCAGCAGAGACTCCAGCTGCTGGCAAAAGAAGTCTTTGATGTCCCTGAGACTTCAAAACAGGAGGCAAGTTCAATCCAAACCCTTGAAGACACTTCACAAGCAGGAAGATACCACAAAGTCCAGTCTTTGTCCTCTTTCAGGCAGAAGCAGAAACTGCAGGCCACCCCACCAAAGCACAGTCACGGACAAAGGGGCAGTACTCCTCCTTCAGCTCTTTTCTTCCTGGCTGGGGTTCCTCTTGAATCCAGAAGTAATCTAAAAATATGGGGTTTTCACTCCACCACTAATACACGTTTCTGCCTTTGAAGTTATCAAACTTCAAAGGAAAGCCTCTATTGTTGAAAAGACACTGCCTTGCTCAGGCCTAGCCCCAGACACACACCAGGGGGTTGGAGACTACATTGTATGAGGGTAGGCACAGCCCATTCAGGTGTAAGTGTCAGCTCCTCCACTCTAGCCTAGATGTCCCATCAGGATATGCACGCTACACCCCAGCTCCCTTTATGTCACTGTTTAGTGGAGATTCACAAACAGCTCAACTGTCAGTGTGACCCAGAGGTAATACACAAGCATGCAGAGTCACAGAATGTTTTAAGCAGGAAAATGCCCACTTTCTAAAAGTGACATTTTCGAACTGACAATCTAAGTACCAACTTTAACAAAAGTTGTATGTTTAAATTGTGAGTTCAGAGACACCAAACTCAACATCTGTATCTGCTCCCAAAAAGAAAATGCACTTAAAAGTAATTTAAAGGCAGACCCTATGTTAACTTATGAGAGAGATAGGCCTTGCAACAGTTAAAACAAATTTGGTAGTATTTCACTATTAGGACATGTAGAAACACAACAGCACATGTCCTATCTTTAACATGCACATATGAATTGACAGTTTAAAACTGCACACACAGGCACTGCAGTGGCAGGTCTGAGCCATGTTTACAGGGCTAATCATTTGGGTGGCGCAATCAGTGCTGCTGGCCCACTAGTAGCATCTGATTTACAGACCCTGGGCACCTCTAGTGCACTTTAATAGGGACGTACTAATAAATAAAATATGCGAATCGTGGAAAAGCCAATTGCACATCCAATTTACACATGGAGAACTTGCTAATTAGCCCTGATCTGCAGTGGTAAAGTGCTCAGAGTACCATAACCACCAAAGACAAAGTCCAGAACACAATCAAAACATAGGAAGCAGATGCAAAAAAGACAGGGGAGACCATGACAACGATGCCAGCTATAACACTGCTGCTGCAAATGGAAGGCTGCCGAACACTGGAGACAGGTAAGTGTCACTTCCAAGTTAGATGAGACTAAGCAGGATTTAATCTGAAATGCTGGCTTTTATAGCTGACCCGAACTAGGGGAAAACAGAGAAACTTGTTAGTCATTATTGTAATTGCATATGTTTGTCAACTGTCTTTTGCCCATTGGGAAGATCTATTAAGGAACCAGCAGTTGTCGACAGTTGACGTATACTTCCTGGATTACCTCGGTGAGGTCCGGGTGGTTGTGGACAGTTGACATGTGCTTCCTGGATTACTTAGGTGAGGCCCAGATGTTCAGAAGTTATTGTGACAGCAAGCATTGGTCTAGATCTGCTTTCAATTTTGTCATCATGTTAATAATTGAGTTGTGAATTTACACAATGTTTCAAAGGCATAACACAATTCAACCTGGTGCTGTGATGAAAAGAAAAAAAATAACATCTCCGATGTCACTCATAAGGGGGGAATAAGGTATGACTAAGGCATGACTAGCCCTGCTCACAGTTGGGACCTTGACAGTTACATCCACAAGTGCACCAAATTCATCAAACCCAATAACAGATGAAAACCCCTGTGCACGGATGAGAAATATTTAGACAGTGATGGTTCTAGAGGTGATTTATCTGCAAATGTGTATTATAAGTTGTTAGAAGAACTGGGGGGGTGATGAACTCTGCTCATTTGGCAGAGTTAGTAGAATTTTGGCACTCTGCTCTCCAAGCAGCGCACGGAGTTCTGCAAAAGAGACTCCGCTAGCCACCGGTGGAGTGGAGTTCACCGGCGCGCTCAACCACCCCAGTCCAAATGTTACCTTACAGAGTTTCCGTGCAAACAGCTGGAGAAGAGGATGCACAGGAATGTTGCTGCTTAAGAAAGTGTAATATAACGTCAAAGGTGATCTGGTTACACTTCGATCTGAAAAGAATCCATGTAGAGAATGCAACATCCTTCACTGAAACAGTCATTCAGTGCAATATTTTATTAAAACCCTGCTTGCACTCTGGGAAAAATATTTAGAGCCATAGCTCAATAATCTAAGATTAAAACTAAAATGGGAAAAAATCAAGAAAACTCCTTTTATAATAAATATGAAAATTTGTTTCTGACTTTAAACATTTACAGTCCTGTTTAATAACTCACATGGTTTTCCTGGAAGGATGGTAGATGTGTTCCCACGACCTGCATGATTAAAAAAAATTGCTCAATCGAAAGTACTCATGACAAGCATCTTGCCCTAACCTTTTTGTTGCCATGGGGCGATCTTCTAGTTTCTTCTGAAATAGACAAAACCTATTGTGTATGGCATTGGCTTTGCAGTGGCCATGTTAAATTAGACGCCGGCCAGTTGGGGGAACCTCCTTTCATGCAGAGTTGCAGAAGCACATTTGCTTGAAGAGTCATGGAAATAGAAGAAAGACACTTCCATTCCTGAATGTAATAGCAGCTGCCACAGCATGTATGAGATCTTATTGGGAACGTGCAAGTGGCGTCACCTAGGGCACAAGACACGGAGGGAGAGCAAAACATCATGGACCACATTCCCCTGCGGCCAGTGCATAGCGCCCAGAAGCGGGTATCCTATTATTGGACAGCAGAGAGGCAGGGTGACAGGAAAAGTGTGCTGTGCAGAGGGGTGGGAGGAAATCAGAGGCTGGGTCTGCGGATGTGCAGGTTCAAGAGAGAACGGAGTATGATGCCACTGTGGCACTTCAGAAAGGGTGCTTCGTATACCTGAATCTGGATTAATAGCATCCAAAATTACACATTTTTGTTGGATCAAGTGGCATTCCACTACATGCAGATCTATGTGGAGTTTCACTGAGTTTTTAGATAACTCAGTGGAATTCCATGGAGTAAAACTCTGCAAGCTCTGCCCACCCCTAGTATGAATATGTCAATAGCATGGAGGCTAGAGACTGCTACATATGCACACAGTTGCCTTCATCAGTGAGTGAGGGAACCACATATCATAGTTTACCTTTAACCTATTGAATTTCCTGCAGCCTGTTATTAACACTTTTGTATTAGCAGGCGTATTATCAATTCTTTTATTCTAATTGTGACCTCATTTTTTAAATGGCCTCATCATGAAAATCATTGAGTAACACTGCAAAGAGAAAAAACATTGAGAAAGTGAAAGGTTTCTTTGAGCCTACATTGACCTTTTGTACAGTTTATGCTGAGAGGAATAATGTGACCTGCATTCTTAGCCCAGCAGAGATAAAGATCACTGGAAACGTTGAAGCGAAGTCAAGAGCTATGAAGACAAAGATAAAAAAGGGAATGGTTTTACAAAATTGGGGAAAAGAAAAAATATTCATTAGCAGGGCATCAAGGATTCCTAGCAGCATGTAGATAAGGTATGTGTATATTGACCTAGATCAAAGACGTACATGCATTACGTAGGAACTAATGAATGTAAACATTTGTTTCTGTTTAAGAGTGTTTGGACGTTTATGTTGAATGGACAAGACCCTGCCATACCAGATGTTTGTTTCATATGCAGAAAAAAGGCCTAGTACAATCTTTCGAAACACTGATATGGTACTTGTAATCTGGGAATAGTTTTTCCAAAGATATATCATGTGGACCATCTTAATGATCCTGTCTGGGATGGGAAACCCACCACCAGGGTCAAGAGAGCGGTCAGTGCTTCAGACATTGGAGGAAATATTTGTTGTCCCATAATTCCATTAGTAGGTGTCATCTTGAATGATTTCAAGATTAAGAAGTTGCCAACGATAGTAGATAAGCTATCTAAAGACATTGCCGGTGTCATATTACTAGAGAGAACATAAATGGTTGCTGTAAGATCAATGGTTTTACAAAATTGCCTTGTGATAGGCATTCTTCTCGCAAGGGAAGGCAGAGTTTGCTAGATGTTGCAAGCCCAACAGTGTTGTACTTACATTCCTGATAATAGTAAGGAGATAAAAGATATATTGCAAACATGACTGGCTTCAAACAGGACCTGAAAGAACTGATAGTGACAAGTGCATGGGAAGCAATAAGTAGTAGTTTTTCAGTGACTGGAAAGTAGTTTTGAAATCTAGGGAAAATAATTGTTGGAAACATTTTTAAACCCCTACTGACTATGACTTTGTGAGCCCTATTTGCTGTTGGTCTTTATAAATTATTGAAGAAGCTGAAGGGGAAAAGGGCCAAGAGTAGGCAGAGAAATTTAAGATTGAGATGGAGACTAGAAGAAGCATTTACTGTAGTAACATCAACCATTGAGGGGACTTCAGAAGATCTTACCTGAATAAGCTTCTGACATTTTGAGCTGTCTCACTGTAAATGAGAATTGGAGTATTTTTGTGATGGCTTGATTCACCATCAAAAAGGGAACTGATGTAGCAGAAACCTTAGTGCTGCCTCTCATGTCACAGAGATCATATGTACATGACAATCTATGCATTAAGTTAACCAAAGTAGTAATCCTTTGACTGTAGATTGATGCACTGAGAAACCATTTTAAAGTGCATTTGTTTAGAGTAATGACTTAAACATGGGGGTTATTGAAGTTTAATTAAATGTTTGAAATATTAAACTGGCATTATGTTATAGTTTAGACATTAAAATATTGGTCTGTATTAAAACAATAATGAATTTCTTATAATTAGTTTTTTAAATATCTGCAAAAATAGAGAAATGCAGTTGTGCGTTATGCCGACAAATGTTTTAACTGAGTCATTTTGTTTAAAGTTACTGTAACATGAATACTATTGAAGGTGTATTAATGTTGAATTTACAGTTTGCCTATTAAAATGTGTTTTATTTGACTGTATTAATGTGCTTTTTAATTCATTCGCATTAGCCTAAATGAGGCCTGTGAGGCCCTTTTATTTTTTGACTGTGCAGGAAATGTCAAGTCATCTTGCTAACGTGCACCTTTCTTTCAGACTTCGTTCCCATGAGAAGACTAGTTGGCAATAAATGTGTATTGTTTTACACACAGAGAGTTGTGAGAAGCTGACCTTGGATGTAGAACAAACTGGTCTGTGGACTTGCAATTTAAACATTTGTTTCAATCTTGTGTGGAGCTACACAGATGGACACTGTTCTCATAACAGACTTGGGAAAGTATGAAGTTGTTTCATGTTGGAATTGTATGATTGATTGCTATTGGATATTGTCCCTTCAAGGTCAAATGAACTGTTGCTTTGACAAATCAGATTGCTATTTGAACTTTAATATGTCAATGCCCAGTCAGAATTTGGTCAGAATCCCGTCAGATCCAGAAGACCCTATCAGAGAATCCTGTCAGAATCATTTCAGGATCTCACTAAAACCCTTGTAGATAATGCACTACACATGCTTACCCCATTGGTGAGGTATTTTCCTCTCTGCCCATGCCTGCTGAGACTTAGCGATTTTCTGCCTGGCCCTCACAGAAGAGTCTTGACCGAGCTTCTGACATGCTGATGCTTTCCTTTTTACTTACCTTTTGCCTACGATAGTTCATAACGGTTGCTCAAGATTACCTTTTTCCAAATTCTTTGTGTTCTTTTTGTTGTTTTTGCATTTTGTCTGCATGTGTTCAGCCCCACACACTATTACTCAATTGGCTAAACTGTAGGGTTTTCCCTGTGCCCACCTAAATTGAATTTTGA
The DNA here is from genome assembly GCF_031143425.1 of Pleurodeles waltl. Classification (NCBI taxonomy): domain Eukaryota; kingdom Metazoa; phylum Chordata; class Amphibia; order Caudata; family Salamandridae; genus Pleurodeles; species Pleurodeles waltl. The sequence continues at coordinate 776,553,329 of NC_090439.1, read as the reverse complement.
TGATTTGGAATGCCTTGATGCTTCTTAAAACAGAGCAGTGTTTGTTTTCCGTCCATCAAATGACCTTATTGTTGTTTTGCATTGTTTTTGTTGAGTGCCCCGTCTGAACATACTTTGTCCCCTTCATCAATCCTTGGTGATTTTCTATCTTACATAATTTTGTCTTGTGAATAGTCTACGTGACTCTGAGCTTACATTTGTAATAAACCACTTAATCTTATTCCTGACTGGAGTTTTCCTTGTATGGCCACATTGGTCATACTGTGTAATTTAATTGGTTTGTACTTGTACTTGTAGTTCTACCTCATCCTATGCAGGGTTCAAAGACCCATTGACCTCAATGGGCATTGATTCCTGCGAAGGTTGAAAACGCTCCATGAGATCATATCTCATTTTGCTTCCTATACTGACTTTGTGGCAGATGTAGTGTTTGGCAAGCATACCATGATTGCTGCATAATAAAATGTCAACAGAAACTCTACCAAAAACTGTTCTAAAACAAGCATTCATGTGTTGGAAACGCTATATCTGAACCTAATACTATGTTTGAAAATAGGAGGTTAGGTTATGGAACTGTGGTGGTATGCAATACAACCAAGTTTAAACTATACTAGGTTGTTAATTATTTTCTAAATGCCCTGCCTTCTATCATACAACATTTCAACCTCTGCTTATGTAACATTTACCTGCATCTAACAGCTTTGAAAATAGACTTGCTCTCCAGATAAGATTGCCCTAAGCTAACATACATCTTCAAAATTATTTTTGTCATAAAATGATTTCTATTTTTCCAACTTTAAAAGAAAGAAAAATGGAGAATATAACAAAAGTACTTTGAAATGTATTTCAAGGCAAAACATAATCATGGCTCTAAGAAAGTACAATACATCCAGTCTTGTTAGTTATAGAAATATTTGTTTATCTGGAGGAAATTTATTTGTATGTCTTGTCATATCTTTCTGATTTTAAACATTCCATACCTACCACATCATTGAATTTCATTTTTAAAACAAGTTTTGGCTTTTGTATAGTGAAAGGTTTTCCATCTAACTTTGCTAATAGATAACATAAAAACACATGGAAGGCAGGTGGTAAACACACACAGTATAACAAGCAGGAGCAGTGCAAACGTTGTTCATATACTCAGACCATAGCATCTCAGGCTGTGCTGTATACTCTCTCTCTTTTTTTAAACCTTCCCTCTCATATTTTCTTTGTTCCTTCTGCTGTGACAAGTGCAGCAGCCTCTATACGACAAACCTATGGGAATGTGGAAGTCTGCATGAGATGGGCACACACCTCTGTGAGCAACGTTCTCTTGCAGCTGGCCAGTGACTTGATCCTGTGCCAGAGATAAAGAAAAGAGAAATGGCATTTGAGGTCGGCGACAGATCTGAATGACCCAAATGTTGGTGGATGACATGGGATGAGGCAAAGCACAAATGGAGTGGTTTGGCTCTATTATTCTATCCATGTTTGTGCGCGGCCAGATTGAAACTCTCCTTAGATGATACAAGGATAAATGGCACTTCCACCTCACACTGCCAAGTACTCAGGGACTCATTTACAAACCATCGTAGTGCCATTTTTTTAGGCTACAGCATCGCAAAGCTGTCCCCCACCCCACGCCATATTTACAAACTGGGTCAAAGGGACCATTGCGCCAGTTTGTAAACCCTTGCACCACATTATACCTGCACCAGGTGTAATGTATGCAAGGGAGTTGTTCCCCCACTAGGAGGCCCACAGGAATGGTGCAGTGAAAGCTGCAAGATTTCACTGCGTCATTCTACCATCATTTTTGATGCCTGCTTAAGGGCAGATGTTAAAGTGACGCTAGGCTGTTTTAAATTGGTCTCCTCCAGCTTTGTTGGACTAGCGTAAACTTTTTTGATGCTAGCCCAGCAAAGCGCCACAACTGCATCAGAAATTCTGATGCAGCTGTGCTAACGAGCAGCATGGTGCTCTGTATTGTAAATACAGTGCTACATGGTGTTGGTTTGGGGGCGCAGGGCATGCAAGCAAACTGGCACATCATGATCAATATGCGAGTTTCTTGTAAATGAGGCCCTTAATTTTTGAAAATATAGGTCTATAAGGATTTTCAAACACTACTTTGCCAAAACCTAAAAAGAGGCACCCAGTATAATGCAACAACAAAATGTTTTGAAGCAGAATAAGAAGTGTTAAAGAAGAGCTGTAATAAGCAGTCTTATCACCTTTCTCGCATATTCTTAGTCGACAAGTATAAAGAAAGACATAATAGACAAATAACTGCTTGCGGTACACATATTTAAAATGTAATGTTTACTAAAAATAACAGATGTAGAAAATAAAAGTGAGCACTGTTCAGACGCATATATTGCAGATTTATTTTATTCACATGGGATATGGTTGCTTCTTTTACAGATGCCTTCTAATTCTTTCACATATTTTAGCTAATTATTCAGCACACTGGGACTCCCTCCATACGTTATGTGCGAATAGGCAGAAACAGTAAAAAAAGGGTGATTTGTTTTACTGAAATTTATAGAAAAGGATGATAAAAGTAAATTTATAGGCCACTAAAGTAAGATTAAAATAAACAACACAGAGGTTGACCTTTCCATGGACTCCAAGTAAAATAAACCTTTATATCAGAAAAATGATTTAATGATGAATGTGCCAAAGATATGGGGATCCATTCTTACTAATGTCACGTGGAAAGGCTACGTAGGACCACAAAAATTGACATGAAGGATTATTTCAAGGACAATACTGGATCAGGAAAATTCAAATGTTTTGTACATGTAGAGAGAGGAATAACCATGATGGAGCTTTAAGTTAGGAATGAGCCATTGTGTGTTTGTGACTCAAAAAGAGGAGGTAAAGAGGCTGTACCAGAATGGTATTATAGAAGTTATAAACGTATTAGAGTGACTCGTACCAGCCGCTATTGGAACACGCCTGACAGTTTCATCAAGAGATGTGCCAATCTCAGAAACATTAACAACAACATTTAGATGGAACCACCATGGCAAGCCTAAACATCTATTGGTAAAGGTAAGTTGTTTTCCACATCATCTCACATCCTTTGTAATACTTCTTGTAACATAACAGTTCAGACTCACAGTGTTCGATGTAGCATCTGTGATGGGCCAGAGGAATCAAAGGATCTTTAAAGGCATGTTGGATATCACCTTTTTTTGAGTGATATTGCCCCAGATTTTTGGATTATGTTACTAAACTAATTTCTGTTAACCATAGGGCTCTGCACACTTTACTCCTGTTAACCAGTGGTAAAGGCCTTTAAGCATGGTAAATTTGACATATTCCTAGTTGGTACATTTAATTTAGTTAGAGATCCTAGTATATAATACTAAATGTACCCAGGACCTGTAAATTCAATGCCACTAAGGGGCTACATACAGTGGCGCCTACGGAATTTGAGATTGGTGGGGAGTAAGAGCAATGAAATAATTTTTGCATACGAGTGAAGTTTATGAGGGGGGCTGAGGGGAGAAATGGGGGGAGTTTACCCTGTGAGAAAAAGTTTAAAATTTGGGGTATTTTAGTGCAATGTTTAGCGCTGTTTCCGTCATAAATGGACCAAAAAACAGTTCTTATTGGTATTTATAAAGGAAAACTTATAAAATCGTTCATAGAATTTCTGGATTGCTAAGAAAATCTGAACTCCGAAGGGGAATAAGGAACAAGACCAGACTGATTGGGCTCTCCCCTTTACGATATTAAACACATGACATCGAGTCATAAACATGCACAAAGAAATACACTTGGCCCTGACTGCTCCCACTCGGAAAGCTAGCCCATGGTAAGTTCAGAGGTGCCATACGAAGAGACACTTAAAGGGGGCTTTAATCATGGTACCTGCAGAGTGTAAGGGGCCCTGCTCTTTCCTTTGTGACATCCTGGAGAGTTATTTTAGCACCTCTTGGATCCCTGGTCTTTTCATGGAGGAAGGTGGGGCATAACTACCTAATATGTGAAGGCTATACAAGTTCATAAAGAGAGGATTAGTAAATAGAAGTAACAGAGAAGAGAGTGAAAAAAGAGTTCTCAAGAGGAAAGTGAGAAAAAGATAGAAAAGGAAAGATAAGGGAGAAAGCAAGGAGGAAAGAGAGAGCAACAGAGAGCATTAGACACATTTGTGCTCATTTTAAATCCTAGTTTGCTGGGTAGTAAGGTTGAAAGGGCTTGAGTATTTTCATAGATTTTTTTTGGGAATGTATGCATTAACTTTTTTGTGTTGAAGCTGATATGAGGAATTCTGGTTTCATTTGAATATCAGTTCTCTTTGGGTCATCCAGACTGGTAATCGGCCGTGGTATTCTTTGATACCATTCAACTTCTTTGAAGCTACAACTGTCACGTAGCCCCTTTGCATGTATGACCCTTTTAACCTCTTCTGGCTCTTGAGCCAAAAGCACTTTGCGCCTTGGGGCTTATCCCTGATTCCCTTCCCGAGTACTCACTGAAAACTCTAGCATGAAGTATATTTTTTACTAAATGATGAAGACAGCCTGAAGGTGTCACACCTGACTGTGGCCTGCTCTGCAGCAAAGACTCTATCCATCGGCTGAAGTTGCACTCAGAGCATTAAATAGGCCGGGTCCCTCTAAGTTTCAGACCCTGAAAATAATTAAAAACAGACATTGAAGGAGGTCCTTATTGGACCCTGTAGGATAACGTGAGTTCTCACAGTGCCCGTCAATGGGTCATACAGGTTTTCAGAATACATGGACATCCAATTCTTGCCTTTCTACAGGTCAAACAGAGCAATGATCACATATTCCAATTGTAATTGGGATTGTGGATAAACATGTGTAAAAGAGGTACACAATTGTCAATAAATTGACAAGGCGAAAGCAAAAAATGAAAAAACAATGCTTTCAGGTGAGTGGGTGTGTTTAATTGAAGGAGATGAGAGGAAGTTCATTCAGTAGAGCCTGAAAAGAGTGTTGAAGAGAGAAGAGATAAGTCAGAGAGATGTTATCTGGATGGTTGGAATATGGAGAGAAAAGTGGCATACAGGTCTCATACAGGGTGAATTTAACTGGAGTGGTTGGGATGCTCTGCAGTCTATTACCGTTCCACACGTCTCGGTAATGTTCACTTCACAGTTTCACAAATTCAGAGTCCAAACATTTACAACAAAATCATTGATGTTATGCAGTTATCTTAAAGAGCTAACAATAATTGATTAAACCAATAGTCCTGGCATGTTTTTGGCATATGCCCATTGTCTGGATTCACTTACAGAAAGCTCGGAGAGGTATCAAAATATCAGATCGGTGGCACACAATGGGAATCATAGAAATGTAATTCACAGGTTTAAGCCACAAACTTCATTACATAGGCCACGCCACTTTCTAGAGACCTCCCACGTTTGTATCCTACTAAAAGCACAGGTTGAAGTTGATGTGTTTCCAAATGTCACCCTTTCCCAAGTTTTGTGCCTTCTTAAAAAGGTTAGAATGTTGACAGAGTGTGATGAGGATAGGGAAGGAAAACATTTCCATCCCAGTGCAGATAATGAAAATATAAAGCAAAGTGTGTTCGCAGGTGAGACCCTATGATAAGCATGCACATCCCACAGATGAACCTGCATGTGTCCGGAGCGATGTATAATGAAGTTCTCAGACATGGGGGCATATTTACAAGCCCGAGAGCCATCTTGTGCTGCCATAGATTCATTTTTTTCAACACTAAGGCGGCAGTAAGGTAGGTTTTCTCCCGTGCTGGACTTAAAAACGTGGCGCAATGCTTGCATTGCACCACTTTGCAAACCCTTGTACCACATTATGCCTGCATCAGCCATAATGTATGCAAGGGGGAATTCCGATGCAAGGAGGGACAGAAAATGGCACAGTGGAACTTAGAACATTTTACTGCACCATTTGTTTTAGTAATTTTTAATGCCTGCTCAGAGCAGACGTTGAAATGACGCACCCACTGTAATCAATGGGCCTCCCTGTGCTTTGCTGTACTAGTCTCACAATTTTTTATGCTAGTGAAGCAAAGCGCTACAATAGCATAACAAATATTGACACTATTGTCCTAATAACCGCTATGGTGTGCAGTATTGTAGATACAATGCAACTAAAGTTTTGTTAGGTGGGGCGGCGGCGATTCTAGAAAAGTGGCTTGGGAGACCGATGTGTCTCTTTCTTGTAAATATGCCCCTCAATTCAGACTAGGGCCGATAAAGACTGCTTGCCAGCCCTCCCTGGAGCACGTCCTATGGCCTGCTCTGCCTCAAATTCTCATTCTAGCTGCATTTATATTTAGGGATTGTTTACAATTTCCCCCAGTGCTCACTTACAGATTACTGACAAGCAGTCCTTAATTTGTAAATAAAAACAAGCCGGTGCCCAAAGCAATCCTCTTAAAGATGCAGCTGCTGCAATTAAATGTGCGAACATGGAATACCGAGGCAGCATTATCCTGAAGCCATCTCAGGCCTCTTCAATCCATTTAAAGCCACTACCCGGCCCCTTCAGCTCACTCTTGCAGCTTTCTGCTTTCTCCCACTGTGACGCTTTCTCATTTTCCTCTTCCTCCGCCTTTCCCATATGTATCTTTCGCTCACAGTAAATGCTTGAGGCAGAAAAATAAGTGCCAGCCCTCAAAAATAAGTGCTGGTGCTCTGCACCGGAAACAACAAGCACAAGTTAAGCACTGCTGTCAAGGCAGGTTGGTGAAGGGAAAGAAAACACAAATCTCTTTTCTCAATACAAGGTATTGCTTTTTTAGTTGCTGTCTCATTTTTTCATACTGTGGGAAAGATATCAAGTTTTTAGTCACTTTTTTCCTGTAGGTTTACAGTGTGATATAAAACCATGGAATACATTAATCCAGACAAGGAAGGAATGGAGAAAACATAATGGTGGGACTGGGACAACAAGTGAGAACATTAGAGAGTGTTAGACACTCTTTTTTGTGCTAGTTTTACACTCTAGTTTATTGTCTGTGAGAAAAAAAACTAGGATTCAAAACAAGCAGAAAAAAGAGTGAAACAGGTGGAGAGGTAAAGAGGCAAGACTGACGTAACTAACTTGTAAGTCTTGTCCACCTCATCAAGTTTGGTTTTGCACATCACACCACAAGTCATTCCATATGCTTCTGAAACGCTCTAAACAGAATACATGAGGCACAAAAGCTTGCACAGTGTATTCTGTTTACAGCATGTGAATCTCCATTTCTCAACTCGTTACTACATTGCATGTGGTCAGTTATGGTTCCCGACTGCACCCCACCCTGTGACGAGTTGGGAAAGGAAGGTGTTATGAGAGGAGATTTGGAACTGTCATGCAGTCCCAGGAAGTACAGGGCTGTTACTGTACACACCCAGGCTACTTAAAAAATATGACATTGCATCATGTCATACCTGAGTGGGTCCTGGGGATCCTAAGTATTTCAGACCTGGGCTGGCACCATGTCAGCCCATAGTCCACTTAAAATTCAACCCTGCTAATATATAACTGGCATATGCGCTTTAGTACATGTGCCTGAGAAAAACTTCCTGACATCCATTTCTGCAAGAGTCATTCCAGGCTGACAAAGGCAATGTAAATGAAGGGATATAAAGATGGTAATAATTGCTTTTTCTAAGTACCATCCATCAGACCTGTAAAGTCGGAGGAGTGTGGCCCCCTGCCCATCATCAAGAACCACCCCTGGCTACCACCCATTTGAGAAGCATTGTAAAATGTGTCTTAAGGTCTGTCCCTGTAGCCTGTTCATGCAGTTTTAAACTGCCATATTAACCTGACAAAATAAACTTTTCGCCAGGCCTAAAAGCTACTTTTCAATACTTATAAATCACTCCTATCGTAAGCCTTAAATGCCCATAAGGCTTAGTGCATTGTATTTTGAAACTAAGCCATGTCCCGGCAAAGTCATTTCTCACTGAGCAAGGTGATTCACCCATAGGAAATCAGCAAGTTTACACTATAACAAGTTGTAGTGCTTAATTTCAGTTTGGATGCTGTTAGAAAATCATTTAAGGACTTATTTTAATAGCAATTTCAAATCCAGCTTAATGGTCACATTAGGTTTTATATTATTATTTTTGAATTTGGCACTTTTACACAGTTGTCACTTTCCTGCCTTAGCCAAATGGGCCTTACTGCCAGTGTCCAGTGTCATCCGACTGCAGGTGACGCCCCTGTGGTGAGTTATGAATTGCTCCCAGACATTGTACAAAAGGGCTTCAGTGTGGAGAGCTATTTTTATTCCTTAACCAGGATGGCCTGTGCAGGGTGTGCCCAGGCCCTTCCTGATGTTGATAAGATGCCCACCCTGTCATGGGCAGAGACAACTTACACCTAGGCCTGCCTCCCATTTGTGTTGCTATCCAGCTTGCCTTCAAACCCACTGGGAGGTGAATGTGTCCCAGAACTGGTTTGCAGTGACCACAGGGTAGGGTTTGACCACTTCCATTTCCACACTTCTGGGAAAGAGAGATATTGTAGTATAGCTTACAGAATAACACACAAGAAGTGCTGTAAAGGTGGGTACGGCACCCCATGGATATTTTACCCTATTAGTTAGGGAGGTTCCATCACCAAGAGTATGACAGTAGGCACAAATATTCCTCCCAGTACCCTTATCAGAGCAATCCTTGTCCTGTGAGCACTGAGAAGAAGGACTGTGGGAAAAAAGACTAGACATGCTTATCTTGAACCTGTGACCCCAAAAGTGACTCCAACGGTCAGTTGACCGACCTTTTATTAGAGCTACTGGGACACAACAAGCTTCCAGAGTCCTCCCTCCAGCATCTGCCCAGCTGACCAGTTCCAACTGCTCCTCCCTGGTCCCTGCTGCTGACCTCTGTTGGTAAGGATCCTAACCCCCAAGCAGTGAGCTCCAGGGCCTGGACCGTTAGCTGGTGTTAGAAAGTACTCCTCCTGTCCAAACTTCAAAAGTTGGGACTTAGAAACTTTTGTCAGCTTTTCAGCCAAAAAACAATTGGCAGGAGATTGGGACTCCCAACAAATACAAATTGTCAATGTCAAGTTGCATGCCAAATTTAACTTGCTGGTTTGCCCTACTGAAGGAGATCTGACTGCCAGAAAAGTTTCTAAAACCAAATGTAGAGAGCTTCACTGGGATTGACACCAACCTGTATCTCAAAGACGTTTAGACCTGTCTAAGCTTAGACTCCATAGTTCATCCATTTAGAGCTTACCTACCATCATCGAGTACCGCACCAGGAGCCCACTCACCAGCAAACCACAGTTGTTGAGCTCCGATTTGGATCCAGTTGTCGGTTGCACCACCAACTACTCATAGACAACACATTTTCTCCAGCCTCTTGCTAACATCGTATGCAGATGACACTCAGTTGGTAGTATCCTTCTCCACCTCGCAGAACTCATTTGATTCTCAGCTTGCCCCCTGTTTACAAGCAGCCTTCAATTGGATGTCAGAGTGTAAACTCAAGCTGCACGGAGACAAAACAGTGGTCATGATCATGGGTCATTACTCTCATCCAAATCTATCTACACCCGTGTTGCACTCGTTAGGAGGTCTTCCTCCACCCAAGAGTCATATTAAGAGCCTGGGTGCATGGCTAGATCCATGGTTGACCATAGACCATCAGGCAAAGAAAATATCTTCTACTTGTTCTGGGATATTTAGACTCCTCAGGAAAGTCTTTAAAATACTCCTATTCATTGCAAAGAGACTTATTGAACAGGCACTAATTATTTCACGCCTGGACTATGGGAACGCCTTGTTTCTGGGGGCCCAAACTATGTCAAAAAGAAATTGCAGGTGGTCCAGAATATGGCTGCCTACCTTCTCTTCAATATACCCAGGCATAAGTCGGCCATTCCTGCCCTTCTAGCTCTACACTGGCTCCCATTGGAACAAAGAATAAAGTTCAAGGCACTTTGTTGTATTCATAGAGCTCTTTATGTCAAAGCTCTCCATACTTGTGTACTCTGGCTATCTTCCATAAGCCGGTCAGACTGCGTAGGTCATCCTCGGCAGCATTAGAAGAAATTCTGCCAAAAAAAAGGCCAAATGCGGCAGCAGATCTATGTCCTATCTCGAAGCCAAACTCTGGAACTTCCTGTCTGTCTCCCTTCGGCAAACCAGCCATGAATTATCCTTTAGTTGGCTATTAAAACATGGCTGTACTAACTCTCGGTCCCCTAAGCATTGTTGTTGGAAGATTTATATGTAGTACTAGGAGGCCTTAGGATAGTAACGCACTGTATACATTTTCATAACATAACATAAGTTAGGATAAGTGTGGCACAATGGTTATAGAGGCAGACCCTGATGCAGAGATCCTGTCGGGACCAGGGTTCAATTCCTGCCTCAGTGGTTCTTGGGCTCAATTTCCCTGGACAGGATATTTCTTGCCTCGGTGCCTAATCTAATTCATGGGTCTCACTCTGCAACTCTTGGCAATAGCTTGCTTAATCTCCGCAACAGCCCCAACAGCGCTGGGATGCTTGGCTTCACTTTGTGGGTTGCCCAGGAGTGGGCACCTCACAGGGAAAAGCCAGGAGGGGTTCCACAGCGGTATGCGTTCAGCGCCTCGATACCTTAGGGTCAGAGTGCGCTTTACAAGTACGAATTTACATTACGTTACTCAATCGAGGTCATCCTTAACTTTTCACTTTGACTCAGTCTAGCACTACCAGATAACCATGACTGGTGCTTTGTACTTTATGGTGCTAATAATAATTCAAACTTTTGAAAAATCATATCTTCTCTTCTATTTTTGTCATTTTTGTGTCATTGTGTTTAGGAAAACAATATCTATTTTTTTTAATTGGTTTGGGATTTTTACCGATGTGTTTTCAGTTTATTGATGGTTGAGTACTACCTAAATACTTTACACAGTGCCTCTATGCTAAGGCTGGCTGCTTGGTGCCAAGTTACTAAAGGGCTAAGGGAAGGTTTATTTAGTGACTTGTGGTTACCCTGATAAGGATTGTGATTATTACTTGAGATGGGTTCTCCTCAACTAATACTCCAATTTCCTACAGTTATAAGCTATTTTCAGAATGACATATTAATCTCTGGGGTAACAGAGATATAACACAATATCCGACTGACAGAAGTTTTAGAGACTGAAGGAAAATGGTGGCCATGCACAGTACCGAAATGTGGAGTGAAGTTCAAGACTGTAGGCTATTTTGGCCAAAGCAGGCATCAGAAAGGGGTAAGACAAAGAGACTGATTGGTGAGTTCCAATAAGCAGGTGGTGGCTGCAGCAGGTATGGATCAACATGGATCCTATTTAGGATTAGTGGGGAACTACTCTAAATTTGTGGAAAATGTCTCTGAGATGAAATATAGATATTTATTGAAGGAGTGTAGGAGACTTCTGTGAAGCAATAAATGTGAAGTGGAGTTTAATAAATCAAAACAAAAAATTAAAGAGGAACGTGTATCTGATATGTTTGATGAGTAGAACTGCGTCATTGTCATGAATGCTGCCATTGCCAATGCTGTGGGAGCTATTTTAATCCAAATGAATGTGAGAAAAGAGGTGGGACTGGTATAAGAATAGAATTACACAAGCTAAGCTAGATAGGAAAGTGTTATTCAATAATACAGTACCAAATCTTGATGGTGTTCTGGGAGTCCAGAAATGTAAAACATATCTATGGGGTTTACTGTACGAAGTTGGGAATGACTAAATGCCACTCATAATCCTTCTAACAATAAAGCGATTAGGTTTAGCATCTTTAAGGAGAATTAGATGCCTGGCAAATTTACAGGAGGTTTACTTCACCGTACAAGTCAATTGACTTGATAAGGTAGAGACTGTCAGTTTGGAGAATAAGAAACAATTGATGAATGAGGAACAGCTGATGGTAGGCAAGAACGGTAATGCTAGGAGGCAGTGACTGGAAAAAAGTGTAAATGCCATTGAGGAAGAAGAATAGAAAAATGTTGTTCAGGTAAATAACAAATTTCTACACATTGGGGTTAGGCTAAGAGAACGTGGCTAAAGGATAGCGTTGATTGGTACAGGTTTGTTGTTATAAAGGAATTAGGTGATTAAATGTGGGCAAATAAAAGAGGCATTGCATTAATTCACCCAAAGATGTTGCGAGACAAACTGAATTTGATTCACCATGCTCTGCTGGCTCTCAGCACATCTAAGAGTTGGCTTAGAGAACTATATTGGTGCCAGTGTAAAGACAGTGAACTTGAATTGGGGTTATTTTGTCAAGAACAGTACCATATATCAGACTTGTGAAGAAATACAGAAAACTAAAATACAACCATTGTTTCATGTTAAATACCGAAATAATCCATTATGTGAGGATGTCATAGATAGCATGAAATGTATCGATAATATGGGTGCATATATTACTTTTGTATTGTTTTTGATAGTTGGCCACTCTAAAAGTGAGGAAATTAAATTTGTAAGCAGTGTAACTACACACCACACCAAATGGTGTCACAAAGAGAAAAAACAGAATGATTAGGCCCGGTGCCAATTCTCTGCCCTGAAGAGAACCTCAACTTTGATCAGGTTTCTTTGAGCAAAGCTTAATGGTTTCCTTCCCCAGAACTGTAACCTCTTCAAAGGTGCAGCTTGTCCCTTCCATATCACTTCAAATTTATGAACACTTTTTTCTGCCTCTTGCCTCACTAGTAGGAAAATACTATCTTCGAATTCTTGTACATTGAGTTTAACACTGCCTCTTAGGCATCTTGTTTGACACACATCTCTGCTTTAAAGCCCACGTTCCGGCTGTAGGGCAATCCTGCATTGGGATCCTAAGAATGCTTAGAAAATTCCTGGAAATCCTTTTGTGTGAACAGCAGGTTACATGGGGTTAGGGCTCTGATTCCGTCATGGGTGGACTATGGCAATGTTTTGTATCTGGGAATCCGGGACTGTCAACTACAACGTCTCCAGGTAATACAGAACATAGCTGTCCATCTCCTCTTTAAGCTACCTAAACATTCCCCCATTTCTCAATTTTGAGACCAGCTTCGCTGGTTACCGGTTTGTTAACAAATTATGTTCAAAACGCTCACAATAGATTATAAGGCCCTTGACGATACCAGATCCAGTTACTTGAATGAGAGGGTTCGCAACCACAGACGTGAAAGGACCTTGCACTCAATTAATGCTTGCCTGTTATCAGTCCCCTTTTTTAGAAGAAAACAGAGGGGAGGTACCTCCTTCGTGGTCCTGGGCGCAAAGATCTGGAACCAGATGCCTGTCTATAGAGATCCATTATAGATGAAGTAACCTTTAATAGATCCCTGAAATTGTTTTTTTTTTAAGCTTTATTCAGAGAGCTACTGTTAGAAATGGGGTCTTTGGTTGACAGTCAGGATAAAAGAGAATCACCCTCAGCTAACCTCTGCTTACCCCCTTGGTAGCTTGGCAGAGCAGTAGGCTTAACTTCAGAGTGCTAGGCGTAAAGTGTTTGTACCAACACACACAGTAACTTAATGAAAACACTACAAAATGACACAACACAGGTTTAGAAAAGTAGGAAATATTTATCTAAACAAAACAAAACCAAAATGACAAAAATCCACAATGCACAAGTCAAGTTATCAATTAAAAAGCAAAAAGAGTATTTCGGTAGTTTAAAACACACACTAACACTGTTAGTGTGAAAATGTACCTTAGGTGGGTCAAAAATAACCCTGCACAGGTGAGTGTGTATCAAAAAGGGCTTGCGATGCGTCTATTTCACCCATGAGCGAGACCGTGCATCGTTTCTCCTTTCGTGAGGTCGGGCACGTCGTTTCTTCTCTCCACAGGAAAGCGATGCGTCGATCTGGTCAGCACTCTCAGTTCTGAGCAGGCCTTGCGTTGTTTTTACACACCCAACGGTGTTTGCGTCAGAAATCCAGCCTCACGATGATCCAAAAACCACGCAGCAAGGGTTGTGATTTCCCAGCCTCCATCAGCAATGCTGCGCGTCATTTCTCCAGCTCCATACGTCGATTCTTTGGTCGTGTTTCAGCAACAAAGCCGGCGGCGCACTGTTTCTTCAGCCGCAGATCGGAGTTGCGTCAATATTTTCCCCGCACGGTGCTCCCTGCATGGATTTCCTCCTCTTAGGCTGCCAGCTTCTCCTTCAGGGTCCCAGGAACTGGATGGGCACCACTTGGCAGAGTAGGAGTCTCTCCAGAGACTCCAGGTGCCGGCGGAGATAGAAGTCTTTCACTTCAGTTCAAACAACAGGAGGCAAGCTCTAAATCAAGCCCTTGGAAATCTTCACAAGATGAAAGGCACACTAAGTCCATTCTTTGCCCTCTTACTCTGGCAGAAGTAGCAACTGCAGGATAGCTCACAAAGCACAGGCAGGGCAGCTCTTCTTCCTCAGCTCTTCAGCTCTTCTTCAGGCAGAGGTTCCTCTTGGTTTCCAGAAGTTTTCTAAAGTCTGTGGTTTTCGGTGCCCTTCTTATACCCATTTTCTCCTTTGAAGTAGGCCTACTTCAAAGCAAAGTCTCTCTTGAATGTGAACTCATGTCTTGCCCAGGCCAGGCCCCAGACGCTCACCAGGCGGTTGGAGACTGCATTGTGTGAGGACAGGCACAGCCCTTTCAGGTGTAAGTGACCACTCCTCCCCTCCCCCCAGCACAGATGGCTCATCAGGATATGAAGACTAAACCCCAGACCCCTTTGTGTCACTGTCTAGTGTGAGGTGCAACCAGCCTAAGTGTCAAGACGACCCAGACAGGGAATCCACAAACAGGCAGAGTCACAGAAATGGTACAAGCAAGAAAATGCTCACTTTCTAAAAGTGGCATTTTCAAACACACAATCACAAAATCAACTTTAATAAAAGATGTATTTTTACATTTTGAGCTGAGACCCCAAACTCCACATGTCCATCCGCTCCCAAAGGGAATCTACACTTTAATCAGATTTGAAGGTAGCCCCCATGTTAACCTATGAGAGGGACAGGCCTTGCAACAGTGAAACAACACATTTAGCAATATTTCACCGTTAGGACATATAAATCACATTACTATGGCGGTCATTCTGACGGCCGCGGGCGGCGGTCGCCGCCCGCCATGCGGTTACCGCCGAATGACCGCACCGCGGTCAAAAGACCTCGGCGGCCATCCCAACTTTCCCACTGGCCTGGCGGGCGCCCTCCAAAAGAGCGCCCGCTGGCCCAGCGGGAAAGCCCCTGCCACCATGAAGCCGGCTCCGAATGGAGCCGGCGGAGTTGCAGGGGTGCGACGGGTGCAGTGGCACCCGTCGCGATTTTCACTGTCTGCTAAGCAGACAGTGAAAATCTTTGTGGGGCCCTGTTAGGGGGCCCCTGCACTGCCCATGCCAGTGGCATGGGCAGTGCAGGGGCCCCCAGTGGTCCCACGACACCCGTTTCCGCCAGCCTGGTAACAGGCTGGCGGGAAGGGGCTGGGAATCCCCATGGCGGCGCTGCAAGCAGCGCCGCCATGGAGGATTCCCTGGGCTAGGGGAAAACCGGCGGGAAACCGCCGGTTCCCCTTTTCTGACCGCGACGGTAGAATAGCCCAGGAAGCACCGCCAGCCTGTTGGCGGTGCTTCCGCTGCCCTCCGCCCTGGCGGTTTCAAACCGCCAGGGTTGGAATGAGGGCCTATATGTCCTACCTTAACCATACACTGCACCCTGCCCTTGGGGCTACCTAGGGCCTAACTTAGCGGTATCTTACATGTAAGAAAAGGGAAGGTTTAGGCCTGGCAAGTGGGTACACTTGCCAAGTCGAATTTACAGTTACAACTGCACACACAGACACTGCAATGGCAGGTCTGAGACATGATCACAGAGCTACTTATGTGGATGGCACAACCAGTGCTGCAGGCCCACTAGCAGCATTTGATTTACAGGCCCTGGGCACCTCTAGTGCACGGTACTAGGGACTTACTAATAAATCAGATATGCCAATCATGGATAAGCCAATTACATACACATTTTTTAATGGAGCACTTGCACTTTAGCACTGGGTAGCAGTGGTAAAGTGCCCAGAGTAACAAAAACAGCAAACTCAGAGTCCAGCACACATCAACAACCTGTGGAACAGAGGCAAAAAGTTAAGGGAGACCACACCAAGGATGAAAAGTTTAACAGCTACTAACTGACTGTTTCCCACCTCATCTTTTATGCCTAATGCCGGGACACTCACAGAGTAGCCATGTGCTATATAAAAGTTAATCATTCATTCATTATGTAAGCAAATGTGACTTTCAGATAGATGTCAGATACAAATCAGCTTACTAATAATACTAATAGTGACCTTCTCTGACCGTTTGTTCCCATATACTTTTTAACAATATGGGCTTCAGTTGCTCTGATGACAACTGGTTGATGGCTACATAGCATTCTTGAGTGACCTCCTGTCTGCTTTCTGCAATACAGCTGAGAGCTTGGGATTCTGATTATCACTAAGAATCGGACAACCCTTTAGTTGGCTTTGCTATAAGTTTGGACGACCTGCAGGATTCCCGTCCAATGAATTTGATCATTTGGAAATTAGCCTTATACATGTCAATAGCTTCATAAAGAAGTAGGTTGAGGATCCCAGTAAGTGTCTGACTCCAATGAATTACTGAAGCTGAATGACCTAGAACATGGCATTGTACATAGACACAAAATAACATACTTACAAACATATTTTATTGTGAAGACTTCCAAAGGACCCCAACAGGTTTATGGTGCATTAACCCATCACAGAATGTAAGAAAAATTGAGACAAATATTGGTGGCCACAGTCTATATATAGGGTCAGCGCGATAATGTTTTAAGAATGTTTGTGTATATTTGTTGCATGGCATTGATCTGATATTTTTCTGTTGTTGACCTTTTGTGTTGCAATATACTAAAATTATGATTTTGTGTTGTACTGTGATGATTATGTTGCATTCTGACTGTTTCATTGTGTTGCACTCTTTCATGCTTTCGTTATGCTGTTAGGTTGTGTGGTGTTATTTTCTGTTGTTTATATTTAGCTAGGTCAACAAGTGCTGCTGACTTTCCAGCCAACACCAGCACAGCAATCTAAAGTTACAAATAACAAGCAAAAATGTACCACTGTCTAAAGTGGTAAAATAACACTGCTCTCTATTTAATACAGCAGTCACCGTCTAATGTTAAGTGATGCATTACAGCCTAGGATGAAACCACAGTGGTACTGGCATATATGATGGAGTAAGTAGGCCAATGTGTGCCTTGCAATATCTTATGAACGATATTCAACATTGAGAGTGGTCAGAATGAGTTTGCTTCCATTGTCTGTCATGGTTCTACTTTAGTTTTCCACCCCGTGGACTTTGCTGAGTAGTGCTGGGGGACAATTCATTTTATGTAGTCTGACAGTGGTTATGGGAAGGCAAATAGAAGAAGTGCTCATGTAAAGATATAATATGGCATCGCCATAAATTGTGACCCTCCTGGTGTGCTTCAACCAGCTATCTGCACAGTACAAATTCCCTCCAGATGAGGATTATCTGGACCCAGGCCCTGCTGCTGTCCTGATTGCTGCTTCTTCTCCAACTTGTTACCAGCTCTGCCGATCGTTTCTTGACTGTTTTGGATCTAAATCAGGTCCACCTCTATCTGTTCATGACGTGTTCCTCCTGAGTCTGTCTATTTTCTCATACCAGTGTATTCTCCACCCCTTTCCATATTACCTTGGAATTGATGAAGAACATTGCCTTATCAGCCAGGATCACCTCTAAAGTTGCAGGGGAAAAGTAGCATGTATAATAACCAGTTCTGTCTAATCTTTACCTTGAACTCTGAAAACAGGTTTTCCTCTGCTGCAATGTAGTAGTACCTTAGAAAAACAAAAACCTGATGGTAACATGCTTGAATTACTCTCAGCTACTGGCAGTGACTCGGGTGGCATTCTAGTTCATTGGTTGTTTCTAAAGCCATTTCGAAATCTGGCTTGGGCCTGCTCTGGTAGGGGTAGTCCCTTCCAAACTGCAAGGCCAGGTCCCATTTGAACCGAAACACAAGCAACCTCAGACTAATTTAGGTCTATTTGTGCTATGTCTGTAGGGTGAAGCTTGATTCCCGAGGCACAATGAGTATGGAATACATAACCGGGCATACCCATTGCACTTAGGGCATTGTACTGAGGCAAAAAAAAGTAATGGTGGAATGTTTCAATCAATCTCATCCAATGGTAATTACTCGGTCACATTCCAGCTCGTTGTTTTGGCCCACCATACCACATCAGACATTGGTCAGCTGTATGAAAATCAGCCTTGGTCATGATGTAATAGAAACAGTTCAGAATTATTCGTTCAGGCCTTCTGTTCTCCTGAAGCTGATCACTGGGTGGCTGCACTCGGCCCTCAAGAAGTCAACAACTTTAGTCAGTGTAAATATGTCTGTCAAATTGTCCCCAGCCCACTTCCAGTCAGATGAGTTACATGTATTGTGGCACCGCTGTCCAGCTGCTAAGGTTGTCAGGGGTTGGGGGGGGACGCATGGGGATGAAGCCTTTTAGAGTCTGCCACTGCGCCTCCCTCAAGCCAGCCCTTGCCACTGATAGTTTCACAGCTGAGTACAGCAATAACCTTTTTCTGCTTTCACTGGTGATCAACAACATATGCAGTCGGCTAATTGTTGGCTAGGCTAACCTCATCCAGCAATATGTCATTTTGTCATTTTCCAAGCCTATGTCTTGTGTGAAGTCCCCCCCCCCCCCCCGATTGTCTCCAAACCTGGTGATGGGACTCCTCAAGCACCAAGAGTGGTAGCCCCAGACAAGAAAACTGCCAGATTTGTGACTTACTCGGGCAGATAATTTTATTTTAGCTAGTATCTCCTGATATGCAGCTCTTTTTTCGCCTGTGAATTGCACCTTTTTCCAGGATCTGCTAATGGTAGGTTGTTGCGGAGTCAAAGCTCAGGAGTCAAATGTAGAAACGTGAAGGAAAAGGTCTTTGTTTCTCATACACTTTTCCTCAGTGAAAATGAGTAACGCAACGGCCATGGGTTGTAAACGTCGCAAATTAACCCCTGTAAGTACTTCAATTTCATCATTTGCTCGATCCTGATATGATCTTTCGTGTAGAAATAGACACGGGGCTTGGCGATATTGTTAAAAGGGTTGCAGAGACATTTTGATTTCACCGGCATGATCTTTCAGGTCTTTAGCTATTTCTCAGTGATGCTGCTACAGAAGCCTTGTGTATAAAAGCAGCAGATTTCATCTAAACATTTCATTGCAGGAGCTCAGCCTTAATTCCCGAAAGGGAAAAGAGTGCTTTAATATAATTATATTTTACGCTTCAGAAAGATTAAAAAGTCAATTAGCAGAGCCGTTAGTAATAAGCAGCGCAATAGATATTTATTATGAAAATCTAGCGAACTTGGACTGGCGACCCAGCAGGGTAAAGGAAATTAAGTGCTTTAATTGTGTACATCTATCCGGATATTTATGGAATGTCTATGAAAATAAGTCTACCCAGGTCTTTTATTTAAAAATATGTTGATAAACAACTCCCCCACCTTCTCCAGCGCAGTTTGATCATTCATTATGTATATCTCTTCTAAAAGAAGCACCGGCAAAGATATTGGTCTGTTTGTACTCGAAGAGCCTTTTCTTGGATATTCCAGCTTGTGTGTGTGGTTGTGCACATGGATGAATCAGAAATCGAAAGGGGCATTGTACAGAATAACTCCCCTTTTAAACCTCAAATTATGTTTTAAAATGACATTTATGCACATTGCTTGAAAGAGTCTTGGTAGGTCAAAATACATTTTGACTAAGTAAGGTGGGATAAGGACTACTGTGTTCTTGCTAGCTGGCCAGGATTTTGTTGAGAGTTATTGATGTATCCAGGCACGTGAAAAATAATTATATTTGCAATCAAATAACGTATATAAAAGAACCTTTGGTGCGTGTAGGATTTGTCTGATGCCATTCTATGATGGGAATAAGAAAAGTGTATCTTAATCTAGCTGCGTAGGCAGCAAAGCCATATCTACAAGGCCATACAAAGCCACTATGCGTGGCTTCACATGGCAACACACATGCAATCCGATGCATTCCCAGATTCACAAGTTTTTGTAAGTCTGGGAATGCGTCAGTTTCCCATGACACCCCAGGACGGGCGCAAGTGTGGCACAGCAGGGAGAAAGAACATTATTTCTCCCCGTTTTTAACTGTTTCTATGTGTGCTGCATTCTGGAGCAGAACACAAATGCCTCTTGTGATTGTTTACGTGCAGGAAAGTGTCCCTCTCTGCACTTAAACAATCATCCCCGCAACTCTGACATTCTTGAACCATGGTGCAAGACTACCTGCATTGGCTCATGGCAGCAATTTGGGTACCAGCGCAGGGGTCAAGGCCAGGAATGTGCGTATCTTGTAGATACAGCACATTGCTGCCCTTTTGTTTTACGCCTAGAATTCAGGAGTAAACAACATCTTCTCATTCAAAACATATGCTACACATATGGTACAGAAACCTTAAACAGACATGCACTGCAACACATCACAGTTTTTTTTTAGAAATGAAAATCTCTCTCTGTGCTCACAGACTTAAATAGGCTTCTTAAATTATTTTTATCAGTAATCAAGGTGTCATTTGCTAACATTGAAACTTAATGATTTAAAAAGAAAATGTTTGAAATAAGAAATACTTAATTTCAAAAGTATAACTTTTTAATTGGTCTCAGAGATACTGAATATTTCATAAAATCTCTATCTCTTTCAACACTTCTCAGTAGTTTGGGTGAACATAACACTGACACTTCTTGAAATCTCTAACTCCAAGTTTCCCAGCATATCCCTTCCACTAAGCCTGAGTTTATACAGTAGAATTTCTGAGCTCTCTGTTCTTTTCCTGTGCTGTAGCTGTGCTTGCAAACTGAAATGACCTCTAGAACCTATCCTTCACCCACCCCCATTACTGACCACTTGAGTGAAAATGGTCCTTCATGCTGCTCAATTCTACATACGCAATTATGATGTTTGCCTCTAGTGATATTCTACCCAACAGGTTATTCAGTCACCAGGAGCGGTCCACTGTAGTATCCGCATAGCATTTCATTGAGTCTGTTTCTTGTTCCTTTATCTTGTAGAATGTTTAACATGTCATTGTGATGCATATTGCATTCCTACGTGGAATCCTGGTTGCTAGGTGAGTTCAGACCTCCCCTGTACTTCACCTGGCAAGCAGGGGTGCTCCGTGGGTCCTTATTTACCTTCAAAAAAACTTCACTTAAGGGAAGTGCTTTTCTGCTTTTTGTCTTCCTTCATTGGATACTACAATTGGTAGCAGGAGTGGGGCATCTATTTGACCCCTTATTTTCAGCAGACGTTTTCCAGGACCCACAGGATCAGGAACCAAGGCTGCAGGTTGGATTTATCCTGCTGTAAATGGTACTGTGTCTGAGTTTTTTTTAATTAAAAAATAAATGAAGAGGAAGAGTTCCTGATACCTTCCTGTTTTCGCGCGCAGTTTCACTTCATGGTTGCCACTTTCAACTTGTAACCAAAGTCTGCTGTGCCACGCTCTTCAACTACCATTGTCCTCGAGTGCTGCCTCTCTTGTGTGCTGTGTTGCGCTCTGCTGCTCTTGTGTGCACCTGCCCCGATGCACAAATCTTCAGTTTGACCGCATGCAAACGGCATTGTGACGCGCATGCCTTTAGAGGGAAATCCACCTAGATTTTAAAGGTGATTTCTGGATTGTTGTTGTCAGCCGCACATCGGGCAAAAGGCACGGTGACGCACAAACCATGCAGATTTTGTTTTTAACAAACAATTCCTGGAGCGCAGTGATGCGCACACCATGTCTTGAAGTCTATTGTTGGCAGCTGAACAGCTCTGTGATGCGCACACCCTATACATTTTCTTAATTGTGGATTCCTTCATATTAAAGAAGAAAAAAAGAAAAAAAACACTGTTTCTGGAGAGCGGTGATGCACACCATTTGTATCTTATGGAAATAATATCAAATATCAAGCTTTTACCGCAGTGATGCGTACACCATGCCATCTTTCATACCACTGTGTTTTAACTTTCTCTTTACAATTGTGATTTTCTTGCTGTTTTCTACATATCGTTACTTTGACTTTATTTAACATTTTATTTTGCATCCATATTATGGCTACTAATGAAAATGTTATACATCCACCACCGTTTTTACAGAAATCTGATAAACCTAAAATCAAATGGAACTATTTGCAGTCTATTGATGCTCTTTACTACAGCCCTGACAGAAAATTGGCCTAGTTGTTTAGTCATTTAGGCATTGAAGGGCAAAAGGTTTTTG
Organism: Pleurodeles waltl; assembly: GCF_031143425.1. Classification (NCBI taxonomy): domain Eukaryota; kingdom Metazoa; phylum Chordata; class Amphibia; order Caudata; family Salamandridae; genus Pleurodeles; species Pleurodeles waltl. The sequence goes on along the minus strand of NC_090439.1, from coordinate 776,531,095 downwards.
ACAATCTTCCTTTGATACCAAATCCAGGTGAGGATTGTGACTGGGATGTATATTTGGAAGCCAAAGAGAAGTTAAAAAACAATATTCTGACAAAACCAGTGTACTTCTTGGAAGACATGTTTTTTGTAAATGAAAGCAGTTTCCTGATGAATCAGTGGAAGAATACACAGCTGCTTTACATATTCTGGCTTTGTCATGCAAATTTGAAAGTTGTGTAGACACTTATATTAAAGATCAATTTGTTTTTAATTGTTGTTCCAAGAAAATGCAAGAAAAATTACTCACATGTAGGAAACCTTCATTATCCAAAGTCATAGACATTGCTAAAAGTATAGAGAGATCCATAATCTCTACTCAGGCATTGAATAGTAAAGAAGGCCACTCACCGGTTTCTTATATTTCTGAAAATGATACAATGTCTGCCATAAATATGAGGATAACAAAAGGCAGAAAAAATCAATCCACATGTTATCATTGTGGTTCTAAAAATCATTTAGACAACAGTTCAGCATGTCCAGCTATTGGTAAAAAGTGCACAAAGTGTAGTAAAATTGGACAATTTCAAACTGTCAATAAGTCTCAATCTGCTGGGTCATCTGTCAGAATACATAATGGTAATGTTCCTAGTGATGCTAGTGGTATTCAAGAATGTTCCAATTCATTTTCGAATGTACTTCTCACTATACAAGATTCTCAAAAAATATTAAGGTTAAAGGTCCCATTTGCCAAGCTCTTATAAATGGCACATCCATTACTGTCATGGCAGATTCAGACGCGCCTATTACAGTTTTGGCAGATAAAACATTTTATTCATTGTGGCAAAACTCAATCAAATTGCAAAGGCCAGATGTTAACCCTAGAGCATTTGGAGATAAGGAAATTGACTTACTAGGTTAGTTTCCTTCACACCTCAACATCCTTGGTAGAAGCACTTGGACTAAAGTGTATGTTGCCGTAAATGGCAGAGATTTTGTAGGATGGATGGAATCAGCCAAATTGGGCTCGCAGCTAAAACCTGGAGAAGACCAGCCCATTCTATTGGGAAGGATGCCTGTTTTATCTATAGATATTGAGGGTGATATTCTACCCATCTTGATTTCTAAGTATCCTAAATGTTTTAAAAATGAGATAGGCTCCATGAAAGGTTTTGAGCATGTCATAAGGTTGAAGAAAGATGCTGTTCCAGTCAAACATAAGGTCAGACCTGTACCTATCAGTGTACAAATTGATTTAAAAAAGGTTTGAGTGTTCTTACTAAGGAAGGACTTATTTCTCCCACAGACTCATCGGAATGGGTTTCACCTATTGTTTTAGCTAACAAAATGTCTGGAGAGCTTTGTCTTTGTTTTGATCTGAGATCTTTAAACAATAATATTATTATTGATTGCCATCCATTACCTCGTATCAGGAAATGTTAGCCAATGTCAGGAATTCTAAATATTTTTCAGAGATTGATTTGCACTCAGCTTTTCATCAAATAGCGCTAAGTACTGAATTGAAAGAGCTAACCACGTTTGTAACACCTTTTGGAGCTTACAAATATCTAAGACTTCCTTTTGGACTTGCCTGTGCTGCAAGTGTTTTTCAAAAGTCTATGGATGTTCTGTTCACTAACATGACCAACGATCACGCATTTCAGGATGATATACTTATTTTCACCAACACTAAAGAACAGCATTTTGAAATTTTGGCAAAGGTGTTATATGTATTACAAGATATTGGTGTAACAATTAAGCCAGAAGAATGTACATTTTTAGTCCAGCAATTGGATTACTTAGGACACACCATTTCTGTTGATGGTATTAAACCTAAGTTCTGCAACTCAGAAGTGTTACTTAAGGCACCAGCTCCAGAAAATAAAGATGCTCTTAGGTCCTTTTTGGGTTTATGTTATTACTATGCCCACTTTGTACCTGATTACGATATGGTAGTGCAACCATTGAGGAATTTATTGAAAAAAGGAGTTAAATTTACTTGGACCTCTGAAATTGATACAGCATTCACTAAGCTCAAGGATCTTGTTTGTGGTGCCCCTGGCTGAAGCCCTTTCATTCCTGGAGGAAAATGCATCATCACTGTTGATGCTAATGTAAAAGGCATTGGAGTGGTTTTCAATCACTCTGTGAATGGTAAACTCATCACCATAGCTTTTGCTTCCAGAGCTCTGTTGGAAGCAGAAACTAACTACAGTACAATAAAAAGGGACCGTTAGCTTGTGTTTGAGCTGCTCAAAAATTTAAAACATATCTATGGGGTAATTCTTTTGAAATATACACTGACCACAAACCTCTAATATTTTTATTGAATGGTAATGGGCTTGGCAAGGCTTCAGCTTGTCTTGTACGTTTAGGGGCATATTTATACTCCGTTTGCGCCGAATTTGCGTCGTTTTTTTCGACGCAAATTCGACGCAAAACTAACTCCATATTTATACTTTGGCGTTAGACGCGTCTAGCACCAAAGTTCATGGAATTAGCGTAATTTTTTTGCGTGAACACCTTCCTTGCGTTAATGATATGCAAGGTAGGCGTTCCCGTCTTAAAAAATGACTGCGATGCTATTGCGTCGGATTTATACTCCCGGGCAAAAATGACGCCCGGGATTGGGCGGGTCTAAAAAACCCGCATTTGCGCCGGATTTTAGCGCCTGGGTCAGGGCAGGCGTTAAGGGACCTGTGGCCTCAGAATGAGCCCAGAGGTGCCCTCCCCTGCCCCCAGGGACACCCCCTGCCACCCTTGCCCACCCCAGGAGGACACCCAAGGATGGAGGGACCCACCCCAGGGACATTAAGGTAAGTCCAGGTAAGTATTTTTTTTTTTTTTTTTTTGTGGCATAGGGGGGCCTGATTTGTGCCCCCCTACATGCCACTATGCCCAATGACCATGCCCAGGGGACAGAATTCCCCTGGGCATGGCCATTGGGCAAGGGGGCATGACTCCTGTCTTTGCTAAGACAGGAGTCATTTCAATGGGGGATGGGCGTCGTAAAAAAATGGCGCAAATCGGGTTAAGACGATTTTTTTGCCTCAGCCTGACTTGCCCCATTTTTGGATGCCCAAACGCCATTTTTCCCTACGCCGGCGCTGCCTGGTGTATGTGTTTTTTTTTTCACGCACACCAGGCAGCGCCGGTCGGCTAACGCCGGCTAACGCCATTCAATAAATACGGCGCCCGCATGGCGCTTCAGAATGGCGTTAGCCGGCGCTAAATATGGGCCTTAATTTCCAAAATGCAGGAGTATGATTTCACCATCAAGTACATTCAAGGAAGGAAGAATTTTCAGGCTGACTGTCTCTCACGTATGCCTCTACCGGTTTCAGAAAACATCCAGGAAGCGTATGAACGTGTTTTTGCTGTTATTGATGTGGTCTGTGATCTTAATGGATCGATTTCTGAAACTGACTGGATAAATGCCACCGTGCATGATGAGATTTTAATGAAAGTTCTGGATTTGAAAAAAAAAGGTTGGCCTCCCATTCGTAGTATCCCAGAATATTTAAAACCATTTGCTCAACTATCTTGTGAAAATGGTATTTGCATTTGTAACAGTTGTTTTATTCCACCTATTAGTTTAAGAGAAAAAAATCATAAAGTTAGCTCATGAGGGTCATCTAGGCATTACTGCTACCTGCAGGAAGTTGAGGGAACACTATTGGTAGCCGTCCATGAATAAGCAAGTTGAGAATTTCATTAATTTGTGTCCCCAATGTTTAGTTTCTGAAAAATATTGAAATACTATACAGAAACCTCTTCTAAACATGCCTTTGCCAGATCAGCCGTGGTCTAAAGTAGCATTAGATTTTGCGGGTTCATTTAATTTGCTCACTGCAACCAAAAGATTTACAATAGTTTTGATTGATTATTTTTCAAAGGGATATATTACTCCTTCGTAGATTCTCCTTCCACAAATTCAGCTGTCTCATTTCTTGAAAATGTTTATGCATTGGAAGGAGCTCCAAAAGAAATAGTAACTGACAATGGCACCCATTTTGTTTCTAAAATGATGAAAACTTTTCTCACCAATCACAACATCACTCACATTCAAGTCGCTTTGTCTAGTCCTTCCGCAAATGGTTTGGTGGAAAGGGCAAATCATTTTATTAAAGATGGTACACACACTGCTCTTTCCTCTGGTATTGCTGTTGAGGACTTCCTAAAAAAGAAAATTGCAGGGTATCATTCCACTCCTCATTCCACTACGGGAATTACTCCTTTCAAGTTTCTGAGAGGAAAGAAATGTAGGTCAAGAGTAGTACCCAGCTGGCTAGACTCTATGCATAATTCTGCAATTTCTGTGAGGAAAATAGTTGAAAACAAACAGAAAAAAACAAAACCAATATTTAGATTTCTTAAAACATACCAAGGATAGAGAATTTTGTGTGGGAGACTGGGTTCTTATTAAGAGACCTTTTAAAGGGAAAGAGGGGGAATCCACTTTCACCTTTCCTTTTAGGATTGACAGAGTCACAGAAAATGCTGTTTTAGTAAATGACAAAGGTTGGTGGAATAAATCTAGATTGTTTCCTATTTCTGATGTGCAGGCACAAATATATGACAGAACTCGTATTAGTACTAATGAAAGTTCCATTTTGTTTGTGCCTAATAAGGTCTGTGTTGATAACAGTGTATATCCTGACACAACTTTGCCTCTTGCTCCTTGTAACTTTAATGTATCAGAGGATGATTCTTCTGATGGACAAATCGCTGAGGAAACTCAACACACGTGTGATGATATTTCTTCTACTTCATGTCAATCCAATGTAAATAGTTCACAACATGTACGTAATGTTATTACTCCTACTTCACTTCAATCTAATGTTAATAGCAAAAGAATTAGCAGATTACCTGTATGACTCCAAGACTACAATTTAAGGTAATTGTCATATGGGAAGGGGGTGTTGTAGTATCCCCACAGCATTTCATTGAGTCTGTTTCTTGTTCCTTTATCTTGTAAAATGTTTAACATGTCATTGTGATGCACATTGTATTCCTACGTGGAATCCTGGTTGCTAGGTGAGTTCAGACCTTCCCTGTACTTTACCTGGCAAGCAGCGGGTCTCTATGGGTCCTTGTATACCTTCAAATAAACTTCACTTAAGGAAAGTACTTTTCTGCTTTTGGTATTCCTTCGTTGGATATTACATCCACCTAGAACGTCTCTGAAAGTTCCCTCACAAAACTGATTACTGCGAGGTCTGAGAAGTGGACCACAACCATGGAGTTCCAAACAAGGTTTATAATCAGGAGGTGACCATGAAAATCATCCAGGAATGCACAGACCCATGAGTGTGAATCCAGGAATTGCTTCTGAATTTCTTGCCATACACCCAATCATGTCCTATTGAAAAATCTGACCCACCATCTCCACCAGCTGCCTGAACCTTACATTCTTCCGTACAAGGTCTACACCAGTTTGACCATCTGCCTCTACCCCAGACCAGCGGACTTCAAAGACCATTCAAGAACAGATGGAAATCAACGCTGTGTGCCCAACTCTCTGGGCCTGATTCATATAGGTAAACTTGCACGTTTGTGTGAGTTTATGCTTTTTCAGTATTCACAAAACTGCATTTTAATAGTATGTCTCCAAGTACAGAGACTGCAGTCAGGGCAGAGAACTCTGCTCTTAAAAACATAGAGCTGTCTTGCACAGGAAGCTACACAAAGGCTGTGTCTGGAAACCATCCTGGAAGGTTCATTCAAAAGAAGAGCTACCTGAAACCAGTGTTATGGTTTGAGACAGTGGATCCACACTTCCTGTCTAGAAGTTGTATATAAATATGGGACCCAAAGCATCCTACATTTTCCAGTTCCAAATCCTTTATGGCCAAGGAAGAGAGAGCTCTGCGGAGTAATCCAAGCCTGACAGACAGTTTTCCAGAGATGATGGTAGATCATCCAGCACAATCACTCACTGGCTTGTGTGAGTTAATTGAAGTGTGCAGTATTTAGTTCAAGTGTGTGTTTAAGGTACTTTCTTACTTGCAAATATAAGCAATCATCTGTACATTAATATTTTTGAGACTGTTGACTAGTTGCTGAGCTCTGTGCCCCAGCTTCCCCACACTCCCACCCTGAGAAGCCTATGAGCGCCGCCCCCCACTTACCTGAGAGGCAAGTGTGAAAAGCAATGTACCTGGCCCAGTTTGCAGTGCCATGGTTGGACAGACCCTGTGACACCAGTGGTAAAAAACCTCGATTTCCATGGTTGAGGCTAAGTAGCCCCTACCTGCCCCATGGACACATGAAAAGTGGAAGGAGACTGCTTGTATGGCAATCCAAGTCAGCCTCCATTGAGGGCTTTCATGCACACAATGTACTAAATCCCTGAAAATCCTATCTGAGGGAATACACTGCAGATGATATAACCTACCATCTCTTTTGGGTTTGGCCTATGCCCCTGATCTGCTGCAGGCCCTAGGCATGGTCCTCAGGATCCTATACCTGCAAGAAGCATCACTGTCAAGTCACTAATGTTTAAACTGTTCCCATGTGTGAGGAAGTGGCTTACTATTTGAAAAGGATGGCATTCATTTTCTAGTAATAATGGCACTATTCCTTTCTAGGTCCATTTAGGGCTCAATAATATAGACCTGGGCTCAACTCTTGGTATCTGAAGCACAGAGCAGTCACACCTAACTTAGGAGAAATGTATAAAGCATTTTAGTACCAAAACAGTTACAAAGTAGAAAATCCAATCAGAAAATCCAACTCCACTTTATAAAAGAAATAGGCTATTTTAATGAACAAATAGACACCAATATGACAAAACATCTGATGTAGGGAACCGGAAATATGATTTTTCAAGGCTGTAGATGTTTGTAGCATCTAAAAGTACAAAGCTCCAACAGTGGTATTGGTCACACTAGACTGGGTCAAAGTCAAAGCCAACCAAGGATACAGGGACCAGTTTCATCCCACTGGAAAGTTTACCTTCTGACTTAGGGCATGATTTAGATCTTGGTTGTCTTACCGCCAATCCGCTGCAATGGCGGACACAAAAACACCATCAAGTCGACAGTGTTCCCCCTGCCATATTTATATGTATTGCGGCTAGCTGCTGACTACTGTGAGTGTTCTTCCTAGCAGTCAGGCTGGCAGGTTCCCACTGACCCTATTTAGAAGTTACAATCTTACAGAAGGTGTGCTGCTGGCAGATTGCTGATGGAGGGAGGTCGTCGGTGGACCCAATGGACATCGGACAATAGCAGTGGTTATGGAATAGAGGTTAGTCACACACCCACACTGTACTTTAGCCATATGTGACCCCCTGCACAACACACTACACAACACACCACATACATACTCACACCCATTGCCATTCTACCACAAGACAACATGTACATGCAAAAAACACACATTGATGTACAACTATGACTCAACATATACACACTATTGAAACTGCACCCACACATGACACAATCACAACAAGTGACAAAACTACACATTCATCTACACACACGCACACAGAAGCCCAACTACACACCACAACAATGACCGTCACACAACAACACTCACCTCAATGTTGCACACAGCAATACAATTTACCTAACAATATCCAAGCCATATGGAACTTTCACACATGCTCACCACATCACCCACTCCAGCTCCTTCTACCTTAACCAGCCCAACGTGATATGTACAGGTCCACTTGCAATGTTCACACATGGACACAGTTGACAAGTATGATTGTACCTTCACTGTGGTGCCAGCATTCATTTGGCAATGAATACTGACACCAAAATGACAGTTTGTATGTGTACGATATGTGTGATGTACTAGTATGTCCCCATCCATGTCTGACTCTATTGTGTCCTCGACATATACATGTCACAGTAATTACAAAAAATTACTGTGACATATGTATGACTGCAGTGGCCCAAGCTCAAATGGGCTGCCAACACAATGTACACACACAATGTGGGTTTCCTTTCTTGGAGTCCGGCATGGTCCAGTGGCAGCAGCGATGGAAGGTGATGTCCAGTTGTGTCCAGTCAAAAACGGAAGTGGAATCAGGAATAAAAGTAGTTTTTTACCCCATTTACCAACCAATCTACCACCTCAGATGTGGAGGTCGGACCACCACAGTTGGATTGGCAGTAAGGAACATCCAAATCTGCACGGCTGTAAAGGTGGCTGAAGTCCCCCCATCAGCCACTATATCCTGTGGTGCTGTCGATGTGATGGCAACCTTTGGCTGAGTCTGCGGGACTTGGTTGAGCTATAACCTATGGGACCGATAACATCTAAATCTGGTGAGCAGACCACCAAGACGGATGGGTTTTCAGTTGGAAAACCGATGGCAGGACCATTACCACCAATATCTAAATCTGGCCCCAAGTAATTTTTCTGGAGAAAAGTCCATGTTGACGAGGTTGCCAGCAGCTAAGGGTGCCAGTGAACATTTCAAAATAAATCATGCCCTCACGTTGAAAAGGCTACTAGGGGCTTTATAAATATGCCAACCATGATTAGCCAATTCTATATGTTTTTAGGGGTCTGAGCACATACACTGGGCACTGAACAGCAGCGCCCAGTGTTCAGAGACTATACACCAGCTATAAAATCCAGCATTGGGGTAAAAAAGGGGCATTTTCTTACACAAGGCCTCTGACGTAAAGGCAAGAAGTAACAGCCATGGCTTTGGCAGTTCTTCCTGAGTTTTCAGTGGAGAGGATGTAAAATTGCCTTTGCATTGGCAGCATCATTTCCAGCCTTACATTCTCCTGCCAAGACCAATCTCAGAGGGGAGATGGTCCACCTCAACCATTTTAGGCTTACCCTTAAATTCTACTTTGGACAGTATGATTTCACTGTCAAGCTCATTCCTACTGACTATCCTGGTCCAGGGGAATCTCTCTCATCTGCAAACCCAACCTAGAATAGAACAAACCGTAATCTATCTACAGAGGGATCCCAGCACTTGCAAAGTACCAGCATGGCCAAAAAGGTTATGTGACCCATCCTGCCTCCCAGGGTAGGCTAATTTCCCCACAATAGAGTCAGTGCTGCCCCAAAGGCAAGTAACCAGTAGAAGTCACTGACAGCTCTGAATGTCAGAAACCAGACCCCCAGCTAGCTAGTCTGGTGCCAATGCCCTAGGATTAGTCTTCTGAGGTGCCTTGGGCAGCAGCCCCACCTCTCTCTATCTTTGATTATATGAGCTCACTGCCCAGGCTGAAATCCAGGGGTAGGACTGTATTGACCATTACCTTTCTTCTTCCCATTGTAGGGGCACAGGCAGAAACATTTCCACCCAAGGACATTCCTAAACCTCCAAACATTCAGTGCAGTGGCTATTAATTGTTTGCCTTCTGTGGTCCCACATTCAATCATTACTGGAGTCCAGAGACCCTCACTGAATCATTAAGTGAATCATTATTGGGATCCAAGGACACACTATCCTGGGACCCCTGCCTAAGCAATTTCGATGATTTGAACCACAGAACAATACACAAACATACAGAAACAAACATTCATTAAACAAATATATAAATGTTAAAATATTTTGTTTAATTTACAAACAAACACAATAAATCAAACATTTATAGGTTGGAGGTTTTCTAAATGTAATTGAGGTCACCCATCATACATACTATATTCTATATGTTGCACTTGCTTTGCTCCTACAAATCAATCGGAGGATACCAACTTGATTTTTAGTCTACAATTTTAAATTCCTTCATATTTACAGAACATTCTAAAATTTCTAATTTTACATTTAATCTGTAAATATTAAAATTTCTAAGCAGTTGTGGACCCCTGAGTAGGAGTCATAGACCACTAGAGCAAGACTACATGCTAAGAACCACTGTCCTAGCAGAAATTGTACTATGGAATCCAGTACATTGGCCTGGCTGGCACATGTATCCACCAGAGCTATTGCATGGACCCCGTTCATTGTGATCCTGTGAAAGTGATTCCTACAAACTTTAAGAATGACCAGGTTACTACCTGTGTCAACTTCCCAACTAAATGCCATTAAGACCTCTTCTTGATAATCCTATCCCAAAGTGACACTAGTCATTCAAGTAAAGTGCCCACCAGTGTAAGCTTTTCACCAGGGGCATGAGGCATCCCCCTTCTATGCCCTAACTGCTGCCAGTTATAGCATCTACCCTTACCAAAGGGTCTCTTTCCCCCGGCGTTCAATTTCCTGCTTGTCATGAGTGAGGTGGGACATTTCCTGCTTCCAGTTTCTGGAGCCTTAATGAGGTCTCTTTTTGAGGCGTGTTGCTCCTTCAACTTCTGCGGGCCTAGCCCTCCTTTCCTGGATCACCTTCCTGGGATCACTTGGCTACACAGGTGCGTATCCATTCATCTACTGTCTTACCTAGCTTTCTGGAGTACACAGCTTGGAATATACTAGGTGCTGGGATATTAAATCTAATGAACTGTTACTTAGGATGTGCACCTTTGCAACCAAATCGTACAGCCAACATAAGTGGTTACTTTTTTCCGTGTATCCGGCCCTCTAGAAAGTTAACTGAGATGTCTACAATATCCACCCTGGTCTGTTGTGTATCCTTGTGTGTGTATCTGATCTTTAGCCTATAATGGTCAGAGGTGAGCCTAAATGTTTCCACCAGGACATCCTTTATGTACTGGTAGGATTTGGCTACCGTCTCTTCTATGGTCTGGAGGCTATCCCTTTCTCTTACTGGGCTATTTCCCACAGTAAGTAACCCTAGTAATGTGCCCCTACCTTGCACATTCTACAGGCCCCTTCAAAAGAGACAAACCATTTATAAATGTAATTTCCCATTATAAACCTAGGCACAACACCCTTGGGCAGACAAGAATTGTGACACCTTGCAGATACCTCATTTTCGCTGGCACCATTTCTGTGGGGCCTCAGTCTGATATTCTTCTCGTTCAAGTTTTCCCAAGGGCAAGCTTCTTTTCCTCCAGTGGTATGGTTGCCAGATTGGCTTCTCTCTCTCCTTCATGGAAGGCCAGTTGGGAAGACGTAGTTCTGGATGTGCTTTTCTCATTTCCATCTCCCCAAAGAGGATATGCTGGAATATGTGATCCCCTTCATATCTGCTCTCTCTGAAGTGGTTTCTTTTTCTTAAGAGTACCTCTGTTTCAGGGGCTTCCAAGCTTCTTTCCAGGCCTGAGGGCCTTTTCAAGCTCTGCCTTTTTTGCCTTTATGGCCCAGCTTTAATTTTCTCTCCTAGCATAGCGCCTTCATCTCACCCACTGTGCAATCTCCCAAGGTAATTAGATACATTTGGAATCCTGGACAATTTAGAGAAATAAATAATGACCCAATTAAAGATGTAATAATACAGATTCTAAAACAAAAAAGTTTTGTAACAAGTGAATTTAAGGATTGTTTTTTTAATTAATAGCTGAGTGTTACTGCTAAACACAGTTCCTCATCCCACTGCTGAATAGCATTATGAGGAAGTAGATCATTAATTTAAGTATTTGGTAGTCCTCTTTAAGTAATATTGCTACTGTTCCTTACTAAATCAAGTTAGGTCTCAATAGTTTCAGCAGAAGCTCAACACTTGGTAGCTGTAGCACAGAGTGGTCAGGCTTAACTTAGGATAAATGTATAAAGCAAAGCAAAATTCCACTACAGTTTATTATAATAGAGAAAATATTAATGAACAAACGGACACCAATATTACAAAAATCTGTAGGGCACTAAAGATATTATTTTGTCAAAGTTCTAGGTGTTTCTAACACCAAAATGAACAAAGTCTAAACAGTGTGCATCTGGTCACACTACACTGTCTCAATAACAAAAATTAAACCAACTGTGCTAGAACGCAAGATCGATACAGGGACCAGGTTCATCGAGTGAAAAATGTATCTTCTGACTTAATTGTTTTTCTGAAGAAAAAAAAAAGTCATCACAAGGTTCTCAGTGGATTGGGGTGCTAGCTCGGCACAAATAGGGGGTCAGCTGGAGTGCAAAGCTTTATTAGAACCTTGACTATGGTGGAAGCTCTAGGCTCTCCACATCAAAGACAGGAAAACTCTAAGCATATGACACTGCCGTCCTGGCCTAAAAAAGTGTTGTCATTAACGGGGTGCTGCTCAGTGTTGGGCCAGGTGAAATCCTGTCAGTTCACACTTAGAAACATTCCTGGAAGCCAGGATCCTCTTGCATGGCAAACCAGCAGCAAGTCAAGAAAGACCGGCTGTTCAAAGTTGGTGGTTGCAGCTTGGCTGCAGTCTAGTGGTAGCTCCTGGTTTTTTTTGTAGAAAGTTCTGAAAAAGTTGCTAAGTGTCCAGTCTTGCAATTTTGAAAGAGGAACGAGTACACCCTAAAACTAGGGTTAGGCCTCAGTCTCTCAGAAACCACCACCAGGGTCCAGGGAAAACCCTATTGGAACTGGCCAGCTTGGCTCAGTAGAGATTTGGACTTCTTACAACGTTTGTGTTTCTTGTGCTGAACAGAAGGCTATCCCAGTAGCCCTGAGAGTCAACTCCTCTGTCCTGGGTACACATGGAGAGCAGGTCCAGCTATTAAGATTTCTCTCCATAGGTTTAACAGCGAGGCAGTCTGTCTTCTGTCTCTCACAGGCCCTGAGGTATTCTGAAAAGGGTGCTGGGGGTGCAACTAGAATGCCTAATGCCAGCCTATTGGTGGGCAATATCCTGGCCACTCCCTAACAAATGGGGTAACAGATCCTGGGCGTGCCTCTACCCACTTTTGCAGTACTTCCTGTGTAGTTTGGTTTAAACTAATCTGCAGTGCCCCCTTCTACTTAAAAACAATATGCTCACATTTTTATTCCAATTTACAGGGCTCTGGGTATACACCTCTGAAGTGTGTACAAGGAAATGGGAACACTCACACTAAAAACTGGTTCTGAAGCAGGTTATGCCCACACTGGGATTGGTGCCCCTCTGGTTCATTGTTGAACAATTGCAGGAGTAGGTGTGAGTTACATTTGCCTGTGACAGGGGAAGCCCCTTTGAAGCTTGTGCAGTTAGTGGGCACCCTCACACATCATCCTTTCCAGGAGGAGGTCACACCTCATCCTAGCCAAGGTTCTTGTGTTACCTTTCATGGAAGCTACTAATTCCTCTTTCTAAGGGGCCATCATACTGCTAGGTTGCAGTTGGAGATTAAATCTGAAAAGGTGAGTAGAGGCTTCATGCAGAAGGAAAATGACACCTTTCTAAAAGTGGCATTTCCAAAATAGTAATTACAAAATCCGAATTAACTCTTTTAGGTTTAAATTCATTTGTAGTAGTATTTTGCTTATTCATTCTACATACTTCATAGGCAGTGCGTCAACAATGAAAACAGTACATAATTGTGCCTCCCAGTGCTGTTGACTCTCTCTCATGTCCACTGTTACACTGTACTGCAGTGCTCACCTACTCTGTTTGGGTCAGGTCAACCTGGTTCTGATACATTGTTGATAAGTTGTTGGATTATCGAGTAATAGTCATTGAGCTTGGAAGTTTTCAGATTTTTTAACAGTTGAAGTCTCTAGGGGCATGTTAGCTCTTTGTAGACTTCACTAAAACAGTCAATGTGTGAGCTGCCTCTATTGTTTTATAAAATAGCTTTCTTCCCCTATGTCCCCCTTTGACAGTTTTTCCATCACTTAGAGCCACCACTGTCTCTCAGCCCACTTGTGTTCTGTGTGGGCATATCTGTGCCCTCATAGAGAAATAATAATTTGTTTAGAAGCTAATAGGAGATGGACAATTAGGCTTCCCTCCTTTCCCACAAGGGACAGACGTCTTCTTCCTGGTGTCCAAGAAATGTAACTACTGGGCATTTTCCCAAGGCTGGGACAAAATTCTTGCATAGGCTCTGAAGTCAGACATTGAAACATAAGTAGACAGTGCTCTACCCCATGTTTGGAAGGATCTGGGAAGAGGAAAAGATGTGATAAGACTGGAAGGAGGGATATCTCACCAAGAACTCCAAGATGCTGGGGCTAGGTAGGTCATACTCTCTGTAAGCCTGCAGCAAACACAGCAGGCAAGTCCTGACCTGGAACCCTCAAAGAAAAAGGAAAAGTGGAAGGCCACGAAATACCTGGTGCTGAGGCCTCGAGGCTGAATGCAAAGAGATGGGTTGCACCTGGAGTCAGATTGAAAGAACAGGACAGCATTGGCTAGGGAATCCAAGTTAATGGCCTATCCCCCAGGAGGGGTAGTAGGCATTAATATGTAAGTAAGCGGGCCTGTGATTTGTTCTATCGTTATTAAGATGGAATCCCAGAATGGTTTGATCTTGGGGCAGGGTGATACGATATGTATTAATGTACCTTTCTCTCTATGTCCCTGCCAACATTGTGAATTACCCCACTTCTCATCCAAGCTAATGATTTGGGGTGTAGCAAAACCCATATAATACTTTGAGCATTGTTTCTCTGCCATATGTGTTGGAAGTAAAGTTATTTATACAAAGTGACATATCTTCCCATTGGTCTGTGTTGGCTGTAATTTGCAGTTTTTTCTCCCAGTCTCGCTGAAATGGAAATTTGTCGCCATTTTGCTTAAGGTTATATATTTTAGAGATAGCATGTCTATCTCCTGTGCATGTCTGGAGGTATGTCTCAAAAAGAGTTAGAGCCTTGATCGCCAGTTGTTTAACTCTGGATTCAGAAGCCAATTATATAATTGGGGATATCGTAAATGCTCTGCCTCTGAGAAGACATAGGCCCTCATTATGACCTTGGCGGTAAATACTGAATACTGCCGTGCTGACTGCTACCAGCATACTGCCACGGAGGGGGACATCTGTCTGCCACATTACGACACATACATACAAAATCTACAGAATACAGCCACAACCACAAATCTGCCAGACCCACTCATAGTGATAAACTGTTGGTACTATCACCCATACCCTTACGCCACCAATGATGGTAAACAATTGGCGCTGAGGCACATAAGGCCACCCAAAGACAAAACAAGACAACGTTGGCCAGAACAAAAAACCCACACCTGACACAATTACACACACCCCACACACCCACCAACAGCACTATAAAACACACACCCACATTACCCACAATCCTTTGTTAACATGAAAAGACTGCAATAGCTAGCCACACAAATCACAGAGACAATTACACACAAACACCACAACCACCCAGTTATCTGTCACACACCAGACACCGCACATCCACCACAATACTCAACACCCTCTGTACAACACACACCACACAACACCTATGTCCCCACAAAGGCACCCCTGTTTCACTAATTAGGAGTTGTGGGTCATGGTTGAGGAAATAGTCAAGGTAGACCCACAGCTGTTGGGAGCACAGATCCAACAGATCTCCATTGCCAGGAAGATGGAGCTGTGGAAGAAAATCGTAGACCGGGTGAACGCCATGGGACAGCATCCACGAACAAGGGACAACATCTGGAAGAGGTGGAACAACCTATGGGGGAAGGTACGTTCCACAGCAGCAAGGCACCAGCTCGCTATCCAGTGGATTGGCGGTGGACCCCCAATTCCTCCCCCACAGCTGACAGCTCAGGAGGAGCAAGTCTTGGTAATCCTGCATCCTGAGGGACTCACTGGAGTTGCCGGAGGACTGGACACTGGGGAGTCAATACTTACTACCTATCCCCCATACCTGCATACCACCACAACCCCTCACCCTGACACCCATCACTCCACTCCATCCCACACAGTGCACCACCACAATTAACTAACCTAAATGCCAAGCCCTGCATGCCATACCCACTGCATGCACACCCCTTCCAGCCCTGCATGTACACCCACCACCAATGCATGCACAGAATGGAGAACTAACAATCCCACAATACATCACCATACACAAGGGTGGCAGGGCAACAGCAACAATATAGGGGAAGCTAGGGATGCATAATATGTCTCAGATACATAGCATAATACAGAACTTACATCCCTACAGGTGCCCCAGCTACTGTCAGTGGCGAGGAGGTGCCACGGCTACTAAGTCCCCCACCAGAAAATGCCCCCACCCGATGACAGCAACTCTGGAGTTCTGGAAGTGGATGAACCCCTCTGGCCCATCAGGGACCACTGGTCAGTTGGATAACCCAGCCCACACCCAGTCACCACAGAGCCTTCCCACTCAGCAGCCACCCAACGTCCTCAGACCTCTGTCCCCAGGACATGTCAACCAGACGTGTGCCCACCAGTACAGAGACCCAGGTCCACTCTTCACAGGCAAGACAATCAGAGTCGTGGGGTCAGTTGCAGTGGGCACAAGGTTCAGGGGACACAGGCACAGGGGGCCAGGGACACTATGAGGACAGCTGTGTGCTAGGGGAAGGACAGACCCAGGGAACTGACTGTCCAGGAGGCACTTGCTAATGGCCTGGGGGCTTGCCAACAATCCCAGGACAAGATGGGTCAGGTGATAGACATCATGTAGGAGAACTAGTGGCTGCAGGAGGAACACCACCAGGAGATCAAGAAAGAATTGCAGGCCCTGAACACCACCATGGTCTCCATAGCAGGGGTGCTGGGTGATATGGCCAACATCATGAGGAAGTGCACATCACACCAGTGGGCCCCTTCCACTAGCCAGTCAACTGACCAGCCATCCACATCTGCTGCAGCTAGTGGACAGGAGGCCCTGCCACAGGACCCACAGGCCACCAGCATCCCTCCCCCTGCAGAAGCTGAACCACCCTGCAAATGTTCCCTGCGACCCAGACAGACACCAGAGAAACTTGTCAAGACCCAGACCACTGCCAGGAAATGAGCCCCTCCTGAATGTCCTCCTTCTGTTCCACTGTTTCACCTTGTCCACTTTGAACTGCCAATGCTTTCCTTCCTATGACCCCATGAACACTGGACCTGTGCTACAAACAGACTGGACCACTACCCTGGACTATTCCCAACCATCACCCCACTCTATTGCACTTCCCATTGTAGAACAATTTTCAATAAACACCCTTGGACACAACTTGAGTAATAGTGCTTTATGTACAGGTGAATGTACAATGTAATGAACTGTAAAGAACTGCATGATCCTGTGTAAATGTCCAGTAACATGTTGATCCATCCAACAAATTTGTCTCAGCATTCTGTACACATCACAGCAGTACACTGTTGGAACAACACCAACATCTGCAATAAGGGAAGGCATAGCTGACAGTGATGTGGGATGCAAAGGGAATGACTGGCGTCATGCTGCAGTCACACAGTACAACACTAACATGTAGAAATTTTTAGTTCAACCATCTTACCAGAGTGTCATTGGAAGTACTGCAGGATCAAATTTGACCTGTTGCCCACATATAAGGATCAACCTGTCAGATAGAGGCACCTGAACCTAGCCTTCAGGAGGTCAAAGGTCTTTCTACAATCCTCCTAGTATGCCATGAGCATCATTATGCCCATATTCAGCCCCTGTTCTTGGATTCCTAACAGGAGTCATGAGCCAGGACAGGTTTGGGTAGCTTGAATCCCCTACAAGAAGTAAGGGACACACATTAGCCCTGCACAATGGCATGGGCCATGACTCCTGAAAGGCATACACTCACAAACATTGGGTGGGGACACATGCTCACCTATTAGCCACATACTGTGCCTCTGCAGTTGTGTCATCAGCTGTGGGACACTGCTATTCCTCAGGACAAAGGCATCATGCACCGACCCTACATACTTGACAGTGACATGGGAGATGTACTGGTCACCCAGACACACCGTCTGGACATTGGTGAGTGGAAACTCTTCTGATTCCTGTACACTTGTCTATTGGCCCTGGGGAGGACTAAGGCAATATGGGTCCTGTTGATGGCCCCAATAACATGAGGTATATGTTCCATTGCATAGAATCCATCCTTCACAGTGGGTAAATGATCTACCTGGGGGAATGTGATGTTGCTGCACAAAGACAAAACCCTTGCAAGCACAATAGAGAACATTGACTGTGATTCCTGCAGCCAAGCTCACTGTCACCTGGAAAGAGCCTATTGCCAGGAAATGAAGCACTGAGAGTACCTGCACAAGAGGGGGGATTGCTGTAGTGCTATGGATGGCAGGTAGCAGATCAGGTTCCAATTGTGCAAACAGCTCTGTGATTGTGGCCCTGTCTAGACAATAGGTGAGTATGATATGCCGGTCCTCCAGTGTAGCCAAGTCCACAAGGGGTCTCTACACGGGTGCTTGCCTCCTCCTTTTCCTCCACAGTGGTTGGTAGCTAAGGGAACCAAATGTAAGAAAGGAGTGACAACAGGAACCATCAACACACTACAGCAGTGTACACAGAGCATGTTTGTATGTTGGACACTGAAACTGTGTGGGTGAGTACATTCAACTACAATGACGCACTAATTAATTTGTACATGTGTACCAGCATTAGAAAATGGCACCCAACTGTCCTGTATTCAGGGACAGGTGGAAGTGACCTCACACCGCTGGCATTGGCCTCATGGCAGAAGGCGGTCTGCACCGATGTGCAATTCCTCATGGGCTAACATAGCCCTCAATGGAGTATGGGAACCAATGATGATCAACACCGGAGGTGACGGTGTTCACCGCCACAGACATGACCACCATTTCCTTTCTACCACTTCACTAGATTCCTGACTTTCTACAGAACAACATCTCCACTGCATGTGCTGCTGTGACCTGTGTCTGGAACCTGCCATGGTTCGTACAACAGGGGAAAGGGCCCGGCCTTCACGTCGAAGGAGCTGGAGTGGCTCGTGGACAGGGTCCTCCCCCAGTATGGCCAGTTGTATGGGCCTCCAGACCAACAGGTGAGTACACCATGGGTACGTTGCATGTGACATAGCTGAATGGAGATGTGCGTGTGTGCTGGTAGTGTGTCAGGTGGTGGGTATGGCTTGTGGCAGTGTAAATACAGGGGTAAGAGTTGTGTGTGTGCCTGATGAGGGGAAATGCTTTTTGTGGGCCAGATGTGTGACAGGCTGGATTGTCGGCTTCATGGTGTACTGCCTTCTGTGTTTCCTCTACAAGTCAGCACCTATCAGAAGAAGGGCTTGTGGCGTGCCATCGCCAAGGATGTGCGGACCCTAGGGGTCTATAGCAGGTGGAGCACCCACTGCAGGAATCGATGGGAGGACCTGAGATGCTGGTCCCAGAAGACCCCAGAGGCCCAGCTGGGGATGGCCTCCCAACGAGGGAGGGGTGCCTATCAGAACCTGACCCACCTGATTGCCCGCATATTGGCGGTGGCCAACCCAGAGCTAAATGGGCGCTTGAGGGCATCACAGCTTCCACGAGGGGGTGAATACAGTGTGTTTGTCAACCATCTCAGTTGCCTGGCATGGGATTTGGGTGCAGGGTACTAGTCAGTGGATGCCCCAATTTGTCAGTTCAGATATTGCTGCATGGTCCAGCTCAGGTTAATAGAATGTAAAGCTTGTACTAGATAGCTAGGTAGATGGCTTCCCATATCAGATAGGGCTTAGCTGGTCCCAGGTGGTGTTTAGCTAGCAGTGGTTGGCTCCTTCCTGCTGTGGTACTTAGCCAATGGTATGCCAGTGTGGTCCAAACTGCACATTCCCAGTCTCAGTGTGTGACAGTGATGAGCCATCTGTGCTGTTGGTTCAGAGATTGACCCTGTGCTCCCTTTCTTTCTCTCTCCTCTCTCCTTTTGTCCTCCTGTCCCTGTGTGCATTAGCATCATCTGGCGAAGGAGCAGGGGCACCGGCGAGTGAGGGAGCTGCAGCCCACGGGACTCAGAAGACAGAGTCCACCGACGCTGAGGGAACCAGTGGGACAGAGGGCGAGGGAAGTACTACGGCGGGGACAGGAGGTGACACCACTGACTCTGATTAGTCCTCCGATGGGAGCTCCCTGGTGGTGGTGAACCCCTCTGGGACCACCCCAGCTACAGATTCTACTACCACCCTCTGTACCAGCACCGACCTGCCAGTAGCGACCCACTGAGGTACCCGTGCCCACTCACCCAGGAGGGTGGGCATCTCCTTTTCCCCAGGCACCTCAGGCCATGCCCCAGTCAGCATTGCTGACCACAGTGAGGAGGCTGTTGACCTCCTGAGATCCATTTCTGTATGGCAGTCAACCATTGTGAATGCCATTCAGGGGCTGGCATCCCAAATGCAGCAATGTAAGGTTTGTTTGTTTCAGGCTCTGGCCTCTTCACTGATGGCAGCCAGTGTCCCTGTTTCATCTGTCCCCCTCCAACTACCACTACCCAGTCCCAGTCTCCTCACCCCTAACCCATTCCACGTCCACATTCTGTCAAGCATACACCCAAAACAACACACAAGACTCGCACAGACAAACATAAGCAGCACACTTCAGTCCACAGGCACTCACAGCCAACAGACAGATGCACAAAAAACATCATCCACTGCCTCCACTGTGCCCCTCCTCCCTCACAGTCACATCCTCACTCACACCTGCATGCACTGTATCAACAGTCCCAGATCCTGGCACCCGCACAGCCTTGCCGACAGTCACCACAACAGCAGACCAACAGACATGCATCCCTCACACCACATGCACAGTCACCACCAACACTACCTCATGCAGCACACCCACTTCACTTGCAGACACCACCACAACATTCATACACACGTCATGCTAGTCCTCCTCTACCCTGTCTGCCCCATCCAGTAACACACACACGCTCACACTCAGACCCCCAACAGCCATCTAACTTACACATGCACACTGTCCATGCACCTGTACCAAAGTCCAGTACACCTCCTCCTCCTATAACCAATCCCTCTTCCTCCACTCCCATCCCTCCTCCACATCCCTGCTCATTGTTCCTAAGAAGCTTTTCCTTCCCTTCCTCTCCCCCTCCTTCCCGTAAGAGGAAGGCCACACCACCCCAGCCTAGAACCTCAAGCACTCAGTCCGACACAGCTCCACTGCCAAAGTATCCAGCTGACACTAAGGGGCACATGAGTGAGAAGCTGGAACCTCGCAACAAGGACACTCCTCCCCCCCAAACAGAGGGCTAATGTGCCGCCCTCTCCCAAACAGACTGGTAAGACAATGGGACCACCTCTAAAACCCAGGGCCAAGGAGGCCCCAATGAAATCACTGCCCAAGGAGGCCCCACAAAAATCAAAGGCCAAGGAGGCCCCCCAGACATCCAAGGCCAAGGAGGCCCCGAGAAATCAAAGGCCAAGGAGGCCTTAGAGAAATCAAAGACCAAGGAGGCCCCCTGAAAATCCCTGAACAAGGAGGCCCTGCAGAAATCCCTGGACAAGGAGGCCCCCCTAAATCCCTGGACAAGGAGGCCCCACAGAAATCCCTGGACAAGGATGCCCCACTGGAAACCATGGCCAAGAAGCCCCCACTGGAAACTATAGCCAAGGAGCCCCCACTCAACATCATGGCCATGGAGCAGCATCCGGAACCAGAGGCAAAGGGACCCCATCAATAACCAGTAGGCAGGCAGCCCCCTCCTCAACCTGGGGGCAGGAAGCCCCCTCCAGAACCATTGGGCAGGCAGCCCCTCCTCCTCCTGTGGGCCCGAAGCCCCATCCTCAACCTGTGGGCAGGAACCCCCCTCCAGAACTAGTGGGCAGGAAGCCCCCTCCTCAACCTTTGGCCAGGAAGCCCCCTCCACAACCAGTGGGCAGGCAGCTGCCTCCTCATCATGTGGGCAGGAAGACCCATCCTCAACCTGTGGGCAGGAAGCCCCCATCCTCAACCTGTAGGCAGGAAGCCCCCTCCAGAACCAGTGGTCAGGCACCCCCCTCTTCATCCTGTGGGCAGAAAGCCCTATCCTCAACCTGTGGGCAGGAAGCCCCCTCCAGAATTAGTGGGCAGGCAGCCCCATCCTTAACCTGTGGGCAGGAAGCCCCCTCCAGAACCAGTGGGAAGGCAGCCCCCTTCTCATCCTGTGGGCAGGAAGCCCCATCCCCAATTTGTGGGCAGGAAGCCCCATCCTCAACCTGTAGGCAGGAAGCCCTCTCCAGAACCAGTGGGCAGGCAGCCCCCTCCTCATCCTGTGGGCAGGATGCCCCATCCTCAACCTGTGAGCAGGAACCCCCCTCCAGAACCAGTGGGCAGGAAGTCCCCTCCAGAACCAGTGGGTTAGGTGCCCCCTTACAATAAGTTGCAACCCTCACCCACCACACACCGCCACACCCTGAGGTGCCTGCCCATTTCCAACATGATGCCCCTGAACAGTGGAGTCCTGATGTTGTCAGGAGTCAAGTTGGGGCATTGGTGACTTTGGACTGGCCTTCAGGCCTGCATTTATTTATTTCTGCACTTGTGCATGTTTTTGCATTTTACATATTCATACAAAAGGAATACAGTGGTTGGAACTGGTTTTGTGTCCTGCGTTTATTTACTCCGGGGTTCTGTTACTGTTATATTCCTGAGCATGTGTTTCTGGGTGTGTGGTGTGTGTTGTGCGTGTGTGTGTCACTCTCCCCCTTCTCTCCCACACTTGTGTGCTAGACGGCTGTACTCACCATCTTCGTCGGAGTTGGAGCTCCAGGACGGCCATGGCGTGGAACAGCATTGGGAATACTTGCAGTTCAGGTTCTATGGCGGCCGCAGACTCCTATGTGTCCCTGGAGGTGAGTGGCTCCTTTTCAATGATGTGTTTCAACCAGGCTTTTGGTGCCATTGCTACCACCCCAGAAATCGTGGAGCTGTGCTATGTCATAATGTGGGGGGCAGATCATGGTCTTCCACCTGGCTACCACAGTGTTCGGTGTTTATATTGCACTGGTGGTTGGTGTGGTACATTGGCTGTCCATGGGAGGGATCACCGCCATGGTCATAATTTGACGGTCATTACTGCCAGCCTGTTGACAGTGATACCGCCACGTCATCAATGGCCACCATAATCCTGTTATAGTTGCTGAAATGTTATGTTGGAGCCTTCTTCAAAAATGCCCTTGCTCATCTTACAGCCCCCCTTCAACCAGTGCAGTTTTGCCTAACAGAGCATGAAATCTGTATCTCTCTACAGTGGTGTGAACCGTGATGGGAAAATAGTAGGGGCCTTCCTCACTGCTAACTTATCTCATACTTCTGCGGTAGCCCTTATCACTAGGGATATGTGGGTAGGGTATTAGTACTTTCCCTTTTGTGTGTCCAAGGTATTTACCAGAGAGGGTCTCCTGCCATAGTATAGTCAATCATACACCAACCTTTCTTCGTCTCCTGCCTAGTCCAATGTATTAGGAACTACAGATGTGGTGCCGCATAGTAGCAAATCAGGTATTGGATCTCCATTCCCCTTTTGTGGTCTAGAACAAGCACTGGTGCATGCTATTCTCTTTGCCTTGCACAGACAAATGTAAGAATAGCAGACTGAATGAAGGTCCACAAGATAGTGTTTTTGGATATGGAATGCTAATGTTCGAAAGAAATATGGGGTTTTGGGGAGAATGGATGTATTATATGCCACGATTCTGCCCAGGAGGTGCAATGTTTTGTACTTTCAGCTATTTATTTTGGACTGACTTCACTATTCTCTGAAGATTTATATATTTGGTTCTGGTTAGAGTGGGGAACGGGCTAACCCCAGGTATTTAAATGCAATAGTTTATACATAATGGGGGTCATTACAACATTGGCGTATAAGGTGCTTACCGCCGTGCAGAAGACCGCCAATACACCGCCGCTGCCGCGGTAGACCACCACAGCTATTATGACACACATCTCGGAATCCGTCGAAATGCAGACTCCCACACAACACCGCCACACCAAAGGTCAGCGATAAACATGCGGAAACAAATCCTTCACCTCCACGCCAACAGAAACACGCTCATGCTATTACGACCCACGAATCCACGCGGCGGTCTTTCAACCGCGGTATTCCATTGGCGGTACACACCACCGCGCTCAAAATACAGCTCCAAAACACCGCCACATTGGACAATTCAAAATACACACACCTGAGACACATACACACACCACTCCCACACACCCAACACAATATAAAATACACACCCACATCACCCACAAACCCCTACAACCAAATATTCTGAGAGAAGCCGAGAGATAGAGCACAGCTATTGACAACCCCATCACATCGAGGCACACAA
Source organism: Pleurodeles waltl (assembly GCF_031143425.1). NCBI lineage: Eukaryota > Metazoa > Chordata > Amphibia > Caudata > Salamandridae > Pleurodeles > Pleurodeles waltl. The sequence goes on along the minus strand of NC_090439.1, from coordinate 776,507,141 downwards.
CACCATCACCCACACAACATCCACGTACAAAACACCAAATACCACTACACTCACCACACTCATCAACACATACACCACCCCACACATCACACACACCACCCCATGTCACGCCAAAGACACACCCGCTTCTCCGAGGAGGAGCTCAGGGTCATGGTGAAGGAAATCCTACGGGTAGAGCCACAGCTATTTGGCTCACAGGTACAGCACACATCAATAGCCAGGAAGATGGAGCTATGGCGAAGAATAGTGGACAGGGTGAACGCCGTGGGACAGCACCCAAGAAATAGGGAGGACATCAGGAAGAGGTGGAACGATCTACGGGGGAAGGTGCGTTCCATGGTCTCCAGGCACAACATCGCGGTACAGTGGACTGGCGGAGGACCCCCACCTCCTCCCCCACAACTAACAACATGGGAGGAGCAAGTCTTGACCATCATGCATCCTGAGGGCCTCAGAGGAGTCGGTGGAGGATGGGACACTGGTAAGTCAAATCTTAACTATCACATCCCCCACCCTACCTGCATGCTATCACACACCCCCACCTCACACCCTCCCCTATCACCCCAAATCCTCACTAATCTACCCATGACACCAACCACCCATCCCAACACCAAGCCCTGCATGACACAACTAAGCATGCTCACCCCTCACCAAAGCATGCTCACTGCATATACCCAGAACACCCCCCCAACCATCATCACACAAGCCCCCACACAGGAATGCCTGCACTGGGGTTCACGCACACCCACCCATTGCACACCATGAAACACACACATGCAATAATCATGTTCTTATACCCCTGCAGGAACCTGAAGGAATGTCACCACACCAGAGGGTCCAGACAACACCACTCCACCCACAGAAGAGGCCCATAGTGACGACAGCAGCTCTGCCCCACTGGATCTTGATGACCATCCCAGACTATCGTGGGCCTCAGGACAGTCGGTTCCCCTTGCCCAGCCACAGCCCAACACTGAGCTTCCACCCTCTGGTAACACCAGCACAGCACCCACCCAGCGGGCCCAAACCTCCCTACCCAGGACAGGTCAATCAGCGGTGTGTCCACCACTACAGGGCACCCAGGAGAACCCACCACCCCAACAACAACAGGGACCTGGGGGCAGTGGCAGTGGGCACATGGTCCAGGGGACGGAGGCCCAGGAACATAGGGGAACTGGGAGGGCTGCTGTGCGACAGAGGGAGGACAGGCCTAGGGAACCCACTCTCCACGAGGCCCTATCCTCCATCATGGGAGCATACCACCACTCCCAGGAGACGATGGCAACGGTCCTGGACAAGTTGCAGGAGACCCTGCGTCTGCAGGAGGAGCAGTATTTGGGGTTCAGGGAGGAGCTCAGGACCATCGGCTCCGCCCTGGGCACCATTGTAGGGGTGCTGACAGACATTCAAAAGGCCTTGAGGGACACCGTGGCACTCCAAGGGGCCCCTGACACTAGCCACGATGATGAACTGCCCACCACCTCCGCCGGCGCTAGTGGACAGGACGCCCCGCCACAGGACCACCACACCAGCACCCCATCCCCTGCAGACGGAAAACCACCACGCAAGCGGTCTCTGAGATCCAGGAACAGGACAGAGCAAGATGGCAAGACCCCCGCCAGGAAATGAGACCACCCTGATTGTCCTCCCACTGTCCCACTTTGTCACCCTGTCCATACTTGAACTGCCCCAGCTCCACTTAAAATGCCCAGATGGCCAGTGCACCTGTGAGACTAATAGACTGGACTCTGCCATGGACATTTCTCCACCATCCCCCATCACCAGTTTACAACCCCCCTTCATTTTTTGAGCACTTAAATAAACACCCTTGAAACACAACAAAATCTGGAGTCAGTCTATGATTTGGAACTTTGTATTATCAATTACAGTGTCATAATGGGTTACCCATTGTAAGGCCAACATACCAATGTCACACATCACAAGCCCTTCAAGGATGCAAGCAGTTGACATGTAGGTACAGGATAGAGGTAGACGTGTGAAAGTTAATGTAATGTTAAACCAGAAAATGTTCTCACCTGTGTGTCACTGGAAATATTGCTGTATGACTGAATCCCTGTTGTCGTTTTCTTCTTCCTCAGCTTCATCCTCATCACTGTCCACAGGCTCCACAGTTGCCACAACACCGTCATCTGAATCCTCCTCCTGCAGAAAAGGCACCTGGCGTCGCAATGCCAAATTATGGAGCATGGAGCAGGCGACGATGATGTCGCACACCTTCTTCGGTTAGTAGAATAGGGATCCACCTGTCATATGGAGGCACCTGAACCTGGCCTTAAGAAGGCCGAAGGTGCGTTCGATTACCCTCCTAGTCCGCCCATGGGCCTCATTGTACTGTTCCTCTGCCCTGGTCCTGGGATTCCTCACTGGGGTCAATAGCCAGGAAAGGTTGGGGTAACCGGAGTCCCCCAATAGCCATACACTGTGCCTCTGGAGTTGACCCATCATATCAGGGATGCTGCTATTCCGCAGGATGTAGGCGTCATGCACAGAGCCAGGGAACATAGCATTTACCTGCGAGATGTACTGGTCTGCCAAACCGACCATCTGGACATTCATCGAATGATAACTCTTCCTGTTCCTGTACACCTGTTCACTCCTGTGGGGGGGGGACCAGAGCTACATGGGTCCCATCAATGGCACCTATGACGTTGGGGATATGTCTAAGGGCATAGAAGTCACCTTTCACTGTAGGCAAATCCTCCACCTGAGGGAATATGATGTATCTCCTTACGTGTTTCAGCAGGGCAGCCAACACTCGTTGGAAAACATAGGCTGGGACATCCCTGATGCCATGGACACAGTTGTCTGAAAAGACCCACTTGCAAGGAAATGGAGCACTGACAGCACCTGCACGTCAGGGGGGATTCCAGTCGGATGGCGGATTGGTGACATCAGGTCTGGCTCCAACTAGGTACATAGTTCCTGGATTGTGGCACGGTCAAACCTGTAGGTGACGATGACATGTCTTTCTTCCATTGTCAACAGGTCCACCAGCGGTCGGTACACCGGAGGATTCTGCCATCTTCTCATATGTCCCAGCTGACGGTGCCTAAGAAGGACAACAGCGAAGAACCAGTCACTATTCCTCCAGGTATGTACCCACAGTTACACACAAGACTACACCAGACAATAAACCCTTCCTGTATGTGTGTTGAGTATAGGCCTAGTTATGTGTGATGCAGTAGTAAATGAAGCCATGTGGGCCCCTGAAATGGCGGCTGCCTGACCTCTAAACTGGGACAATGGGATTGTGGGGTAACTGCGCTGGCGTTGCACACTGTCGCGGTAGGCGGTCGTAGACCACGGCGCACTGCTGCATTGGTTAACATTGGACCCTATGGGTCCCAGGAGCCAATGAACAGGTGCGCCGGCGGTGATGATGCGCCCCGCTGCGGACGTCACCGCCGCGGACGTCACCGCCATTTTCTATCTGTTCAATCACTAGATACCTGACCTTCGACAGGAGAGGACCTATACTGCTAGTGCTGCTGTGACCTCGGTCTGGAAGCGACGATGGCTGCTGCGTCTGGGGAAAGGGCCCCTGCCTTCACTGCACAGGAGTTGGAGAAACTTGTGGATGGGGTCCTCCCCCAGTACATGCTACTCTACGGTCCTCCAGACCAACAGGTTAGTACAGAGGGAGCACGTTGTATGGGCTAGGCCTGGGTTGGGAGGGCTGGATGGAAGAGGGAAGGGGCCAGAGTTCATAGTACATTAATGCATGAGAATGAATGGGCCACATGGTCAGAGTAGGGAGGGGGCCACTCACATTGACGGTGTAGTTGATAATGACTGTTCCTCTTCCCTTGTGCATGTCATGTAGGTCAGCGCCCACCAGAAGAGGGACATTTGGCGTGCCATCGCCAAGGAGGTCCGGACCCTGGGGGCCCACCAGAGACGGGGCACCCACTGCCGGAAGAGATGGGAGGACATTTGCCACTGCAGCAAGAAGACGGCGGAGGCTCAGTTGGGGATGGACTCCCAATGTGGGAGAGGTGCCCGTCGCACCATGACCCCCCTGATGTTCCGGATCCTGGCGGTGGCCTACCCGGAGTTGGATGGGCGCTTGAGGACATCGCAGCAGACACAAGGGGGTGAGTACAACCTCATTCTGTGGACTTTGCGTGCAGTGGAGGGGTCTGGGTGGGGGTGGTGGGCTGTGGGTGTCCCTCGGCCAGGGCAAGTTAGGTAGGCAAGGCCCCTCCATTATGTAGGCCATGTGGCACTCAACCCCACCTCAGCAGAGTGCCAAGTTGAGGTATAGTTGCCCCTGTGGCAGCCATGTGCGCAGATTTCCACCATTGCCATGTAGGCCATATGCCAGAAATTGCATGTGCAGAGGTCAGGAGCACGGCGTAATGCATGGGGCTGCTGCGTCTGTCTTGTCCGCCAACGGTAGGGGTATGCCATGCACCAAAAACTCTCTTTGTTCTGTCTCCCCCTCTTTTCCTGCTCTCCCTGTCCTTTTGTACATCAGCATCATCAGGCGGAGGTACAGTGGCAACGGAGCACGAGGGAGCTGCATCCCACATGGCCATGGAGGGCCACACCACAGACTCTGAATGCACCAGTGGGACGGAGGGCGAGGGGAGCTTCACGTCGGCCACAGGATCACCAACCAGCGACACAGACTCGTCCATCGATTGGAGCTCCCCTGTGGTGGCGGCACCATCTGTGCGCCCCACTTCTACAGGTACAGCTGCCACCTCCCCTACCAGCACCGCCCTCCCATCAGCCCCTCAGCGTTCGCCCCGTGCCCGCTCAGCCAGGAGGGTGGGCATCACCTTCTCCCCAGGCCCCTCAGGCCCTGTCCCTGTCACCCCTGCTGCCCTCAGTGAGGAGGCCATTGACCTCCTCAGGTCACTCACTGTTGGGCAGTCTACCATTGTGAATGCCATCCAGGGTGTAGAACGATAGTTGCAACACGGTAATGCATTCCTGGAGGGCATTCATTCTGGTCAGGCTGCCCTTCAGCGAACCCTGCAATCTCTGGCCTCAGCACTGATGGCAGCCATTGTCCCTGTGTCCAGCCTCCCCCTCCAACTTCCTCCTCCCAGACCCAATCCCCTGTACCCCAGCTCATCCCAAGCACACCTACAGACCAGCATGCACACAAGTCAACACTCACAAGTAGCTCAAGCAAACATAGGCACCACACACACCACAGGAACTCACGCAAGCCTCACCCACATACAGACACATCAACATCCACTGTCTCCACTGTGTCCCCCTCCTCCTCTTCTCCCTCGTCCCTCCCAGTCTCGTCTACACACACACCTGCATGCACCACATCTACAGGCACTAGGACTCGCACCAGGACACCCAGCACCACAAGCCGCTCACCTGCACTCACCACCTCCACTGCCATTTACATGTCCCCTGTGTCCTCTCCCAGTGTGTCTGTGACGCCCCCTCCCAAAGTACACAAACGCCGGCAATCACTCACCCAACATCCATCCACCTCACGACAGCCTACAGTACCTGCACCTGCACCCAAAACACCTAAAGTGACACCTCCTACAACCACCTCCTCTTCCTCCACTCCCAGACCCCCTCCAGCTACCCATCCCAGTGTCCGTCAGAAACTGTCCCTATGTCAAATTGACCTTTTTGCCCCCACCCCCCCTCCAATTCATCAGTCCCGTCGTAGCTCCTCAGCCAAAAAGTCTCCAGTACCAGTGGTGCGTGTTCCAGGTTTTTGGAGTGCACTGGCCACCAGGGCAGGCAGTAGGACCCGGAGCCAAGGCACTGGCAGCCCACCCCCTCTAAAGGCTCTGAAATTGGAGAGTGGACGACGGGACCGTGTTAAGACTCCTGGTGGGACAACAAGTGACATGGGATCGAAGGCGATTGGTGAGTCAGCTGTAAGTCCAAAAAAGGTGGGGAAGGTCCAGAGGAAGTCTGCCCAGCCTGTTGTGAGTGTCACGGCAGAGAAATGCGCCATCATTTCCGGCGGTCCAGACACAACCGCCAGCACCGTCGTCACTGGTCCAGAGACCATCCCCAGAGTCACAGCCCAGGAGGGCCCAAGTATCGTCACTGGTCCAGAAACCACCGCCGGAGTCACAGCCCAGGAGGGCCCAAGTATCGTCACTGGTCCAGAAACCACCGCCGGAGTCACAGCCCAGGAGGGCACAAGTATCGTCACTGGTCAGGAGACCACCGCCGGAGTCACAGCCCAGGAGGGCACAAGTATTGTCACTGGTCAGGAGACCACCGCCGGAGTCACAGCCCAGGAGGGCCCAAGTATCGTCACTGGTCCAGAAACCACCGCCGGAGTCACAGCCCAGGAGGGCACAAGTATCGTCACTGGTCAGGAGACCACCGCCGGAGTCACAGCCCAGGAGGGCACAAGTATCGTCACTGGTCCAGAAACCACCGCCGGAGTCACAGCCCAGGAGGGCACAAGTATCGTCACTGGTCAGGAGACCATCGCCGGAATCACAGCCCAGGAGGGCACAAGTATCGTCACTGGTCCAGAAACCACCGCCGGAGTCACAGCCCAGGAGGGCACAAGTATCGTCACTGGTCCAGAAACCACCGCCGGAGTCACAGCCCAGGAGGGCACAAGTATCGTCACTGGTCCAGAAACCACCGCCGGAGTCACAGCCCAGGAGGGCACAAGTATTGTTACTGGTCAGGAGACCACCGCCGGAGTCACAGCCCAGGAGGGCACAAGTATCATTACTGGTCCAGAAACCACCGCCGGAGTCACAGCCCAGGAGGGCACAAGTATCGTCACTGGTCCAGAAACCACCGCCGGAGTCACAGCCCAGGAGGGCACAAGTATTGTTACTGGTCAGGAGACCACCGCCGGAGTCACAGCCCAGGAGGGCACAAGTATCATTACTGGTCCAGAAACCACCGCCGGAGTCACAGCCCAGGAGGGCACAAGTATCTTCACTGGTCAGGAGACCACCGCCGGAGTCACAGCCCAGGAGGGCACAAGTATTGTGACTGGTCCAGAAACCACCGCCGGAGTCACAGCCCAGGAGGGGCCAGGATGCCACAGCCCACTGGGCAATGATGGAACGTCATGCCACACACCAATGCCCATTGTAGGGATCGTCATGCCACACACCAATGCCCATTGTAGGGATCGTCATGCCACACACCAATGCCCAGTGTAGAGATCGTCATGCCACACACCAATGTTCAGTGTGGAGATCGTCATGCCACACACCAATGTCCGTATCAGAACCGCCATGTCAAAGCACCGCTGAACAGTCCAGACCCGCCATGGCAAAGCACCGCTGAACAGGGCAAAGACCGCCATGTCAAAGCACCGCTGAACAGTCCAGACCCGCCATGGTAAAGCACCGCTGAACAGGGCAAAGACCGCCATGTCAATGCACCGCTGAACAGTCCAGACCCGCCATGGCAAAGCACCGCTGAACAGGGCAAAGACCGCCATGTCAATGCACTGCTGAACAGGGCAAAGACCGCCATGTCAAAGCACCGCTGAACAGTCCAGACCCGCCATGGCAAAGCACCGCTGAACAGGGCAAAGACCGCCATGTCAATGCACTGCTGAACAGTCCAGACCCGCCATGGCAAAGCACCGCTGAACAGGGCAAAGACCGCCATGTCAAAGCACCGCTAAACAGTCCAGACCCGCCATGGCAAAGCACCGCTGAACAGGGCAAAGACCGCCATGTCAATGTACTGCTGAACAGGGCAAAGACCGCCATGTCAAAGCACCGCTGAACAGTCCAGACCGTCCATGGCAAAGCACCGCGCTGAACAGGGCAAAGACCACCATGTCAAAGCACCGCTGAACAGGGCAAAGACCGCCATGTCAATGCACCGCTGAACAGTCCTGAACCGCCATGTCAAAGCACCGCTGAATAGGGCATGCACCGTGTAGGAATGAATGGACCGCCACATCAGGCATCCTTATCCCATGTGCAGCTGGGACAGTGAAAGGACATGAACTTTCACGGGGAGTTCAGTCTGGGCACCAGTCCCCCTCCAGAACCAGTGGAGACCTGCATCTACTTGAGAGACTGTGGCTTTGCACTCCCCAGGATGGCACAGTGGGGAACCCACCCACTGAAGAGACTTGAGAGACTGTGGCTTTGCACTCCCCAGGATGGCACAGTGGGCAACCCACCCACTGTAGAGACTTGAGAGACTGTGGCTTCGCACTCCCCAGGATACATCAATCTTCATGGATCTGGCTTCGCATTCATGTGGCTGAGGTGCCCCCCCTTCCCTTCCCCCTGAGGTGCCTGTAGTGTTTCCATCTGATGCCCCGGCAGTGTTCTCTCCGATTTTGGTCAGGTATCTATTGTGGGCCTCGGCCATGCATTTTTGGACTGTTGGTGCACGGAAATTGTTGTGTACATATCTGCGCTACTTCTCGGATTGTATGTGTAAATAAGAGTGATTTAGAGATATATATCTGTATATTTTTGTATGCCATGTATATTGGCACATTACAATGTTTGCCCGAATTTCGCATTGTCTTTGCATTCTTCCGGGGGGATTGTGGGTTGTTAATGTGTTTTTTGTGACTGCATTGGTGTGTATGTTGTATAATGCGAGGGTGGGGGTGGGGGTGTTTGGTGGGTATCCCCCTGACTTTTGCTTCCCCCCTCCCCCGTGTCGTAGATGCAGTACTCACCGGTATCTTCTGCGCCTACGTAGCTGTTGGTCGTAAAGGAGCAGAAAGACAAGGGCAGGGAGTATTTGTAGTTCCGGCTCCATGGTGTCCTCGTTCCTCGTGGAATGTGTTCAGGTGAGCGTTTTCCCATTGCAGAAACTGTTTCCGCCGTGTTTTTATCCACGGTGAATCCGCCCCGGAAAAGGTGGCGGATTGGCGGGTTGTAATATTGTGGGCGGTACATTGTCTCCCACCTGTCTGTTGGTGGTAACCGCCGCACTGTTTGTCTGTACCGCCATGGCGGGCGGTGTGTTAAAGTGGCTGTCTTTGTTGGCGGTTTCCGCCAGGGTCGTAATTCCATTTTTTTGTCCGCCGGCCTGTTTGCGGTATTACCGCACCTTTAACACCATCCGCCAGGGTTGTAATGACCACCAATGTGTCTGTGTTTGAAGATGTCTAGGATTCCTGACATAGTTAGATTGATTTTAAAGCCTGACACACTTTTGCAAACTGAGATGTGTCAAGGAATGAAATGGATCTGTCACCGACGCCAATAAATCACTGATGAACAGAGTGAGCTTTATGTCTTGTGTGACAAATTTGATCCCTTTAATATGGGGATTTGCCCGTATTCATTGAGCAAGATGCTTTAGAGTCAGCACAAAGAGAATGGGTGATAGGGGCATCCCTATCTGGTGCCTCTGCCAATATCTGCACCCTGGGATAGCATTCTGTTCAATTTGATCTAGGCTTTTGGGGTGTGATAGCCCACTAGCAGCCAAATTTGGAAGTGCTACCCGAGACCCATCTTCTTTAATACATCAGACATAGGTGGTCATTATGACATTGGCAGTGACTGTTAAAGTGGCAGTAATTACCGCCAAATTATGACAAGTTGGTGATAACTCCCATAGACAGCCAATGTACCACACCAACCGCCAGGGTGTTAATAGCACTGATCACGGCAGTAGCTATCAATAGCCAGGCGGAAGACAAAGTACTGCCCAACATATTAAGACCTTGCAAACCGCCACGATTTCCGGGGCGGTACCAACGCCATCAAAAGCCTGGCGGAAACAGAACACAGAAGACAAAGATTTAACATCAGAGACACAGAGAAGATCAACGCCGCCATGGAACCGGAACTTCAAGTCTTCCCGATGATCTTCTACGCCATGTTCCACCTGGAACACCAACGCCGACGAAGACGATGATGGTACGTACAGCCGCCTAGCACACAAGGGAGGGAGGGAGGAAAAGGAGAGTTACACACACACACACAAAACACACCATTCACACACACACCATACACACAACCAGCTGCAGAGGAAAAACCATCTCACAGGACACACGTCATAATAATGCAAGGACAACAGTTAGGCAGTACTGATATTGTAATTGTATGCCGACAGCCGCCATATTGTCCATATGACAAAAAATACTTGATTCACTGTTCCGAAAGGGCCAATGGCCAGTCCAAAGTACAAAAGGCCCACATGGCCACAGGGCACAGACCAAGGCCCAACTCGTTCTCTGACGTAATCTGCACCACACTGTGCAGGGGCATCATGTTGGGAATGGCCAGGCACCTCAGGGGGAGAGGGGTGGGGGCACCTCAGCAGAAGTGGGGGACTTGTCCACTGGTTCTTGAGGGAGCTCCATGCCCATTACAATTAGCTGGGGTGTTCAAGGTCACAGTCTCTCAGTTAGGGGACTTGTCCACTGGTTCTGGAGGGGGTTCCATGCCCATTACAATTAACTGGGGAGTGCAAGGTCACAGTCTCTGAGATGGGGGACTTGCCGATTGGTTCTGCAGGGGGCTTCATGCCCATTACAATTAGCTGGGGAGTGCAAGGTCACTGTCTCTGAGTTGGGGGACTTGCCCACTGGTTCTGGAGGAGGCTCCATGTTCATTACTATTAGCTGGGGGGTGCAAGGGCACAGTCTCTCAGTTGGGGAACTTGCCCACTGGTTCTGGAGGGGGCTCCGTGCCCATTACAATTAGCTGGGGTGTGCAAGATCACAGTCTCTGAGTTGGGGAACTTGCCCACTGGTTCTGGAGGGGGCTCCATGCCCATTACAGTTAGCTGGGGAGTGCAAGATCACAGTCTCTGAGTTGGGGGACTTGCCCACTGGTTCTGGAGGGGGATCTGTGTACAACAGTCCCTGGAGGGTGACCTACATGCCCTCTGTTGGTGGTTAGGGATGCTGTGTCCCAGCTGGAGTTGAGGGCTGCTGTGTCCCAACTGGAGGTGAGGGCTGCTGTGTCCCAACTGGAGGTGAGGGCTGCCGTGTCCCAGCTGGAGATGAGGGCTGCTGTTTTCCAACTGGAGGTGAGGGCTGCTGTTTTCTAGCTGGAGGTGAGGGCTGCTGTTTTCCTACTGGAGGTGAGGGCTGCTGTGTCCCAGCTGGACTGGAGGTGAGGGCTGCTATGTCCCAGCTGGAGGTGAGAGCTGCTGTTTCCAGCTGGAGGTGAGGGCTGCTGTGCCCCAGCTGGAGGTGAGGGAAGCTGTTTTCCAACTGGAGGTGAGGGCTGCTGTGTCCCAGCTAGAGGTGAGTGTTGCTGTTTTCCAACCGGAGGTGAGGGATGCTGTTTTCCAGCTGGAGGTGAGGGCTTCTGTTTTCCAGCTGGAGGTGAAGGCTGATGTGTCCCAGCTGGAGGTGAGGGCTCCTTTCTCACTGCTGTTGGAGGGGGCCTCTTGCCTCTCTTAGTTGGTGGAGTGTGAACCTTCCCTTTCCTGGGTGGTGTAGTGGGATACTTCCCTCTCTTGGGTGGTGGAGTAGGATCCTTCCCTCTCTTGGGTGGTGGCGTGGGATCCTTCCCTCTTTTGGATGGTGGAGTGGGATCCTTCCCTATCTTAGGTGGTGGAGTGGGATTCTTCCCTCTCTGGATGGTGGAGTGGGATCGTTCCCCCTCTTGGCTGGGGGAGTGGGATCCTTTCCTTTCCTGCCTCCATGACTGGGAGGTGCCTCCACTGTCCCCCTGGACTGTTTGGTTGAGGTGCTGGGCTGGGTCGTTGTGACCCTGCTCTTGCGGGCCGGACGGGGGGAGGGGAAGAAAGAGGTCAAGTTGGTCAAGGAAAAGCTTCTTAGGGACAGCAGGGCGGGATGAGGGATGGGAGTGGATGTTGAGGGAGTGGTTGTTGGAGGTGTATGTCTGCTGACTTTGGTTGCAGGTGCATGTGCAGTGTGCTGATGTGAGGTGGATGGCTGTTGCATGCCTGAGTGTGTGTGTTTGTGTCTCTTAGGGGGACAGACAGGGTGGGAGAGGATACAGGGGGCGCTTGGATGGATGTTGTGGAGGTGTCTGCAAGTGAGGTGTTTGTGTTGCTTGGTGTGGTGATGGTAGTGGTGGTTGTTGATGCAGTGCAGCAGGTGTGAATGCGGATGTGACAGTGAGGGAGGAGGAGGAGGAGGAGGAGGGCATACAGTGGAGGTAGAGGATGTTGTTGAGTGTGCAACTGTCTGCTGTTTGTGTGAGTGCTTGTCGCCTGAAGTGTGCTGCCTGCGTTTGTCTGTGCCACTCTTATGTGATGTTCTGTGTGCGTGTTTGGCTGTATGTGTGCATGGGATGGGTTAGTGTTGAGGAGATTGGGACTGGGAAGTGGTAGTTGGAGGGGGGACGGTAGGAACAGCGACAATGGCTGCCATCAGAGGGTAGGCCAGAACCTGGAACGATCTCTGTTGGGCCACCAATACACTGTGAATGCCCTCCAGGAATGCACTGCATTGCTGCATCTGGGATGCCAGCCCCTGGATGACATTCACAATGGTTGACTGCCCTACAGAGATGGATCTCAGGAGGTCAGTAGCCTCCTCACTCAGTGCAGCAGGGCTCACTGGGACAGGGCCTGAGGTGCCTGTGGCGAAAGAGATGCCCACCCTCCTGGGTGAGCGGGCACGGGCAACTCGGCGAGGGGCTACTGGGAGGGCGGTGTTGATATTGGTGGTGGTGGTGGCTGTACCTGTAGCTGGGGTTGTTCCAGAGGTGTTCACCACCACCAGAGAGCTTCCATCGGAGTAGGTATCTGAGTTAGTGTTGTCACCTGCTGTCTCTGCTGTAATGCTCCCCTCGCCCTCTGTCCCACTGGCCCCTTCGGCGTCGGTGGACTCTGCCTCCTGTGTCCTGTGGGATGCAACTCCCTCTGTCGCCAGTGCCCCTGCTCCTCCGCCAGATTATGCTAAAGCACACAAGAACAGGATGACAGAAGATAAAAGGGGGGAGAGAGAGAAAGGGAGCACTGGGTCAATTACAGCACCAACATCACAGATGGCATACACATTACAGTCACACACAGGGATCAGGATTGAGCATCATGCATCATACTGGCATTACATTTGCGAGGTACCACAGCAAGATGAGAGCAACATTCCGCCAACTGCACCCCTCCTGGGAGTCACTAAGCCCTGTCTGACATGGAATGCAACCTAGCTAGGTTACCAGATTTAGCAATACAACCATTACCCTTGAGCTGGATCACGCTGCTTTCTCTGAGCCGGCATTAAGGGGCACCCACTAAATGACACCCACCACCAGGTTCCCATGCAACCTACCAATCATAGTTGCAATGCACACTGTACTCACCCCCTTGTGGCTGCTGTGATGCCCTCAAGCGCCCATCCAGCTCTGGGTAGGCCACCGCCAGTATGTGGGCCATCAGGGGGATCACGTTCCGATGGGAACCCCACCCTCGTTGGGAGGCCATACCCAGCTGGGCCTCCGCGGTCTTCCGGGACCAGCATCTCAGGTCCTCCCACCTCTTCCTACAGTGAGTGCTCCACCTGCTGTAGACCCCCAGGGTTCACACATCCGTGGCAATAGCATGCTACAATCCTTTCTTCTGATGGCCGCTGACCTGCAGAGGAAACACAGACAGGAAGACACCATTAACCAGACAATCCAGCCTGTTACACATATGGCCCACAAATCCCCTTTTATCCCCATTGACACACACATCACCCAGCGCCACCATGTACACCACCACCAGACACACGACCCCCGAAATGACACGATGCTTCAACACACATCTCCATGCAACCTTGTCACATGCCTAGTGCCCAAGGTGTATTCACCTCTTGGTCTCGAGGCCCATACAGCAGCCCATACTGGGGTAGGACCCCATCCACCAAGCACTCCAACTCCTCCAAAGTGAAGACAGGGGTTCTTTCCCCAGTCACATGAGCCATGGCAGGATCCACACACAGGCCACAGCAGCACATGCAGTGTAGGTGTTGTCCTTGGAAAAGTCAGGAAACAAGTGAGGATATAGTCAGAAAATGGTGGTCACGTTCGCGACGGTGTACACCGTCACCGCTGTCGGTGATCCCAGTTGGCCACTGTACTCCATAGAGCCACATGTTATTTAATGAGGAATAGCACGGCGGTACAAGACTGCTTTCTGCCATGATGCGCAACGCTGGCGGAGTTAGCTCAGTTCCACCTGTCCCTACGTACAGGACAGGCGGTCACCATTTTGTGGTAGTGGACAATATCCAGATAATCGAGAACTGCATCATATCTATAATTTGCACATACATTGCCATTACCAATGTCTCATCATGTTACTGCTCTATGTACACTGAGGTAGTAGTTCCATTGTTCAAATTGTGACATCCTACTCACTCTTGTGTCACTTAGATACCTACCGCTGTGGAGGAATCGGAAGAGGAGGCAAGACCCTGTGTACAGACCCCTTGTAGACTTGGCTACACTGAAAGACAGGCACATAATACTCACCTGTAGACTGGACAGGGCCACAATCACAGAGCTTTGCGCTCATTTGGAGCCTGATCTGATATCTGCTATCTGCCATCCCACTGAGACACCCCTCTTGTGCAGGTTTTGTGTGTGCTCCATTTCCTGGCAACTGGCTATTTCTAAGTGACTTTGGGCTTGGCAGCAGGAATGTCACGCATCCTGGGTTGGTACATGACACCTTCATCCTGAGGAATAGCAGCATCCCAAATGTGATGGCCCAACTACAGAGTCACAGGATGTGGCTAATTGGTGAGCCAGAGCCCCCACCTAATGTATGACAGTGTGTGCCTTCTGGTGTTGACCCTATACCATTGTGTAAGGGTAATGTGTGTCTCTCAATACTTGCTGGTGACTCTGGCTACCCAAACCTATTGTGGCTCCTGACCACTGTGAGGAATGCCAGGACAGGGGCTGAGAATCATTATAATGATGCACATGGGCGATCCAGGAGGATTATTGAAAGGACCTTTAGCCTCCTGAAGGCCAGGTTCAGATGCCTCCAACTGACAGGTGGATCCCTTTGCTACTCACCCGAGAAGGTTTGCCAGATTGTAGTGGCATGCTGCATGTTGCACAACCTGGCCCTCAGATTATGTGTGTCTTATCTGCAGGTGGAGGAGACTAGAAATGCCTCTGTGGCAGCAGTGGACCCTGAGGACTGTGAGGATGAGGAGGCAGA
Source organism: Pleurodeles waltl (assembly GCF_031143425.1). NCBI lineage: Eukaryota > Metazoa > Chordata > Amphibia > Caudata > Salamandridae > Pleurodeles > Pleurodeles waltl. The sequence continues at coordinate 776,492,078 of NC_090439.1, read as the reverse complement.
GGATGAGTATGTGGACAACAGAACATCAGTTATACGTCAATACTTCCAATGACACACAGGTGAGATAGTGGAACTGACCGTACCTATGATTAATGATGTTTTATGTGTGGCTGTAGCAGGATGGCATTCACTTCCTTTGCATATCTACTTACTGTCCCCTATGGCTTCTCATTTTGTAGATGTTGGTGAAATGACAAATGTTTACTGATGCGATGACTACAGACAGATACAGGTCATAAAATGTATGCTATCACGGTGTTCAGATCATTTGCACATGATGTGACTGTTCGTATATGCACATTTTCATCACAAAAAAACACTTTTACTTAGGTTGTGTTCAACTGTGTTTATTTTAGTGCAAATAATTGACAGAAAAGTGCCATAGAATGGGGTGATGGTTGAGGAAAGTCCAGGGTGTTGTTCCAGCACAGGTCCAGTGTCCAAGGGGCCATTGGAAAGGGAGCAAAGGTTGTTCAAAGTGGAGAAGGTGACAAGGTGGGACACTAGGGGGACACTCAGGAGGATCCTATTTCCTGGTGGTGGTCTTGGTCTTTGCAGGTGTCTCTTGCTTCTGTCTAGGTCACAGGGAACGTTTGTGGGGTGGTTTATCTTCAGCAGGAGGAAGGGTGCTGGTGGACTGTGGGTCCTGTGGTAGGGCCTTCTGCCCACTAGCTGCAATCGGAAGTAGTGGGCTGGTCAGTAGACTAACTAGTGGTAGGGGCCTACTGGTGTGCTGTCAATTCCCTGATGATATTGGCCATATCTGCCAGCACCCCTGCTATGGAGGCCATGGTGGTGTTGAGGGCCTGCAAATCCCCCCTGATCTCCTGATGGTGTACCTACTGCAGCCACCTGTTCTCCTGCATGTTGTAAGGATCTTGCCCATCTTGTACTGGGATTGTTAGTAAACCCCTAGTGAGAGCCTCCTAGAGAGTCAGTTACCTGGGCCTGTACTCCCTCTGGTGCACAGCGGTCCTCCCAGTGTCCGTGTTCCCCTGTGCCTCTGTCCCCTGAAAAGTGTGCCCACTGCTACTGACCCCAGGTCCCTGATTGCCTTGTGTGTGAGGTATGGACTGAGGTCCCGGTACAGGTGGGCACATTGCTGATTGACGTGTCATGGGGACAGAGGTGTGGGGACGTAGGGTGAGTGCTGAGGTGTTGGATACTGATGGGGAGGCTCTGTAGTGGACTATGACTGGGCTGGCCGACTGACCAAAGGTCCCTGATGGACCAGGTAGATCATCCAGATCCTGAAGCCAGAGTTACTGTCATCACTGGGGGCATCTTCTGTTGGGGGACTGGTTAGTAGTGGCACCTCCTCGCCGATGAGAATGGCTGGGGCACCTGTGGGGATGTAAGTGATGTATTATACTTTGTGTCTGTGACATATTGTACATCTCTTGCTTCCCCTCTATTGTTGCTGTTGCCCTAACTCCTTTGCTTTTGTTTGGTGATGGATTGTGGGATTGTTAGTTCTCCATGCTGTGCATGCTTTGGTGATGGATGTCCATGCAGGGCTAGGAGGGCTGTCAATGCAGTGGTATAACATGCAGGGCTTGGCATTGGGGTTAGACAGATGTGTAGGTGCAGTGTGTGGGATGGAGTGGAGTGATGGGAGTGAGGGGGTGTAATGACATGCAGGCATGGGGGTGATAAGAAGTAAATCTTGACTCACCAGTGTCTGGTTCTCCTGCAACTTCAGTGAGTCCCTCAGGATGCAGTATTGCCTAGACTTGCTCCTTCCATGCTGTGAGCTGAGAAGGAGGAGGTGGGGGTCTACCACCAGTCCTCTGGATGGCGAGCTGGTGCCTTGCTGCCACGGAACATACCTTCCGCAGTAGGGCGTTTTACCTCTTCCTGATGTCGTCCCTTGATCTTGGATGCTGTCCCATGGCGCTCACCCTGTCCACAATTCTCTGCCATAGATCCATCTTCCTGGCAATGGATATTTGCTGTGCCTGTGCTCCAGACAGCTGTGGCTCTACCCTGACTATTTCCTCGACCATGACCCACAACTCCTCATCAGTGAAACGGGGGTGCTTTAGTGGGGACATGGGTGTTGTGTGGTGTGTGTTGTGCAGAGGGTGTTAAGTGATGTGGTGGGGTGTGGGATGTGGGGTGCATGACGGATGGATAGGTGTTTGTGGTGTGTGTGTAGTTGTCTTCATGTTAGTCTTGTGGCACTTTTTGATATTCGTAAAGGGTGGTGTGTAATGTGGGTGTGTGTTTTATAGTGCTGTTGGTGTGTGGGTGTGGTTTGTGTATGAGTGGCAGGTGAATGTTTCTGGAATTGGCCAATGTTGTGTTGTTTTGTATTTGCATGGCCATTCTGAGTGCGCCGGTGTGTACCGTGACAAACCGTGCACCACAAAGTGATGGTGTTGGAGATGGCAAACCCATGCAAATTGAATAAAGATGGGCTTACCCTCCCAAGTAGGGACAGGGCTTCATGGGACCACACAGGCCAATAGCCAGGCTTGCAAAAACTCTAATCGTCAAAAAAAGACACAAAAACAAGAAAACACACATTTCCATTACAGTATAGATAGAGACTAAATCCATCAAATAACATAGTGTGTTTAACTCGTACAATAATTATATGCTAAATTTCATTCAAATAAGAGCACATATATCACCCACTCGAATGATGTTACTTGAGCTGGTCCCAATTAAAAGAAAAGACAGGCAGTGAAAGTGACATGTTCGCAATACGAACATTATGCCGAGAACAAAAGGAATGTGTCAAAAACAAGTGGAGGGTTCTTTGATTCAGTAACCAGACCCGGGAATACACCCATAGGGCACATGGGCTCGGAATACGAACCCTCGTAGCTTCTCCTTCCATTAAGGAAATAGCACACTCGGAGACAACGTGCTCTGATGACGACTCCCGAACTGGGGGGGGCCGCCACATCGTTTCCCATCTATAAATGAAAAAACGAGCGAACGAACGTTCGGGGCACTTACTTGTCTTGTCCTGGACTTATGAGGGTCACCTACCCCTGGCCGCACTCCCGAATGGTAGAGGGAGCCGCAAGCCGAGGGGCAGAAATAGTCCGTGGCCCGGAAACGGGAGCGTCATGCTGACGCTCTCGTTGCCAGGCAACGCGACTTAGTGCGTTCAGGCAGCTCGTCTGTCCTGATGGTCAAAATAAAAGAAGGACAGCAGTCCCGGCTCATAATAATCAGAGTCTACAGGCGGCGGCCATAACAGAACGTGTGTAGTAACATTAAAAGATGCCACGCAATTCGGCAGAAATATCACTCTAGGGACTACGCTAAATTGCTAATTCATTTAAAAAGCCGGCACAAAAACACAAACAAAAGCAGTAAATGCCTATTATCCAAAATACTGTCAGTAGGAGCTAGAAAGACTAGTTAACTAACAAAATTACTTTCAATAATGTATGTGAGAGGTGCAGGCTCAAGTTATATAAAGGCCATACTCGGGAGGCAGATGAATTCCATCAAGTGTATAGTAAACAATATAGGTTAATATAGGTTAATGTTCCTACAATACAATGGTGCTTCAATGTGAAAAATTAATCCAAGGAATATCATCATTTAACCCTCGGAGATGTGTGTTAAGTTTATACACCCAACGTTGCTCCAAAGAGAAATCTCGTCCCCTTCTGAGCGCAAGTCTGCAGTACGACCCACCACATGTCATCCGGACTGTGGTTTGTTTCTATGTAGTGAACACTTAATTTAGTCGTGGTTCGACCACAACAAATATTGCTAGGGTGTTCATTAATCCTTAATTTCACTGATCTAGTAGTCATTCCTACATAACGTAGATTACAAGGGCAGGTGATCAAATAAACACAGTTGCGGTATTGCAATTGGTATGTTTCAATAACCGCTACTTCCCTATTGGTTCTAATTCAAGGGACTCTACGCATTTAGTGAGTGAACATACTTTGCAGTTACCACATGGAAAATGACCTATGTCTGGTGGGAGATCCCAGAGGGACCTTTGTCTGGTAGAGACAATACGAGGTCTGGGCCGGGTATGGACCAACATGTCCTTGATATTGGTGGTCCTTTTAAAAGCGAACATCGGTTTAGGAATATTCTCTCCTCCGCTACAGAGGATATGCCATCTCTTGCTGATTACTTTCTTGATAGTATTGGACAGCGGCGTAAATGTAGACACACAAGTCAATTTGATTTCTGAAGGTCTAGGGGTCATCTGAAGTAATGAGTCCCTATCACTATACCTTGCTCGTTTATAGGCAGTGTTGACCACTCTGTAGGGATAGTGCCGATCACCTAATTTACTCCGCAGGTCTGAAGCTTGCGTGTCAAATGAATGCATATTACTGCAATTACGACGAAGGCGCAGAAACTGGCCATAAGGCAAATTATCTCTGAGCGCTTTAGGATGATGGCTCTCATACAACAACAAACTATTGCGATCTGTCGTTTTTTTATATGTGCATGTCGTAAGTTTGCCACCATCAATGCTAATCATCAAATCCAAGAATGGAATATTGGTGGTTGAGACCGAAGCGGTGAATTTCAAAAAAGGATCCAAACCATTGCCCCATGTTGTGAACACGTCTACCTCGGTGATAGGACCCTGCCACACAACCAAAATGTCGTCTATATACCGACGCCATAATTTTATATTGTCAAAGAAAGGATTGGAATCTGGCAATATGAAACGTTTTTCAAAGTCATACATGTAGAGGCAAGCCAAACTAGGGGCAAAAGTACTGCCCATTGACGTGCCTCGAATCTGGTGAAAGAGCAGGTCTTCGAATTGAATTTTCTTTTTTGTCATGGCTAAGTTGGCACAATGCATTATAAAATGGACTGGGGTCGCTGAATCCAGTCTGGCAGATAGGAGGGCTGTCTCAACCACCTTTAACGTAGCTTCTTGCGGAATGTTAGTATATAATGCTTCGACGTCTAAGGTGATAAGAGCATGAACATCACCTGTAGAATTGATAGACTCTATTGGATTAAGGACATCTTTAGTATCCTTCAGGTAAGTAGTTGACTGCTGCACAAGAGGTTGTAGAAAATGATCACAAAATGTGGATAGGGTTTCAAGAATCGATCCTATCCCAGAAACTCTAGGGCGACCCGGAGGAGTGGTCCTGCCTTTATGAATCTTAGGGAGACAGTAGGAGTAGGGTGTGCAATGATTCACAGTGTCCAAAAATTCAGCTTCTCTCTGTGATATCCATGAATTTCCAACGGCCTCCTCTATCATTCCTCGTATTTCAGTTTGTGTTCTGTCTGTGGGATCATGGTCAATCTGAGCATAGTAAGTCGAGTCATTAAGGAGGCGTAGGCACTCTTGTCTATAGTCCTCTGAATTCATTACGACTATAGCACCACCTTTGTCTGCTGGTTTGATGATAATACTGGTATCAGCTGCCAGTCCTTTGAGAGCACTGCTCTCAGCTTTGGGTATATTGACAAAACTTTGTTTTGGTCGTAGTTTGGTTATATCAGTGGTGAATGCTTTTTCAAATGCCAAGAACTCGCAGGGCATTGAGGATGAAGGTGGCATAAATGTGGACGGTTTCTTAAGACCTGAATCTGAAGGCAAGTTATCATTAGGTTTATCTTTAAAGAAGATCTGCAGTCTGATCTTTCTAAAGAATTGAGAGAGTTCACACTGGAGACGGAAAAAATCTTCTTTGGGAGTGGGTACAAAGCCCAAACCTCTGTTAAGAACCTTAGTCTCGTCAGGGGAAAGTGGTCTTGATGACAAGTTGACCACTAAGTCTTTGTTTGTTGGACTTTGCCCTGGCTCCGAGTGACCATCTGTGGTTCCTCCTGGGCCCAATGCACTCTCCTGCCTCTTCCTCTCCTTCTGCCTCTTCCTTTGCCCCTGCCCTGGCCTAAAAAAGGCATGTATGGTATCATGGGACGGGGTTGGTAGAAGGGGAAGGGTTGTTGCCATGCATGGGGCTGGCCTGGGTGATATTGGGGATAATTGAAATACAGTTACGATCTCTCGTCATCCGTACTCCACCCATCAGAAGAGGAACTTTGACTGTACTTACGAGGCTTCCTACTAGAAGTAGAAGAATCATCTAAGAAACAGAATGAGTATCAGCAGTATAGTCTTCCTTAATGTAAGGATAGACCTTCTCTCTGTTGAACTTGCTAGTATCTTTCTGTAATTTGGTAATTTTTTGTTGAGTCAGAAATTCTTTAGTCTCGTTGAGGTCAGAATTAATTTCCGCCAATCGGCTATTAAATGCCGCAATGGAAACTGTGGTCTTCAATGTATTTTCCATAAAGGTAATCTGTATGGCCATGGATTCTGCTAGTCGTCTGGGCGTATTGATGATAAGGACAAGCCAGTCACGAGTGCATTTCCAGGCGATCTGTGCCCAGTCTTTCCTAAAGACTAAGGGGGTCATTACGACCCTGGCGGTCTGAGACCGCCAGGGCTAAAGTGGCGTCCGTACCGCCAACAGGCTGGCGGTACGGAGACCCGTATTTCGACCGCGGCAGTTGTGCCGCGGTCGCACCGCCGGGGCCGGCGGTTTCCCGCCATTTTAGCCCCGGCGGTGATAATTCGCCAGGGCAGCGCTGCCCTGGGGATTATGACTTCCCTACCGCCAGGTTGTTTCTGGCAGTTTGCACCTCCAGGAAGAGGCTGGCGGTAAGGGGAGTCCTGGGGCCCCTGGCGGCCCCTGCACTGCCCATGCCACTGGCACTGGCCACTGGCACTGGCCACTGGCATGGGCAGTGCAGGGGCCCCCTAACAGGGCCCCGTGCAGCTTTTCACTGTCTGCAGCCGGCGGGCGTAAACTAGGTTTGCGCATGCCAGCCCAGCGGGGATGTTGTAATGGGCACCGCGGGAGTGCGGCCGCATTGGCGGCCGCATGGAGGTTACAGCTTCCGCCGCCCGCCAATGGTGTAATGACCCCCTATGTCTTGTAGGAATATCCTGGGCATATTGGACACAAGTAGTCCATTAGGGGCTATGTTTGCTCTAAGATATTCTGTCATAATGGTCCCATGTAAAACTGTTTTAACCAGATCTCGTTTTAGTGAGGACAGTTTGTCCCATTCTTCCTTTGTGGGACCCGAAGGTCCTGCACCATCATTAACCAGAATAGATGGAGTCTGTAAAATTACAGACACGATATCATCATCAAAACTGAGCCCCTGGAAACTATCCATATCGGGGGTCTCAAAAGAACGACATAGATAATCCTGCAGCTAACCTGCTGTACTGAATACTTAAAGAAAGAAGGGGGATACGGAGGATTGATTGTCCAGTGTATGCCCTTGTATCCAGCAGGCCTGAAGGTGCTCTTTGGGGGCAAGTCCCACTTTTTTTTTAAGTCCAGAGGAGGTTTGGAGATGGCTGGAGATGTGGGACAAAGTCACTCCTGGTAGATCTGAGATGACCGGCCTGGTGATTCATCGTGCCTCTGGTGTGGATGGCTCAGATTGGAGGACCCACGGGGAGAGCCAGATGGATGGCACTGCAGAACATGCTGTAGATACTTAAAATAGAATCGAGATTCAACATGATGGTACAATGGCGGTGGTGAATCCTGGACTTGTTGATGGATCGAGAGGGGCACTGGATCATGGAGTGGAGAGGATGCCTGCGGATACTTGACTTTGTTGTTCTTATCTGAAATCTGTTGCTGTGCCCTCATTTTGGGGTGCCTGTGTCTATGCGGGAGGCGCCTGTGCTGCATGGTGGGGGGTTTCAGGATGAAGGTTACGTTTTTGACGCAGCACCATTTGAATTTGAACTTGTAGAAGGGGGGTAACGTGCTCACTAGTTTATGTTGGGTAGGTATTCAGGCATAAGTATACTGCATAAGGGGAGGGGGTGGTTATTCCACGGTTGTGGTAGGGCCTAGTAACTGGGGAGTTGGGGATTGGGCTGTGACCTGGCAGCATTTACAAATATGGATCTACAGTATGGTTTGATGTGTTTGTTCTCCTGTTCATCTGGGGCAGGTAATGGGGAGTTGGGTTATCTGGTTGGTCAGGTTTGCAAAAGTTTGAGGTTCACAACAGCAGTGCATGTATGTATGCGAGAGGTGAAATGGATACTCATCATGCCTTATCTCCTTGGGAGGGAGGTGAGGGGTGGAGGACTAGAGGGACAGAAGGTACCAAAGCCTTGGTATGGACCGACAGATTAATATGCTGACATGGAACATCAAGGGGCTGAAGAGTTACACTACACGTTACAAGGTGCATTTCTTTCTGAGGCGTCATAAGTTTCATTTAGCCTGTCTCCAAGAAACGCACATGATGGAGGAGGAAATGCAAAAGCTATCTAAGAAATGGCGGGGTCAGATATTCTCCTCATCCTTTTTCCACCTATGCAAGAGGTGTGACAATATGGGTTGCCCCAGGGATCCCTTTTACCCACATTTACAGTGAAGTGGTTGTAGAGGGGAGATATGTACTCATACAGGGCAGCTTAGAAGGGGCGCCCATCACTATTCTTAACACTTATGCACCCAACATAAATGATCACTCCTTCTATGATAGTATACCTGAGATGTTGGGGGACGGGGTGGATGCGCCTATTATATGGGCCGGGCATCACAATTGTATTTTGGATGGTGAGAAGGATCGTCACCCGCCTAAATTGGGGACTAAACCGCTGATGACGAGATCTCTTGCAGAGGTAATGCGCAATTTAGGGCTGTGGGATGGATGGAGAGAACTACACCCGGAGCGTAGGGAGTACACCTGTCATTCTAAGACGCATAACATGCATAGTCGGCTAGATCGGTTTCTTCTGGGTGGACTGAACTGCTCACAGGTGCTGGTCATTAAGCATCTGGGTAGGTTTCTCTCTGATCATGCACAGGTGTTGATGCAGTTGCAATGGGGATCCGATAATACTAGGTTAAAATGTAGTTGGCACATGCCTACCAATTTTCTGACAGATGCTAGGTGTCGCAATAAGGTGGTGGTTGACATTAAAGATTATCGGCCTCATTACAACCCTGGCGGTCAAAGACCGCCAGGGCTTTTTTGGCGATTGTACCGCCAACAGGCTGGTGGTACAATCTGGCGTGTCGCACCGCCGGGACCGGCGGTTTCCTGCCATGTTTGTCCTGGCGGTTTTAATCTGCCAGGGCAGCGCGGCCCAGGGGATTACGACGGGCGGTAGAGACTGCCATGGAAAGGCTGGCAGGAAGGGGAGTCGCTGGGCCCCTGGGGCCCCTGCACTGCCCATGCACTTGGCATGGGCCGTGCAAGGGCCCCCAGGCACAGCCCCACCTTGCTTTTCAGTGTCTGCACAGCAGACAGTTAAAGCGCGACGGGTGCAGCTGCACCCATCGCACGGCCGCAACACCGCCGGCTCCATTAGGAGCTGGCTCTAATGTTACTGCTTATATCCCCACTGGGCCGGCAGGGATGTCGTAAAGCGGCCGGCGGGATTGTGGCCACATAGGCGGCCGCTCGGCGGTCCAACTTTGGCGGGTGGCCTCCGCCACCCGCCAAGGTTGTAATGAGGGCCTATATGAACTTGAATGGGAACACAACAAATTCTAGGGGCACGGAATGGGAGGCACTGAAGGCTGTAGTGAGAGGGGTATGCATAGGCACCGCTTGTGGGGTGTGTAAACAAATGGAACAAGAACTTACTGAATGGGAGAATAAGCTAGCGGTAATACAGCATCAGACACCGCAACAAGGGAGGCTGAAAGGGAGCAGCTCCAGTAGTACAAGGCAGTTAACAGCTGCTGGACACACTACATAGGGTAAAACTTGGACCATATAGACAGTGCCTGCATAGGGAAGGGGATAAATCTGGCAAAATATTGGCATGGATCCTAAAACGGGAAGTGCTGTTCCCCTCATCTTACATATTAGGAATGCCAAAGGTGTGACAATTACTAATTGTAAGGATATCCTTCAGGTGCTGGTGGAACATCTGCAGAGAGTATTGAGGGCTGGCACCTCAGTCCCAGATGACGATTTAGGAGAGTTCCTGCAGCAGATGTGCCATTTTGCGGTTGGAACTGGAGTGTATGGAGAGTCTGGATGCTGCGATAAGTATAGAGGAAGTGAGTGAGGCGGAGGAAGCATTGACGAAATCTAGGTCCCCTGGGGGGGGGGAGACAGGTTCCCGGTTGAGCTGCATCAAACGCTTTCCCTCCTCCTACAAGAGAAGTTGTTGGCGGTAATTGAGGAAGCCCATGAGCGGGATATATTGCGGGAAGCCATGCAGCAAGGCATTGTGTGTTTGATGCTTAAGCCTGGGGGGGATCCGGGTGATCCCTCCTCTTATCGCCCGCTTACTATGCTGAATAGCGATGCGAAGATCCTGTGCAAAATATTGGCTACTCTTCTCTGTGGAATTATCCGGAACTTGGTGCATGACGATCGTTTTTTCCTGGCCGTAGTACGACCTATAACTTACATTGCTAGCCAAATGTGCTGCATGAAACTGAGGGTGAGGGGTACGAACTGGTGCTAGCATCATTGGACCTGGAGAATGGCTTTCACACAGTGAAGTTGGGCTACCTCCTGGCGATGATGCATGGCATGGGGTTTGGCCCACAATTTTGTGCGTGGGTGAGACTGCTGTATACTGCACCTTCCGCGTGTGTTCGGGTGGGAGTAGAGCTCTCGGAATCCTGAGTGATTGGGAGGGGAACCAGTCAGGGATGGAACTACTGGCGATCTGGCTCCGAGAGGAATTGGAACTTTGGGATATTCAGGTGTGGCAGACTATCCACATTGTCTCCCTATATGCAGATGATGTGTTGTTATATCTTCGAGAGCCAAGTGTTTCACTGCCTTTGTTGTTGCAGCTATTGGAGGCTTTTGGGGCAGTGTCTGTCTCCAGGTGAATAGGAAGAATTCACTTTTGGTCCCTTTAGGTTCTCCCTGTGGTGTGCCTCAGGAGGATTTACTTGGGGTGGAGCTCAGGTGGGAGCTTGAAAGCTTCAGATATTTAGGTATTTGGGTCACTCACACCGTGGCGGTGCAAGAGAAGCATAATGTAAAATGAGTGGTGAATAGCCCAGAGCGCTCGGTTTCGTTTTGGAATAGACTGCCTCTTTCAGTGATGGCGAGGGCAGCTGTGCCTAAGATGGTGTTCCTGCCATGGTGTCTTTACCTGGGTCAGAATTCTTTGTTTCTATTATCTGCTCATCTCTTTAATCACCTAGACAGCTTGTTGATTTCACTGGTGTGGGCTGGGTGAAGTGGTTGGGTGGCATTGTCGATGGTGCAGAGGGAGATGGAAGAGGGAGGATTGGCTATTTTTAATATTAGACATTATTATTATGTGGCACACTTACAACATGCTGCAAAGTGGATGACTGAATCGTACAATTGGGAGAAGAGAATGTTTGCAGGAATGCTGGGATGCTGGGTGGGAAGGTGTTGGTGCATGTATTGATGTCAGACAGTCGGTGGGAGTCTGCTATTCCCTATATGGTCAGAACTGCTGCCTGGATCTGGAAGCAGGCTGTTAGGAATGTGCTTTGATGTGTCCCTTTGATAGAGAATTAAAGAATTGGTACCTAGCCATCTTTAGGGACATGGATCACCTAATGTCAATAGAAGGCTGGAGGCTGGGAGGATGTGAAGTGGCGGGAGATTTATACCCCAACAGGGAGTTTATCTCCTTCCCTGATGCCCGGGACACGTTCAGGTTGGGTCCAGGTCAGTTCTTGCAATATGCTAAAAAGAAGAGTGTGGCTCGAAAGATCTGGTGTGGCTTCCCAGTGGCCCCTCCGGCATTGATGGTGTTAAATGGGCTGATAAATTGGGGTGAGGGGACTCATTTGATCTCTCGGTTTTATGAAGCCCTTCTTGGTGACCAACCAGGCATGATAAGTGTTGCATGTAGGGCTTGGGAGCGTGAACTGGGGGACCCCATGGAGGACGTGGACTGGGCAACCATGTTGTTGCTGGTGTGCACGGTGTCATACAACTACAGGTTTAAACTATTACAATTCAATTTTGTGCATCTGACATATATCACACCTGACCGTATTAATAAGATCGATCCAGCAAAAAGGGGGATGTCCCAGATGTGGTGCATTCAATGCCTCCTTTCTACACTTGGCTTGGTCCTGTATGATGGTACACCAATTTTGGCGGGAGGTGGTTGGGAGAGTAGAGGAGGTAACATGATTAGGGATGGAAGTAACGCCTTTGACTTGTCTTTAAGGTGTAATGCGGAGACCGCGGTGCAGGAGTATCCAATATAGGCTCACACAACTGGCTCTGGTACTGGCCAAGAGCAGGGTGGCCATTGACTGGATGAGTGCCCGGAACCCTTCCATCCATTACTGGATCAGAGATTTAATGGGACAGGGTGCTGCTGAAGAACAATATATGCGGATAACACGTAGAGATGAGGGGGCACTAATGGATGTGATTGCATGGGGGACACTACTGGAACCATTCACTGGGGTGCAAGAGTTAAGTTCAGGGTGGAGCACTGATGACGATGAGGTGACAACCAACTGTGGTGAGGCTGTGTCTCTGTTACTCATGATATGTGAAAGGATTGGTCCCATGTGGATCCTATCTGAGAAGGGAGGTTAAAGGAAATTACTGTTGCTGGTGGTGCTATAGATCCCTGTTTCGGACTGTATGTTTATTGTGTCCTCCAGAAACGTGACAAAAATATATTGTGATATCTCGTGTTGATATGCAACTGAATTGCATTTTTGTTGATAATGTTTTCCAAACTCAATAAAAACAGAGTTATTAAAAAAAAAAAAAACACTTGACAAAGTCTACTGGCAGTACAAGTGAAAATTTCAATGATGATAACTGGCCCAATGCCAAACTTATACAGAAAATACAGTTTCAAACTGCACAGTTAAACACCTTCCACCCCTTTGCAAGTACAGATGTTTACATCCACGATGAAAGAGACTATAGCTGACAGGAAACTGGAAATGTAAAAACTGTCACTGCCAATATTCCCCTTGTTCTCTCTCTCTTTCCTTTTCTGCCTGTCTGTCTCTCTCCCTCTCGTTCTCTAGCTCTCCCTCTCTTTCTCTCTCTCTCTCTCTTTCTTCCCCCACCACCTCAGTGGGCAATCATGCATGTGAACAAAGGAATAAATGTAAATTGCAGCTGAGAACTGCAGCATTCATATGTTGTAGTGATTGTGTACAAATCAGTGCTTTTGTCAGACCCAGAATACAAGTGGAAATTGACAAAAATCACAGAAGTAGAAAAGCTCCAAAACTAAACTTTGTCCTAACAGCCCAGAATGGCTGCACATCCAGTGGAGCATAACTCCAAAAGGGTGTCTACAAGGATTGCTCACAGATAGTTAGCACATGGACTTCCACTACACAGCCCTCCATACTGTTATATTAAGGCACCATATGCATTGATTACAATACCCTGTAATACCAGCTAAACAAGCAGCAACCACAAATCTATGGTACAATGAGACCATACAGTTTTCAGAAACCAAGATGCCAGACTTCAGCAAAGATAAGATGCTGGTTCCCATACAAAATGGTCAACTCAGAAGGGATCTACAATTGTGGGGAAAAAACAGAGAGTCTTGTAGAAGTCCACACAGGGTGGCATACCTATGTGATCCTGTACCCAGACAAATACAGGCAATACATGTCACAACTATAAGTCAAATGGCAACCTATGGGGCTATCAATGCACAGATTTCTGGTGTTACAACAACATATTGTGGAAAGAATATTGTAAAAAGACTGGCATAGAATTGGTGTAGGGAGCCCCCCTGGCCTGACCAGCACCATTGCAATGTTCACTGTCTGCTTTGCAAACAGTGAACATTTCGAGGGTGCTGGTGTACCCTGTGCTGCAGCATTGCCGCCAGCTCGATTACGAGCCAGAGAAAATGCTGTAGGCTGTTTCCCACTAGACCAGCAGGCGAAAACTCAGTTTCCGCCAACTGACCTAGCTGGAAACTCTTAATCGGGTCGGCGGGGAGGTAGCCTGTGTGGCAGCAACCTCCCCGTCGGAAGTTCGACAGACAGTGAAAACTGTCTGCTGAACTCATAATGAGCCCCATTTTGTGTTAAATATCTTTATGTCAAAATTATTGTGGGTCAGAATATGTCAGGTAAGATAATTTAAAAAATATTTTTTTTTCATATTGATAACATTATTATGCATAAATCATTACACTTTATATATTTTTCTGTGTATTACATACACTAAATATTTGTTTGCAGTCATATTATATTTTTTGCATTTTGTATATTAATGGTCGGGGTATTTAAGAGGGGATAGGGACAGTAAGTTAAAAGTTTTAATTGTATAAATCAGTAATGCTTAGATTTGTTGTATGATAATTTTGGTTTACATTTTTACATTTTCTATTGAAAATTATTTCTTTGAAGTTATATCTTGTTTTGATATTTTATTTTTAATTATTTAAAATTCTAGCTTTTATATCTAATGTTTGTAAAACACTTGAAAACATATTTTAATGTTGTTATATTTTTTTTAATTAATTATATTGATGAATTTAAAGTGAAAGAAATTATGTACTTCAAATTTATTTTTTATTTCTGTCACATACTTTACTCTTTGGAGTTAATTATGATGGGTTTTTCTAATGTTTAATTTTTAATATAACCCTCAATATAATTTGTGGGAGTAGTTAATTTTGAATACTAAAATTACAGCACTTTATCCAATGTGGTTAAGTTTACAAGTGGAATAGTAAATCTACCTTCCATCAAATTCCAAAACCTTATTACACATGGTTAAGTTTAGAGTTAAAATAGTAAATTGGAACCCCCAAAGTCCAACTTTATTCCCCCTGTGGTTAAATTTGGAGTTGGAAAAGTAAATCCGTACCCATTTCTAAAGTCCAACATTTCCTTGATATGGTTAAGTTTGGAGTTGGAATAGTAAATCTGAAATCCCCTGAAATGTATACTACTTTCTGTAGCATGGTTACAAAGTCCAACACTTTCCCATGTGTTAATAAAATGGGAGTTGAATGATGAATATCAAATCCCGGGAGTTCAAGATTTCCCCACTTTTAGGTTTTGAGTGGGAATGTTATATTTGAAACCTCAAAGTCCAACAATTTCTCAAATGTGGTTAATTTTGGAGTGGGAATAGTGAATGTGACCCCCTAAAGTACAATACTTTGCCCAATGTGATTAAATTCAAAGATGAAATAAGACATCTTCCCCCCAAAAAGTCCAACACTTTCCCCAATGTGGAGTGGGAATAGCAAATCCGACCCCCCACACCCAAAGTCCAACACTGTCCTCAATGTGGTTAAGATTGGAGTGGGAATAGTAGATCTGATCCTCCCTAAGTGTAACACTCACTCTGATATAATAAGGTTTGGAGTGGCACTAGTAAATATGAGCCCCACAAACATGCAATACTTTTCCCAATGTACTTAGATTTATAGTTGGAAACGGAAATAAGAAACCATTAAAGTCTTAAAGTTTCCCCAGTGTGGTAAACTTTAGATTGTGAATAGTAAATCGGAACCTGCCAAAGTCCAAACCTTTCCTCAATGTGGTTAAGTTTGAAGTGGAAATAGTAAATCCAACCTCCACCCAAAGTCCAACACTTTCTCAAACTTGGCCAAGCTTGGAGTTTGAACCTGCCCCAACGTCCAATAGTTGCTGAATATGGTTACGTTTGGAGTTAGAATATAAAATCTGAACCCCCCTGAAGTCTGACACTTTTCTCAATGTGGTCAGGTTTAGAGTGGGAATTGTAAATCGAAATCCCCAGATGTTCAACACTATTCACAATGTAGTTAAGTATGACGTGGGAACTGTAAATCTAACCCTCCCAATTTCCACTGTTTTCTGAAATGTGGCTAAGCTCGGAGTGGGAATGGTAAATCTGATCCCTCAAAGTTCAGGTCTTTCCACAGAGTGGTTCGATTTGAAGATTAAATAATAAATTTGACCCCCCCCCCCAAAGTCCACAACTATCCATACAGTTGGAAAAGTTGATCCGCACACCCAAAGTCCAATCCTTTCCCTCAATGTAGTTAATTTTGCCATGGAAATAGTAAATACGAACCTCATCAAGTGCAACACGTTTCCTAATGAGAATAATAAAAGTGAACACCCCAAATCCAACACATTCTCCAATATCCTTTAGTCTGCAGTACTAGTAAATCTGACTTCCCGCTGATAGTTCATTTTCGAAAATGTATTACAGTTTGGAGTGGGAGTAGTATATTAGACCTTCCCTAAATTATAACACTTTTTCCAAAGGGGGTACTTTCATTTGGAAATAGTAAAGGCAATATCCGTAGACTTTAAAAATGTGTTTGTATTTTAAAAAAAATTAAATTAAAAAGTTATAGCAATTTAACATATAGGATGTTTGTTTGTTTATTATGTAGTTCCTGTAAAGTATCTTTTTTTGTATTTTATTGTAATATATATTTTCTTAATATCTCATTTTAATACACACCATTTTTTTCTCTGCATGATTTTTTAATGCTTACTAAGGTTATTGTTTTTTTTTATTTGCAAGAAAAATAATTGAAAGTTATTTCAGAATTATTAGAGGTACAAATATGCAATAGATGTATTGTTCATACTTTTTTATTTGTAGTTACGCATTGTTTAAACACATTGCACATTAATCTTTAACAAATCTAGATTTTTATATCACACTGCTTAAATAATATATTAGAAAGTATTAAACATGGTTTTCTATTTTATCAGTATTTGTTAATATATATATTTATACATAAAACATGTTTGCACTTCTTTGTACTCATGGAAATATTTTTTTTTACATTTGTAACATGTTGTTCTAAATGTTAATTAATGTATACTTCACTTTTACATTGATTTCTTTGGGAAGCAAGTCTATTTTAATTTTCATTTTCACACTTTTTTCAGTGTCTTTTGTTATGCAGTCTTTCTTTATCACTTTGTACTGTTCATTGAATTTGTCATATCATTTTAGCATTGTTGGTCTTTGGTTCAGGTAGACTTACTTTCTTTTGTGGCTGTTCAAAAATGCAATTTATGCATGTAATTTACTCTTACACTTTTGAGTAACTTTATTACTCTTGGTTATTCAGAAAATCCAAGAGTAAGCTACTCAAAAGTGAAGGCTTACATGTCTCCACGCTCTTATCTCAAGGGATTGAGTCAGAGTAATTGTAATTTATAAGAGTACAGTTAGTATATGTAGCTTACAAGTAATCGTAATTTATGAGCTTACAGTTAGTATATGTAATTTACAACAGTATTTTATGTCTGGTACAACCTCTGCACTTGGGCAGAAACTCCACATGGTAATGAATACAAGACCTCCACACACGTGGCAGAATCTAAACACACCTATGGGGCAGAGACCGCTGCTTGTAGTGAATAAGAAATCTCTGCATGGCAGTAAATAGGAACATGATAAACACCTCGAAGAAATCAGACACACCTGACACACATTCCTTTGCAACCACATGAATACTGCCTACAAGAGAAGATTTGATTTTTCCCTCTTCCAGTATTGCATCCAACACTGTGGGGGTCATTATGATCCCCGGCGGATCAGCCCGCCATGCCGGTGAAAAGACAGCCTCCGGCATGGCAGGCTGAACCACCATTAAAAGAACACATGGAGGGCCGCCATAGGTGGCCCTCCTCCCCCGCTGGGCTGCCTCCGACAGGCAGCCTGATGGTGGAGGGAATCATTATGCGACAGGGCAGCGCTGCTGCCCCTTGGATAATGATCCCTACTGCTACCAGCCTTTCCCTGGCATGTTCCCCCACGAGGGAAAGGCAAGTGGAATGGGTGCTCCGGGCCCCCCCTGGGGGCCCCTTCACTGCCCATGCCAAGTACATGGGCAGTGCATGAGCCCCTGTGCAGTGCCCCATTGCGCAGGTCTCTGCCCGATTTACAGGCAGTGATCTGAGAGAAGGGTGCAGCTTCACCCGCCGCACAGAGGCATTGACCGCGGCTCCACCTGTGGAGCCGCCGGCAATGTCCGGCCATGCATTCTGTTGGTATAATGTTTGCGCCCGCCGTCCCATCAGAATGTACATTATACAGCCGGCAGGGCCCCGGGGGTGGGGCTGGTGGTCAGTTAAATGACCGCCAGCATGAACACAGCAGTTAACACCGCCGTGTTCATAATGAGGGCCAGTGTCTTTCTGCCTGAAGGGTGAAGGGTGCTGCATGTGCTGAAGAGGAAAATAAATTTCACTGAGAAGGAGATAGCACTTGTAGAAAAAATACTATAAGCAACTACATGGGCCACCTCCATTCTTCCCTAGTGGCCCCCAGAGGCCGCTTTACAAGAAGTAGTCACAGATTCTGTGAATGCATTGAGGAGGTGGTCTGCACATGGGGAAAATTAATATGAAATGGAAAGAAGAGAGGAGGTGGGTAAAGAAGAAGTTCACAAGGATTTAGCTGGCTCAAGTTTTTCCTGGAGGGCTAACTTGCACTCTTCTCCAACTCATCCCTCTCAAAATCGAAGTCTGCTTCACAATGTGCCCCCACATGCTTGATGGGCTGCCACTTTGAGACAACACTAATGTGGTGGCAAGTAATATCACAACTCCTTTGCTGCCCTGCTTTCCATAGTTGTCAAGCTTCCTATATCCATGCATGAGTAGTTAGTCCTGTTTGTTTCTTTGAATTCTGGGATTTGTAGTTCTGTGTTTTACTGGGTTATATAGGACTACAAGTCTCAGAATTCAAAGAAATAAACTAGGACTGGCTTAGCTAGTTACGCGTGCAGCTGGGAAACTTTACAGTAATGACTCTCTATATTCCTATGAAACTAAACCTAAAACCACAAATTCCATATTTGTCCTTAACTCAGAATTGCACTGTTAGTTGCACATCACATATATAGCCATCATAAACACCACATATCGCAAGACCTGAAAATCATATATGTAGGGCCCTATTTCAAGTTTGGCAGAGGGGAAAACCTGTCTGCCAAAATCCTGACAGGGTGGCCGCTACCTATGCGGTGACCTCCCTGCGGGAGTTATTAAGAGTTTCCTGCTAGATTGGCGGGCGGACACCTGAGTTTCTGCCTGCTGGCCTAGCGGGAAACAGGCTACAGCATTGTCTCCGGCTTGTAATTGAGCTGGCAGCAATGCTGTAGCCTGCTGGGTGCTGGCCAGGGGGCCCCTGCACTGCCCATGTGAAGTGCAGCCATTCTCCACCAGCCTTCACATGGTAGTGCTACTGCCAAGAAACAATGGGCGGAGAAGGTCGTAATCCCCAGAGCAGCGCTGCCCTGCAGAGTTAGGACCGCCACCACCCTCCAGACTACTGGGATCTGAGATCCTGCCAGTTCTGGCGAATCCCTGGCAGTCCAACTGCCAGATTTGTAATCTAGCAGTCGAATCACCACACTCCTAATCATTCCCATAGTGTTAATGTTGAATTTACCACTCTTTAATGCTGCTGGATTGGTTGCTTCAGCTACGGCAGAAGTCATTGCAATAGCAGCAGGGCAACACAGTGGGCAAGGCTTACAATGCAAACTAGCTACACAGACTGGTATGTCCCTGTGCAAACAAGCTAACAGTCTTAGTTGTTTTTTTAATCCAAAACAGAAACTTCAATATGTTTTGTTTTGTCTTTTAATTGTACTCAGATCTAATCTTGTAATGTAAATTGTTACCCTACTGTACGGTACCACTAATATTTGCACATTTTAAGGACATGCTTTGTTGTCCTATCTACCACAACATCGACATCTGCTCCTAGTAGTGCTACAAAACTCGGACTGGCACTAACTTGCACATTACTGGTACATACAATTTCATTTACCTAAAGCTCTAATATCTTTATTTATTACTGGCAGGGTACCTGTATGTTTTTTTCTCAGCCATTCCTTTTGCCATAATGCTCAATATGCCTATCTATTTTTTCATATTATTATTGACATAAAACGTAGCCCTGGAATTTGGCAATACAAGTGTACAACTATAAGACACATTAAGCCTTATTTTGATCAACCTTTATCAACTTTTGGTGCCTTTCAAAATGAGTAGTGAAACCATGCATCTAGCATCTTTTTCTCTGATTTACAATGAGCTACTCCCCTCTGCATGTCTGTCTCTAATAGCCCCTGCTGTCACAAACAAAAACATCCTCCACTAGTATATTCTAGCAGCACCAATGAGGCCCTCTACAATCCATCCGTCAAGCAAGTCTGGGACCCTATAATCCTAATTTCTACATCTTATCATTAGTCATATCACAAACACAATTTCGCCTCTGTGTCTCTCTAACTGCATCGGTGGTCTGGATGACTTATATAGGTTGACAATATCATTTGAACCTACATCGTATCTCTGGACATATACCTGTAAGGGTCAAGGCTCAGCAGCTGACCTCAGGAGGATTTTAAAAACACTAATCTCTCCGACTGGAGCTGGTGAGTTCATGTTATTGTGATGACATATTGTCCTCATAAATTCTCATCCTGAATAAAACCTAATCTTAGGCTCACATGGTACTCATTTTATTTTTTATTTGCAGAACAATGTTAGTGAAATACTGTGTTTACCATTTGACACAAAACTTGATTTCATATACTACATCTGTTGAAATCTTCTTCCAGGCACAGGGGAGATTAAGCCAGACGATAATGCTGAACCATTTACAGGTGTAGGATGGTGGGCAGTCCTAGGAGAGAATACATTCCTCAAACTACGATATCTGCAGCCAGCTCTGCTCACCAGATGAAGAGGATGAGGTTGTTGAGGAGGAGGAGCACCTGGTTAAAGAGGAGGAGATTGTTGCCCTCTCACATGAAATCTTCAAGAATGCCACTTCATGGTTGGGCAGCAGTGCTTCTCCTAAATCCCTTCTGAGGATTACCAGTCCCCAGGGACCAGCTAAGCAGTCATAGATGCTACATCTTCCTATTCAACAGTTCCCTCCACACAGCCCTCAAATCGCAAGTCTCTCTACCCAATATCCTACACGTTCTTCCGACAAAGATTCATCTGTAAAGGTATCTCAATCATCTGAGGGAGACCACACACAGGGTGTCCTCAATTGGTGAATTTGCCCCCACAACTTCTCAGATGCCATCCCTCCCCATGCTGTTTAACCAACTGTCCATGTCAGATGGCCATGCACGCAGTGAGGATGGGAATTGGTATGGGATAGTGCTGGCCACTGAGAGGATAAGATTTACTAGCAATAAAGTAAAACAGAGACATGTGGGGCGAGATCTTCGTGCTATGGTGGCTGCTCTGCATGAAATCACTCATACCCTTAAAGGACTCCCTCAGTTGAAGACCCACACTTAAGATGATGTTTGTAATGTTACCAGGACATGGCAAAGATGCACCAAGGGTATTTAGTAACGTTTAGTGAAGAGAGTGGAAGGCACCATGCAGCCCAGGGAGATGATAAAGGCAATAGGCAAAAAATGCCACTGTCAATCTCGATGGCCAAAACATGCAGGGGATTATACAGAGACAAATTAACCACCTGCACCACTTGCACCATCTGCACAATCACCCAGAACACAAGAAGTCTTAAATTTTTTCCCCATTAGCTTTGTGTTGGCGGACCAGTTGGAAATAAAACCCATGATAACAGTATTCTCTCTGTATCTCAAGCACATTCACTGTCATATTTTTTCTTATTAGAAATGTGTACACTTTTAATATCACAATCCCATTGTCATGGCCCAATCTTGTGCCCTATATACGGGGGTATTAATAGCTATTCTCATGTCATTCCTTCCACTGTAGCGCCTTTCTGCCTCAAATGCTCCATGACTCCCCATGCCTGTTAGGCCTGAACCATTGAACCTCTGAGTATTGCAATGCAAGATTCATCTAGTTTGTACCTGCACATATCACATTACCTTTTTGGATAGTCATGTTTCCACTATGAATCATTAGGTTGTACCATCATTCACTTGGGTTCCATTTTACTGACAAATACCATTTGCACCTGTTGCCTGTTAAACTATGTCTGTTTGGACATAACGTGATTTACCCAGGTTCCTTTGGAAGCCTCCATGTGACACATGTACCTTTCTGGAACATTCTTGGCTACCTGTATATATAGCCCCTCTGAACTTGCATCGGGGTTTGGCCTCTCACCTGTATCCGGACCAGCATGAATTTCTGCCAAGCCCTGCGCAAGCAGCTTCCCTGTAGTCACCTCCAGAGTCGCCTGGATTTCAGTGTTCCTGTTCAGCATAAGCTTCATCCCTGCCTGGATCTCGCAAGTCACCCAGACCTTCCTTGCTTTGTTCCTATGCAATCTTGTTTCTGCACCAGCTGTCAAGTCTTCTAGAAACCACCCGCCATTCCAGTCTTCGAGGTCCTTTCCTGAGAACTTTTCAGTGTCTCCCTTCACAAGTTCCCATCTCTTCTCTTACTTCTAGCAATGACCCCACTGCCTCCACCAAATTCTTGTAAAATACTTTGCAGGTTAAGTACTTACCCCCAGATTAGTGCACACTAATCTTTAGTAGTCACTGTAGGCCTGTCTATTATCTCCTTGCTTCTGCCTCAAGACTCTTGCTCCACGTCTTTATTTTCTGACCTGTGTTGCCCATTGACTAGAGACAGTCTCCTGAACCAACCTATACCTCCAAAATATGAACCTAATGTTATCATGTTTTCTAGTATACCTTTGGATTGTTATGACTCCAGCCTTGAACTGAGTGTTACTGTGACATCTAATGTACCTTGGGAGAGTTTACGACTCCAGCCTTGGACCGAGTGTTATTGTCTTTTCTAGTATACCTTGGGAGTGCCCGCGACTTGTACCTGTGAACTAAAATTTATCTTGTTTCTCTATTGCCTTAGGAGTGGCTCTTAACGCCAATCCATGTTCACAGCAAAACCTTGCAAGTATCAATAATTCCAACTGTGTGACATGACGTATTCTTGTTTCATGTATGGTTGTGTTTTCAAGAGTACGTCAACGTACAGAGTATAATCCTTGGAGTGTTGATAACTCCAAACTTGTGATAAGAACAATTCTGTTTCATGTAAATTTAGATTATCGAGTCCTGAACTGTGTATAAAGCACAACTTTGGGAGAGTCAGTATCCCAACCTCGTGTCCCATCTAGCCTTGTTCTGAGTTAATGAAATTCCGAATGTAATCCATTTCAGAGAATAACCTGGTCTCAAACCTACCTTAAGAGTGTTTAACTTTCAACCATTGTGCCCAGAGAAACTAGGTTTTGTGAATGTCTTTATTTCCAAAATATGTACAAAGTAAAGGTCTTGGATGGTCATTAACTCTAATCTATGGGCCTCATTACAAGTTTTGCGGTCTGTGGGCTGCCATGGCAGTGTTGGCGGTCCGTCATCCATCAGGTTGGCGGTGGGACCACTGTATAACGAATCATGTGGGCCTATGCAGCAAAACACACTGTGGTCCAGCTGGCAGCAGAGACCGATGTGTTCATGAGGCAAAGCAAAGGGCCAGGTGAGCCTGTGTTTCCAATGGACATATTATGAGGTTGCACACCACCAATGTGATCGTGGCGGTCCAACCACCATGTCTCAGTTGGCGGAAATGGTAAGTATAAAGGGAGACACTTATCTGCAGGCAGCCTCACACATCCAGTGCCACCATGGAGCCCACCACACACATCCTGTCACTGCTGCTGATCATCAATGGAGCACAAAATCCATACCGCCGTGGGCACAACACACTGTAAGTAGACACACCTACCTGTGTCATCACGCTCAACAATAGATCATCACACCATCATCCACTTCAGATGGGGTCCGGCTACGAACACCAAGTACACTTGTCATTGCATCTTGAATCAAAATCAGACACATAAAAGGACACATTCACAGTCACAATACACATCCTCTGGACAGGTCACTCACACTGCGCCGCAACACTACACAAAAACACATCTTCTCATCTCAGGAGCAGAAACAGTGAACTGTATACAACATTGTGTCACACAACAACAACACAGCAACCTCACATCTACAAATATAACTCATACACTATCATTCCTCAGATGCCATGAACTCTCGTCACATTAAACACACATATGTATGGATGTGGCATGGAATACAAACACTACTCCCAGTAAACAGCCCTGCAATGGACACACACATATCACCTACCTTGCAACACAATGGAAGGACAATAGGATTCACAATAGACAAAGAGAAAAATATGCGAAGATCACTATACAAACAATACCTGCACAATAGGGATGGGGACATCTGGACTACTCAAGGAAGGAGGCTGCACTGGGACACATATCACTTTGCACATGCCCCTAAAACATCATTTGCCCAGGAACAGGCCCTTCAGGTATCTCAGGGACAAACAATACTAGACCCAAATGACATGCAAATCTATGCAATGTGTAAGTGCAAGTCAAAAGACACATACAACCCCAACTGCATGGGCCATACCACTACATGAAGTAGCTGCATGGTACACATAGGTAAATGGACACATGCACAGTCGAATGCAAAGGAAGCTAGCAAAATTTAACACACTCCATGCCTGCACAAACAAAATTTAAGCTGACATACATTAGATGAATCCATAATCCATATCAGGGGGACAAGTCTTACACCATACATGCTCACATTGGAAAACACAAGATTAACTACTTACCATACCAAACAGTATAATGCCATGACAGCACCATTGTATTAATACCCACATATTCGTACAGTCAACATATTCCCTTGTCTTGGGGGACACCAGCACTGCCCACAAAGTCAAATGCTGCAGGCAACAGCAAATGGATCTGCAAGTAGGATGAAACACACACAACTGTAGGCAGACAACACAAGGCACTCAGGAACAACATAAAGGTAGAAAAGGAGTTGCAGGACAAATGTGTACCCAATAAAAAATAATTGTTTGGGTTTATTAAATTAAACCTTGAAAGGTCCAAGGCCATTGGCCAGTCCATCTCGAAATGTACAGGTAAATCACTGTGATGTGACTTGACTTCTAACTGCCAAGGAATCTCCACAGGAAGGGGCATTAAGTGGCCAGCAGGCACCTCATGGATTGTCTTTAGGGGTAGGTAGGCCAGATTTAGGATGGGTGGGTTTGGCTTTGGGAAGGGTGGACTGCTTTTTAGGAGGGGTGAGCTTCTTCTTCGGGAGAGGGGTATGGGTACTTGCAGGGGGGTGCAGATGTGATAGGGGAGGACTTTGGAGGTGGAAGGGATGGGTTGGGAGGTGGGTCGGGCCTCTTGGGTTTGAGTCGGGGCGGAGGGAACAGAGAAAAGGTCAAGGTCAAACAAAAAGCTTTCTTAGGAGCACAGGAACAGTCAGCAGAAGTGGTGGGGATTTGAAGGTCAAGGGAGAGGTTGTCTGCTGTGTCAGTGTGGATGGCGTGGGTGTGTGCATATGGAACATATGCTTGTGTTTTGGTGGTTTCTGTTGTTTGGGTGAATGTGGGTATTTGTATGTCTTGGGGTCTAGGAGATGAGAGGTGGAGGTGCTGGGTGATGGAGTGGTGGATGTGTGTGTGTGTCTGTTGGGGTGGTGTCTGTGGGTATGTTGGATGTGGTGGGTGTGTCACTGTCTGTTGTGGTGGTGCCTGTGGGTATGCTTGATTTTGTGTATGGGGCTGATGGGGGTGTCTGGAGAAGCGATGACTGATGTGTTTGCGGGTGTCTGTTGTTTACTTGCGTGCCTGCGCCTTTTGTGGTGCTTGTGTCTATGTGTGCTGCTCTTGTTGGTTGAGGTGGGTGCATGCGAATAGGACTGTGTGCCTGGGGTAGGTAGGGGAATGGGGGATTTGGATTGGGAAGAGGGAGTTGGAGGGAGGACGGAAGGAGGGAGGTGACTGGCTACCATCAGTATGGAGGCCGGAGCCTGAAAAGATCACTGTAGGCGAGACATTGCACTTGAATGCCTTCCAGGAATGTATTTGTCTGCTGCAGTTGGGTTGCCAGTCCCTGGATGTCATTCACAATGGCTGTCTGACCCAGCGAGATACTCCTCAGGAGGTCAATAACCTCCTTACTGAGGACAGCAGTGGAACAGGGGATGGGGCAGATGAGCCTGCAGCAAAGGATTCCCCCACCCTCTTGGGTGAGTGGGCACAGCTAACTGGGTGGTTAGCAACAGAGAAGGTGATGAACGAACGGGTGTGGCGCACAAAGATGGTACAGGGGTATGTCCTGATGGGTCCACCACCATTAGGGAGTGTCCACTGGGGAAGATTCCAATGATGAAGACAATGTTGTTCCGGTTCCGCTTGGCTGTGCCCTGTCTCCCTTGCTTCCCTGGGCCGATGCTGCAAATACAAAGAGAAATAGGGTTATCACATGATCAAAGTTGAACAACAGCTCTGATTAGCAAACCTTACCATGATGTCAAGAAGGCCTCAACAAAACACTCCACCTAAGTGACCCCTACATGTACCATGCCATATGCATGCCTGCCATCTGAACTGTCATCAGTTGCCCACAGGAAAATAAGGATCTCAGCCAACTACAATTGCATGGCTGAAGTTGTGCAATCACAGTAATCATTGAACTAGTAGAGGACCTAATCACCCTTCATGCTTTGCCCCTTGGAGCATACCTCACTTACTTGTTGTGATACAATAGAAGGACAGTGCCAACTGCATTCCCCAGATCCCACAAAAGGTTATGCACACATTTATTTGTCAGATACATAATGACCCAACAATAAGAAATTATGCTCCAAAATCCTGCCATGCTGCTGGCAAAAATACAATTGCCTGGAGAAGAGGACATGGAAATACTCATGTCACACTGGAAGCACTTACACAATGCACACTTTACCAAGTGATATTTGTCCCAGAGGAGTCAATGGAGGTACTACTAATGTTACTCAGGTGAGCCACACATTTGGCAGGGAAATAAACACTGTAGACATCATGTTCAATATGTTAGGGAAAGTTGCCCCTAAAATCCACAACCCAATGAATCAGCACCCAGGGAAATCACCACTAATGTCTGGCACCCCTTACAATGAAATACTCTGAGTGCATCAGTAGACACCATTAGTGCCTTGTATGTTGGAGAGGGCCAGAGATTTGCAAGTACTTGTTGGAGGGTCTCAACATGTTGCCCAATTGGAATCTACATCATTGTCTCTATTATGATCATTCAGACCCATAGGTCTGTGGATGAATGGTTGTACCCAAACACATGTGATTTCAACATAACTGCAAGTCACTCTGTTAGACCTGGCAGGAGTGGTTTCCCTGTACTTTTTGCTTCTGAGCTCCTGTTTTTGTTCCCTGTGCTGCAATTCGTTTTGGCTGGATTTGATACTCTGGGCACTTCACCACTGCTTATCAGTGTTAAAGTGCAAGGAAATTGTATTGGTGATTGGTTCTCCATGACTGACATATTTGATTTACTAGTAAGTCCCTAGAAAAGTGCACTAGAGGTGCCCAGGGCCTGCAAATCAAATGCTACTAGTGGGTCTGCAGCACTGATTGCGCCACCCACATGAGAATACCTGTAAACATCTCAGTCCTGCCACTGCAGTATCTGTGTATGCAGTTTCAAACTGCCAATTCAACCTGGTAAGTTCACCCACTTGCCATGCCCAAACCTTCCCTTTTACTACATGTAAGTCACCCCTGAGGTAGACCCTAGGTAGCCCCGTGGGCAGGGTGCAGTGTATTTATAGGGTAGGACATGTACTGATGTGTTTTACAAGTCCTGATAGTGAAATACTGCCAAACATTTTTTCACTATTGCAAGGCCTATCTCTCTCACAGGTTAACATGGAGATTGCCTTTAAATATATTTTAAGTACCGGTTTCCATTAGGAGCAGACAGTGGTCTGGAGTTTGGGGTCTCTGAACTCACAATTTAATAAATTCATCTTTTGGTAGAGTTGTTTTTTAGATTGTCTGTTTGAAAATGCCACTTTTAGAAAGTGAGAATTTTCTTGCTTCTCTATTCTGTGCCTCTGCTTGATTGTGTATCCCATGTCTGGGTCAGACTGACAGTTGGGCTGTTGTGAATTCCCTCTAGACAGTGACACAACGGGAGCTGGGGTGTAGCCTGCATATACTGATGAGTCTCCCGGGCTAGGGTGGGGAGGGAGGAGCGGATACTTACACCTGAAAGGGCTGTGCCTGTTTTCACCTAAGGCAGTCTTCACCCCTTGGTGTGTGTCTGGGGGCAGTCCTGGGCAATGCAGGATCTTGTGAACATCAGAGACTTTCCTTTGAAGTTTGCCTACTTCAAAGGCAGAACTGGGTATAAGAAGTGGACCCAAAACCCCAGATTTTCCGATTACTTCTGGATCAAAAGGGACCTCTGCCAAGGAGAATAGCTTGATGCTTGAGGAGGACCTGCCGCTCTGCCTGTTGCTTTGCTGTGCTGCTGCTTCTGCCTTAAAAGGGAAGGACTGGACTGTGCTTTCTGAAGTCTGCTTGTAAAGTTTCTCCAAGTGCTTGGATTGAACTTGCCTCCTGTTAAGAAGTTTCAGGGACATTAAAGACTTCACCTACCAGCACCTGGGTACTCCTACTGAATACCCTGACTTGCCAAGTGGTGCCAATCCAGTTCCTTAGAAGTGAGTTCTGGTGAGAAAACAAAAAGATCCAGGCACACCGACTCTCGACGATTCCAGAACCAGTGCAGCTGCACGACTCTGCACTGCCGCCTGCAACCCAAAGCCGTGGTTCCCGCTTGAGTGCAATGATCACGACTAACACCACAGGCCTGTTGCCACGCAACATCCGTGACATCTGACTCGGTCGCGGCACCAGCAGCCCTGTGGTGTGACAGCGAACCTGTGAAGTCACCCAACACATTTTGACCATCCGGATTCAGCGACCCTGCCGAATCATCAGGGACCGATGCCTTGCACCGACACCACATCATCTCCCCTGCTCCGTAGTAAAGAACCGACGATGCACCAGACCCAGCAGCACCTCTCTTCCCTGACTCCGTGTACCTCCTTCTCTCTTTGTTACCTGGGTACTGTACCTGGGGGTCCGTGTGACTCCGTGACCGGGGCCATTGGTGTTGGATTGTTGGGAACGACTCCATCATAGCGCCGCAATTAATCTAAATTGAAACATTTGTGTTTCTAAGCACTATGTTCAAGTTTAACCTTTAAAAATGTATAACTTTGCTTGTGTATGTTGAATGTTTGTTGTTTTGGTCTTGTTTTACTCAGATAAATATTGGCTATTTTTCTAAACTGGTCTGTGTCCATTTTGTAGTGTTCTCACTTTCTTACTGTATGTTGGTACAAATACTTCACACATTGCCTCTGTGATAAGCCTGACTGCTTGTGTCAAGCTACCGAGGGGGTGAGCAGGGGTTATCTGAGATGTGTATCTCCCTTACCATGACTAGAGTGGGGGGCCCTGCTTGGACAGAGTGCAAACTGACTGCCAATCAGAGATCCTATTTCTAACACACTCCATGATGCATGCAAGTCAGGTTACAAAGTTTACCCATTTCACATGTGCTAAGCACTCTGCTACATGATTGTACATCAATGGCATATAAATACACATTGTGGCTAAAAAACTAGGCCTACCTGTCATTCATTGCTACTGCAGTACATGCCAAATGAGGGTATGTGTCCGCCAATATACACTGGTGACACACTCCTGTATGTGGCATAACATGAAATGTACCCCCTTTGTAAATGGATTATTCCACACACAGGCTGCCATGCACATATATGTGAGGGAGTACAGACATCATCCCATCAACACAGGTAAATCATAAAAAAACAGCAGCTTACAAATGTTTTGACAATGAGAAAGGTTCACATGCTGACACGTAGGCACAAGGAGTTTGGCAACAGTGATGACACATAAATCATGTCAATGGACATTCCCCACTTACCAAGGGAAAGTATTGATTGGTATCTGCACCAAAAATACAATGGTCACATGTATGATGGCCATCTTCACATTACAGACTGTAGTGAGGCACCAGCACCTGTCATACACTGAAGACAAGTAGCTTCTGGGTGGCAGATGCCAAAATACTCATTTATCCAGAAACCTGGCTGAGGACAGTGATCCATCACTTCCTTACCTTTGGCTGGTAACATCGAGGAGTGGTGGTTTGTTGCATAGAATTTAGACCCACTATAACAACAAATAGAACTTTATTGATCACTGTATACAGCCATATGTCATGCCTGGAAAACAATTTGTTTTTGGATTGTACACAGTTGTGTCCTAGGTCCCTGAGCCAATAGGCAAGGCACATCAGTATACAACACATGACATGTCTATACAAACAATCACTCATCCTATGTGTTACACATGGCTCATCCCTAATCATCATGGGGAGCTGTCAGAACCTAACATAGTCACTTGGCAATGTGAGTAATAAGAATATGCCCTGTAGTCACCCCCTTGTGGCTGCTGTGCTGTCTTCAAATGCCCATCAAGTTCAGAGTAGGCCACCGCCAGAATGTAGGCCGTTAGGGGGGGTCATGGTCCGACGGGCACCCCGCCCATGTTGGGACGACATCCCCAGCTGAACTTCTGTGATATTCCGTGCCCAGCATCTCAGGGCCTCCCACCATTTCTGACAGTGAGCCCCTAGAGTCCACACCGTCTTGGAGATGGCTCTCCATAGTTGTTTTTTCTGATGGTAGTTAACTAGCATGGATGCTTACATACATGTCAGTAGCACCAAGCTAGGATGTTTCTATTGTTAATACTACCCAAGTGTAAAACACACTAGCCAATAAGTACAGACACCTGACTACACACATATGCATTTGCATCTGCAGACTAGCCCATTACCCTGCTCATGGCTACAATGGCTGCGCTCTCAATGACATCAGGTAGCCCATGCTACCTGTATTGTGAAGTGAGCCGCAATGAAACACTACACACCTATGTGGCTTCTGGAGGGTAAAGACCTGAGGCATGAATGGACCAACACATTCACTCTCTCACTGCATACACTCCCTACAGTCCACTGCCAGAGTACAAACTTCAACATTACACTTGAGTAACAATCAAGAAGCTGGCATGGTGGGTACAGAAAGTGTCTTCCTGGTCCATTTGTGGACATGTGGCCTAACAAATACAGAGGCATGCCACTTTAGGGGGTGGGGTTCTGTGTTATGTACCTGTACCACAGAACACTCATTTGAACATATCTGTCTATCCTACAGAGATGGCATTCAATAAACAAAGGCATTCATTGTACAGTTTCTGCTATATGACCAAGCTACCGAGTCACATATCATAGCCTCCCAGGAATCAACACACCATCCGCACTATGGGACTGTCACTTATGCAATACCGCTGTACAGAACAAATATAACCTGTTCAAAGGTGACAGCAGAGCTGTGGGAATAATGGATGTTTCATGAGTCTAAGACACACATTGACAATGATGCTAAATGCACTTATGGACTAGATTAATGATTCACCTCTGTACCCATTCCTAATCTAGTCAAAGGAATGAGGCATTCAGGGCAAGTTTTGCCCCCAGAGCCTCATATTGGCCAAATGACAGGATCTGCTGGGTAAAGGAAGTGGGCACAGTGCTACAGTTGTATACCCATGGTGACTCTCCTACAATCTAGACTAGGTCCCATACTGGGAGATATATTTAACAGGCCCTGGGCTCTGCAGGCTGAGCAGACACAACCTTCATGGCACTCCATTCCCATCACTTTCATGCTTGACAGTGCATCATTTAGCCAACAGAAATTCGGCATGTGGTATGTGTGGCAACCTAAAGGGCAGAGTAACTCATGATTTGCCAACCACACAACAGTTAAACAAGGTCAAATGTGGTTTGAATATCTGTGGCACTATACACATTGCTCATATGACTCTCAATGGACTCACACAACATGCATACACAGCTCATGCTGTCGAGCACATACATGTTGTCTGACATTTACAACAATCATGAGGAAAGACATGACAGTGGATGGTAGTAATATCTACTTACCTAGTGATGTGCATCCAACACAAGGATGATCTAGGACCTCAAAAACCTCACAAAACAATGTGACTGAACTTGACATATGACACTGGCTATCAATACCTGCACATTGTCCATCCCGTTGGTGCCACACAGACTGCACCAACAGGCACACAAGATGGCTAACTGGCACACATATGCTTGCAAGGAGAGAAGGAATGGTGAAGTACAGAGAAGATGCTACACATGAGGTACTTACCTGCTCCACTGGTGAGCCATAGAGCTATCCATACAGGACAGGGGCCCTATCACCTGTTGGACATGACATGATTGCTTCTAGAGGCGGCACACAGCAGTTCAGATTATGGAGGTATTGCTGGAAGCAGTGCCATTAGTCAACTGAGGGAATCTGTGGAACATGGCGGTCATGCCCACCATGTGGCTGGTCGTCACCACAGGCAGACACAGTCACTGGCCCGCAAACCGCACTGGCAACAATGTTAGCCTATGGCTGTGTCCACTGCAGTTGCAAATGACTGCAGCCATGATGATCTCCACCGGCAGCTGTGGGCGGTTCCTATTGTCCAGTGGAGTAGGTCTGGGAGCCGCCATTTAGGCAGCCTGAAATGCTCTATTGTGCTTTATAAACTGCATCATACCTGCAAAAAAGGATTTTTGACCTCACAAACATTCTTATCTGTCGTGTCATGTATATCCTACTACTCAAGCACCATTGTACTATGTTTCAGGGCACAGAGAGCATTTAACAGTGGGGCACAGCACACAACAATCAACAGTCATTTTGGTGGTTGGGATATACAGTCACATTTCGAGGGGCAATTGTGTTGCACATCTCTGAGTTTGGTCCATATACATGTTGTGGACATGTGTTAAAAACCATGGGGGGGGGGCACATGGGACCCTTGTGTTATTTGGAGCTGTCATGTGTACTGGTTGCCATGTCTATCCAGTCAGAAATGCTTTGCCACATGATTTCATTGACATGCATCATGCATGTTGCTGTGGACACACTCATTAATGTTACATATCATGTCTTGTCATACATAGGTACCCAGGGAGAGGTAAGATGCGACAAACTCCTGTCTACAGTCCACTGCCAGCCCATCAGCCCATAGAGCAAAACATATTACTGCCTAGATAGGCAAACAATAGTGGGCTTATATCATCAGTTGGAGCCAGATCTGATGCCAGCTATTAGTTATCAAACCAGCTTACTATCAATTGCACAAGTCAAGTCAGTATTGCACTTCCTAACCGCAGGGTTCTTCCAACATAGAGTGGTCCCATCTGCTGGTATGTACCAACCTATGTTCCGTCTGCTATTGAAGGATGGCCTCTCAGCAATGTTGAAACACCTTGACAGCCATATTTGGTTTTCCTGATGTGAGGATTTATCCCATGTAAAGGTTGACTTTTATGGTTTTGCACACATCTTTCTTGTGGTGGGGGCCATTGATGGAACACGTGTTGGCTTTGTCCCACCCAAGGCCAATGAACAAGTTTATTGCAACAGAAAGAACTTCCATTCCATCAATGTGCAAGTTGTCTGTTTGGCGGATCTCTACATTTCACATATCTGTGCCCGTTATCCAGGTTCAGCCCATGATTCTTTCATAATGCAGAAAAGCACCATACCCCAGCTGATGTCACAGCTATACCCAGGAAGGGCCTTCCAGGCTGGTTTCTAAGTCACATCCATACTGTTGAGTGCAATGTCTGGTGTTACAATCATGAAGTGAGTGACTCATTGTCGAATATATATCCCATTACTTAACAGGTGACTCCACATATCCAAACTGTCCTTGGTTGTTGACGCCACGAAGGAATCTAACTATGCCATGGTAAGTCCCATGGAAGAACACGGTGGATAGAGACGTGGGCTTTGAGCTCCTGAAGGCTAGATTTGGGTGTCTGGATAGGACTGGTGGATCCCTCCTCTACTTCCCCAGAGAAAAAGTATGCCAGACCGTGTTGGCATGCTGCATGCTTCACAACATCTCCCTGCGGAGGAATATCCCATACATTCAAGAGGAGGGGGAGCCTGCAGTGCCACCAGGTGAGAATCCTGAATTGCCAATCAAGGATGAAAGTGTTGAAGAGGAGGGAGCTGACTTGCGGAAGATCTCATGAACAGTTACTTTTCATAAGTGTAAGCATGTCATGTGATGTAATGACTGTGACTGTCCAATGAACTGTAGTTGTGGTAATGCGTGGAGTTGAGTGTTTTAGCAACAACCAGGAAGCTGATATTCAGCCAAAGGCTATTTGAAGAGTTAGACTTTGACATGCCCCCGCCTTAATGATGATGCTTTGTTTTTGCCAGTCTCATTGCAATGTAATTGTGCTTCCAGTAGCTTGTTATGAGATTTTTGTAATGGGTATGTTTTCAAGCCTATACTCCTTGTTTTGTATGTGTATAGGTACTTTTACCATGACATCCTCATGTAAGCATTTCAGAGTTGTGACATTGGCAGGCATCTAATGATGTTCTGACATACAAAGTGGACATGGATTGTTCCGGGTAATGTAGGCCACATGATTGGGGTGAATGAAACCTGTACAAAGGCAGCTTGCACAGTGCTTGGGTGGAAGGTCAGAAGTCACATTGGACTTGTTTTGTGTGCTGTGTTGAGCCGATTGCATCATGTGTTTCATCATGTGGGCATAAAATATGTAGTCATCGATTGCAACCAAGTCATTCACCCTTTACATTGGCTAAACATTGGCTAAACACTATTCGTGTATGATTTGTATGTAGCTGTAAATGTGTTTCATCATTGCAGGCTAAAGTGGCTGTGCTACAATGCTGACCTATGTTTGTGTCATACCACCAGATGCATGGTCATTGGATTATGGTGGACCTGTAATCAGGGACTGTTGTATTGCCATCTGTCTGTATCTGGGATTACTTTGGTGTGTTATTGTGATAAGGTTCAAGCTGCTGATATCCACTGTAATGTTTGCCTATTCTACAGGGCAATGTCTCACAAACCCCTCCGTCCGTGTTCTGGGGGCTGCGCCCTGTAATATGTACTTTGCCTCAGTATGAGCCACACATTCTTATGTCAAAAATTTCCAGACATCTAGACAGCCTATGCGCTAAAATGTTTGTTGTGACCAGACACTTGTAGGTATGTGTTTGTGTGTAATGGTTGTAATCCTGATCAGGACACTATGGTGGTCATTCCAACCCTGGCGGTCGGTGTTAAAGCGGCGGCCAACCCGCCAACAGGCTGGCGGTCCAAAAAAAGGAATTCCGACCCTGGCGGGAACCGCCAACACAGCCCGACCACTTTAACACTCCGACCGCCACAGCGGGACAAGCAAACAGCGCGGCGGTCACCGCCAACAGACAGGCGGGAGACAATGTACCGCCCACAATATCACGACCCACCAATCCGCCACCTTTTCCGGGGCGGTTGCCCCACCGATAAAAGCACGGCGGAAACAGACTTTTCGAACGGAAAACGCTCACCTCTACACACTCCACGAGGAATCTGGACAGCATGGAACCGGAACTACACATCCTCCCAGCCATTGTCTTCCTGCTCCTCTACCAGGAGCATGAACGCCGACGCAGACGACAACGGTGAGTACTGCACCTACGACACAGGGGAGGGGGGAGGAAAAAAATTACGGGGACACACATATGCCACACACCCACCCCCACCCTCACCCACTACAACACACACATCAATGCAGAGCAACAACTCAGAGTGACACCCCCCAAACCCTCCGGAAGAATGCAAAGACAAAATAAAATGATCATTAAAATTGAAGTATATTATAGCATATTTGAAGTTAAGTGAAATATGAAATATATAAATAAAATATATCTTACATCATGAACAATATACAAAGTCCGGCCCATATTGGCTATCATCCATTGTTCGTGGGCCAATGGGCCTAAACACATGGGCAAAGCCCACACACGAGACCCGATTCCATTGGACAGAACACTGCAGGGGCATCAGATAGTAAAACTACAGGCACCTCAGGGGGAAGGGAAGGGGGGGCACCTCAGCCAGTTGAGTCCACGACGGCAGATCCACGAGGGGCCTCCATGCCCACTGTACCATCCTGGGGAGTGCAAAGCCACAGTCTCACAAGTCTCTACAGTGGGTGGCTTGCCCACTGTACCATCCTGGGGAGTGCAAAGCCACAGTCTCACAAGTCTCTACATTGGGTGGATTGCCCACTGATCCATCCTGGGGAGTGCAAAGCCACAGTCCATCATGTGGATTACAGACTCCACTGGTTCTGGAGGAGGCATGGTGCCCAGAGTGCTTCGTGAAGCCCTGGCCGACACAGATCCGGCCCTGCCAATGGGCCAGCAGTGCTTGAGATGAAGGGCCCAGCGGAGCGGTGCTTGAGATGAAGGGCCCAGCGGAGCGGTGCTTGACAGGAAGGGCCCAGCTGAGCGGTGCTTGACAGGAAGGGCCCAGCGGAGCAGTTCCGAGACGGCGGTGCCCAGCGGAGCGGTGCTTGACAGGAAGGGCCCAGCGGAGCAGTTCCAAGACGGTGGTGCCCAGCGGAGCGGTGCTTGAGATGAAGGGCCCAGCGAAGCGGTGCTTGACAGGAAGGGCCCAGCGGAGCGGTGCTTGACAGGAAGGGCCCAGCGGAGCAGTTCCGAGACGGCGGTGCCCAGCGGAGCGGTGCTTGACAGGAAGGGCCCAGCGGAGCGGTGCTTGACAGGAAGGGCCCAGCGGAGCAGTTCCGAGACGGCGGTGCCCAGCGGAGCGGTGCTTGACAGGAAGGGCCCAGTTCGGCAGTGCTTGTCTTGAAGGGCCCTGTTTAGCGGTGCTTGTCACGGCGGGACCCTGTTCAGCGGTGCTTGTCTTGAATGGCACAATTCGGCGGTGCTTGTCACGGCGGGGCCCTGTTCAGCGGTGCTTGTCACGGCGGGGCCTTGTTCAGCGGTGCTTGTCTTGAAGGGCCCAGTTCGGCAGTGCTTGTCACGGCGGGGCCCTGTTCAGCGGTGCTTGTCACTGCGGGGCCCTGTTCAGCGGTGCTTGTCACGGCAGGGCCCTGTTCAGCGGTGCTTGTCACGGCGGGGCACTGTTCAGCGGTGCTTGTCTTGAAGGGCCCAGTTCGGCGGTGCTTGTCACGGCGGGGCCCTGTTCAGCGGTGCTTGTCACGGCGGGGCCCTGTTCAGCGGTGCTTGTCTTGAAGGGCCCAGTTCGGCGGTGCTTGTCACGGCGGGGCCCTGTTCAGCGGTGCTTGTCATGGCGGGGCCCTGTTCAGCGGTGCTTGTCACGGCGGGGCCCTGTTCAGCGGTGCTTGTCACGGCGGGGCCCTGATCAGCGGTGCTTGTCTTGAAGGGCCCAGTTCGGCGGTGCTTGTCACGGTGGGGCCCTGTTCAGCGGTGCTTGTCACGGCGGGGCCCTGTTCAGCGGTGCTTGTCTTGAAGGGCCCAGTTCGGCGGTGCTTGTCTTGAAGGGCCCTGTTCAGCGGTGCTTGTCACGGCGGGGCCGTGTTCAGCGGTGCTTGTCACGGCGGGGCCCTGTTCAGCGGTGCTTGACATGTGTTCCCAGGGAACCAGATCGGGCCAATATTTTCCGCTCAGTCGCCATCCGACCTTTCGCTTGCGGGGCCCTCCTGTGCTGGAGTCCTGAGCCCGTGGGAGTCCTCCTTCACACCCGAAATGGGGCTGGTGGGGCCCTCCTGGGCAGCTCGTCTGCTGCCAGACTTGTCCGCCCTGCTGCCATTGCCCTCCTTCGCCGATTCTCTGGGGCCCTTGCCTCCCTTTGTGGATGTGCCAGGTGACGGTGCCAGGGTAGTGCCTTTGGGGGCTGCCGTCTCTGGCCTCTCGCGCCGGCCCTTCCCTTTTTTAGTTTTTTTCCCAGGGGGTGGGCTGGCTGTCCCCTTGCTGCTGGCCGATGTTGCTGCCCTAGAAGCTGGTGGACTCCAATAGCCCTGGACTATGGTCCTTGTAGGTGCAGGGCTTGTTGTGGCTGAGGTGCTGTTTGGACTCTTACGAGATGGAGGGGGTGGGTCAGGTGATGCAAAGATGTTAATTTTGGAGAGGAAAAACTTTTTAGGAGCAGTGGGAAGGGTAGGTGCAGTGGGTATGGGAGTGGAGGAAGAGGATGTGGTTGTAGGAGAGTCAAGTGTGCTGTCTTTGGGTGCAGGTGCTTGTGACGGAGGCTGTTGTGAGGTGGATGGCTGTTGGGTGGGTGGCTGCCTGCGTTTGTGTGGTTTGGAAGAGGGGGTGACAGACACAGTGGGAGAGGACACAGGGGATGTGTAAATGGCAGTGGGGGTGGTGACTGCACGTGTGTGGAGTGTTCTGGTGGGTGTGCTGGTGATGGACGTACTGGCTGATGGTGGTGTGCATGCAGGTGTGAGTGGAGACGTCACAGGGAGGGAGGAGGGAGACGAGGAGGAGTGGGACACAGAGGAGGCAGTGGCTGTTGGCATGTCTGCATGTGGATGTTGCTTGTGTGAATGCTTGTGGGATGTGTGGTGCTTATGTCTGGATGAGCTGCCCTTGGGTGTTGAGGTGTGTGCAGGCTGGTCTATAGGTGTGGCTGGGATAGGCAGAGGAACAGGGGAGTGGGACTGGGATGAGGAAATTGGAGGGGGGAGGCAGGAGACAGGGACAATGGCTGCCGTCAGTGCTGAGGCCAGAGCGTTGAACGATCGCTGATGGGCAGCCTGACCCGAATGAATGCCCTCCAGGTATGCATTGCTCCGGTGCACCTCCCTTTCTACACCCTGGATGGCATTCAAAAGGGTAGACTGCCCAACAATGAGCGTCTGTAGGAGGTCAATGATCTCCTCACTGAGGGCAGCAGGGGTAACTGGGGCAGGGCCTGAGGTGCCTGGGGCGAAGGAGATGCCCGCCTTCCTGGCCAAGCGGGCACGGGGCGAACGCTGAGGGGCTGCTGGGAGGGCGGAGCTGGTGCGCTGGGTGGCGGCTGTACCTGTTGTAGCGGTGGGCACGGATGTTGCCGCCACCACAAGGGAGCTCCCTTCCGAGGACGTGTCTGTGTCGCTGATGTCTCCACGGGTCCCCGTTGTGGAGCTCCCCTCGCCCTCCGTCTCACTGGTGAACTCGGAGTCGGTTGCATGGCCCTCTGGGGCCATGTGAGATGCAGCTCCCTCGTGCTCTGATGCCACTTCTCCTCCGCCTGATGATGCTAATGCACACATGAACAGGAAGACCACAACAAAAGGGGGGGGAGAGAAACAAAGACATGTTGAGTGCATGCATTGGCGACACCGTTGGCGGAGAGGACAGACACAAAAGCCCCCTGCACTACGCCGCGCACTCGGTGTACACTACTCAATTATTGTGACTTGGCCTACAAGCCTATGGACTACAAATGCACACATAGGTGACCCAAGGCCATGGATAGCTGTACTTAGCACCCTACAGAGGTGGGGGACGGGGGCACAGGGCCATGCCTTACGGAGGGGCCTAGCCTACAGAAATCGCCCTGGCCTAGAGATACCCACAGCCCTCCTCCCCCACCCAGACACCTCCACTGTGCGCTAATATAGCAGAATTTGCTGGTACTCACCCCCTTGTGTCTGCTGTGATGTCCTCACGCGCCCATCCAAATCGGGGTAGGCCACCGCCAGGATCCGGGACATCAGGGGGGTCAATTGCCGTGTGGCACCCCTCCTAGGTTGGGAGGCCATCCCCAGCAGAGCCTCCGCGGTCTTTCTGCTCCCACAGCGGATGTCCTCCCACCTCTTTCGGCAGTGGGTGCCCCGTCTGTTGTGGACCCCCAGGGTCCGGACGTCCTTGGTGATGGCACGCCAAATGTCGATCTTCTGATGGGCGCTGACCTATGTGACATGTACAGGGTGGGAAAATAAATATCATCATTTTCTGCATGGTCGATGTGAGTGGCCCTCCCTCCCCAACCTTGCCATGTGGCACATGCTCTCATCTGTTGTGCGATGCATGCCTCATTCGCTCCCCTCCCCACCATCTTTCATTCACCCCACTCAACCCAGGCATTGGCCACAAAACATGGTCCCAGTGTACTTACCTGTTGGTCTGGAGGACCGTAGAGTAGCGCATACTGGGGGAGGACCCCATCCATGAGTTTCTCCAATTCTTCTGAATTGAAGGCAGGGGCCCTTTCCCCAGTCGCAGCAGCCATTGTCTCTTCCAGACCGAGGTCACAGCAGCACTTGCAGTATAGGTCCTCTCCTGTGGATGATCAGGTCTCGAGTGATTAAGCAGATAGAAGATGGCGGTCAGTGGCGGTGCGTACCGCGACCGCCGGCGCACATCCTCATTGGCTCCTGACACCCATAGGGTTCA
Organism: Pleurodeles waltl; assembly: GCF_031143425.1. Taxonomy (NCBI): domain Eukaryota; kingdom Metazoa; phylum Chordata; class Amphibia; order Caudata; family Salamandridae; genus Pleurodeles; species Pleurodeles waltl. The sequence continues at coordinate 776,451,976 of NC_090439.1, read as the reverse complement.
ATGTTAACCAATGCGGCTTTGCACCGCGGTCTTCGACCGCCTACCGCCACGGTGTGCCACGCCAACGCATTGACCTCACATCCCATTGTCACACTTCACAGGTCAGGCAGCCGCCTTTTCAAGGGCCCACATGGCTTAATTTCTACTGCGTCACACAGGCCTAGGCCTTGCATTGCCACCCATACAAGCCCTTCAATGCATAGAGAATCGTGTACTGTGCAAGCTGTGTGAACGTACCTATGGGTTGCTTGACTCTGTGCTCCATGTTGTCCTTCCTAGGCACCGTCTGCTGGGACTTGCGAGGAGATGGAGGAATCCTCCGGTGTACAGACCGCTGGTGGACCTGTCGACAATGGAAGAAAGACATGTCATACTTACATACAGACTTGACCGTGCCACTATACAGGAACTGTGTGCCCAGCTGGAGCCAGACCTGATGTCACCCATCCGCCAACCCACAGGGATCCCCCCTCTAGTGCAGCTTCTGTCAGTGCTCCATTTTTTGGCAAGTGGGTCATTTCAATCTACAGTGGCCATTTCATAAGGGATGTCCCAGCCTATGTTTTCAAAGGTGTTGTCCAGAGTGTTGTCTGCCCTGATGAAATGCATGCGGAGCTACATTGTTTTCCCTGAGGTGGGCGATTTGGCTACAGTGAAGGGTGATTTCTATGCCCTTGGACATATTCCCAACATCATTGGTGCCATTGATGGGACCCATGTGGCTTTGGTTCCCCCCAGAGGAAGTGAACAGGTGTACAGGAACAGAAAAAGTTATCATTCGATGAATGTCCAGGTGGTCTGTTTGGCAGACCAGTACATCCCCCATGTAAATGCCAAGTTCCCTGGGTCAGTGCATGACGCGTGCATCATGCGAAATAGCAGCATCCCTTATGTGATGGAACAGCTACAGAGACACCGTGTGTGGCTAATAGGTGACTCTGGTTACTCCAACCTGTCCTGGCTACTGACCCCAGTGTGGAATCCCAGGACCAGGGCAGAGGAACGGTACAATGAGGCCCATGGGCGTACTAGGAGGGTGATCGAGCGGACCTTCGGCCTCCTGAAGGCCAGGTTTAGGTGCCTGCATATGACAGGTGGATCCCTAATGTACTCACCAAAGAAGGTGTGTCATATCATCGTGGCCTGCTGTATGCTTCACAACCTGGCTTTGCGACGCCAGGTGCCTTTCCTGCAGGAGGATGGTCCAGATGGTGGTGTTGTGGCAGCGGTGGAACCTGTGGAGAGTGAAGAGGAGGAAGACGACGGGGACGACACAGACAACAGGGACAGAGTGATACAACAGTATTTTCAATAACACACAGGTATGATTCAACACCGGCATTTTACGATTACTTACAGTCTCCTGCCTCTCCACTGTCTGGCCTATTCCCCCAGTGTATGTTGACTGATTTGTGACTTTCCCTTTAAATTTCAGCGATGTGGCCCCCACTGCGTGACCTCTGCTTGGTTTACCCATGGACTACAGCTGTGTGACAGTGGTATGTTCTCATCACTGTGTAACAGGACATTTTGGCAGCGTTATGTCTGATACATTTGTTCACAATACAGGCAGACTCCAGATGATTTTTGTGCAATAAGTGTTTTTATTAAAGTGCAGGAAATGGGGACATGGTTGCAAATCGGTGATGGGTGATGGTGGAGGAATGTCCATGGCAGAGTCCAGCTTTTCAGTCTCACAGGTGCATTGTCCATGTGCCTGTGGAAGGATGGAGCAGGGGCAGTTAAAGGTTGGACAGGGTGACAATGTGGGACAGTGGGATGACATCAGGGGGTATCCTTTGCTGGCGGGGGTCTTGGCATCCTACTCTGTCTTCTTACGAGATCTCAGGCCCCGCTTGCGGGGTGGTTCTTCTTCTGCAGGAGGTGGGGTTCTGGTGACCTGTTGTTGTGTGGGGGCCTCCTGTACACTAGCGCCGGCGGAGGTGGTTGCCTGTTCTTGGTCCATGCTAGTGACAGGGGCCCTTTGTGGTGCCACATGGTCCCGCAATGTGGTGACAATCTGGTTGAGTGCCCCGACGATGGTGCCCATTGCGGAACTGATGCTTCGGAGTTCTTCCCTGAACCCCATGTACTGTTGCTCCTGCATGACCTGGATCTCCTGGAACCTGGCCAGTACCGTCGCCATCGTCTCCTGGGAGTGGTGGTATGCTCCCATGATGGAGGAGAGGGCCTCGTGGAGAGTGGGTTCCCTGGGCCTGTCCCCCCCCTGTCGCACAGCAGCCCTCCCAGTTCCCCTGTTTCCCTGGGCCTCTGTCTCCTGGACCGTGTGCCCACTACCACTGCCCCCAGGTCCCTGTTGTTGTTGGGGTGGTGGGTTACCCTGGGGGCCCTGTAGTGGTGGACACACCGCTGATTGACGTGTCCTGGAGACAGAGGCATGGGCCCGCTGGGTGGGAGCTATGCTGGTGTTCCCAGAGGGGGTTGGGTCTGCTGTGGCCAGTGGCTGTGTGAGGGGAACCGACTGTCCCGAGGTCCCCGATGGGCCGGGCTGGTCATCTGGGTCCAGGGAGACAGAGCTGCTGTCATCACTGGTGGCCTCTTCTGGGGGTGGGATGGACATTTCTGGACCCTCCTGGGCGGTGTGGTGGCGTTCGGGTCCTGCAGGGGTATAGAGGTATGGTTATTGCTTCAGTGTGTGCCATATCGTGCAATGGGTGGGTGCCCGTGTACCCCAGGGCTGGCATTCCTGTGTGGGGGCTTTTGTGAGGGTGGCTTGTGTGGGAGATGTGTATGTGCAGTGGGCATGCTTTGGTGATGGGTGTCCATGCTTTGTGGACTCATGCAGGGCTAGGTGTTGGGATGGGTGGGTTGTGATGGCGAGACATTTGCAGGGAGTAGGTGTGATGGGGATGGGGGTGAGGGTGGGGGTATGATTTGGGATGCAGGTGGGGTGGGGGGGATGAAGTAGTTAAGATTTGACTTACCAGAGTCCATTCCTCCAGATACTCCTGCAAGGCCTTCAGGATGCAGGATGTGCAAGACTTCCTCCTCCCATGCTGTAAATTCTGGGGGAGTAGGTGGGGGTCTGCCTCCAGTCTTCTGCACTGCGATGTTGTGCCTTGATACCATGGAACGCACCTTCCCCCGTAGGTCGTTCCACCGCTTCCTGATGTCGTCCCGATTTCGTGGATGTTGTCCCACAGCGTTGACCTGTCGACTATCCTTTGCCATAGCTCCATCTTCCTGGCAATGCTGGTGTGCTGCACCTGTGTCCCAAAGAGCTGGGGCTCTACCCGAACTATTTCCTCCACCATGACCCGGAGTTCGGCGTCTGAAAACCGGGGGTGTCTTTGGGGTGCCATAGGATGGTGTGGATGATGTGTGGGGTGGTGTATGTGTTGTAGAGTGTGGTGAGTGTGGTGATGTGTGGTGTTTTGTGCGTGGATATTGTGTGGGTGATGGTGTGGTTTGCCTCTGTGTGATGGTGTTATCTTAGCAGTTCTGTCTGTCTCTGGCTTTCTGTCGTTTTTTTTGGTCGTAAGGGTTTGTGGGTGATGTGGGTGTGTGTTTTATATTGTATTGGGTGTGTGGGAGTGTTGTTTGTATGTGTATCAGGTGTGTGTATTTCGAATTGTCCAATGTGGTTGTGTTTTGTACGTGTGTGTGTATTTCGACCACGGCGGTGTGTACCGCCAATGGAATACCGCGGTTGAAAGACCGCTGCGTGGATTCGTGGGTCGGAATGGCATGGGCGTATTTCTGTTGGCGTGACGGTGGAGGTTTGGTCATCGCCAGTTTCCCGCTGACCTTTGGTGTGGCGGACTTTTGTGGATGTCGGGTTTTTGGCGGTTTGCCAGTTGCGGGTCAGAATGACCGTGGCGGTTTACCACGCCCGCGGCGGTGTTATGGCGGTCTTCTGACCGGCGGTGAGCGCCTTTTACCGCCGAGGTCAGAATGACCCCCTATGTGTCTGTGGCATATCCCTCCTTGTACAAGTAAGTCATGACTTCATTGTAACGTTTACATGGTCTTACATCTCTACATAGCAAAATGTGGAAATTAAGCTAGCAGACAATTAGTTTGCGATGAATTATTTTAGTACAGTGCTGATGCAGTAAAAATTTGGACTGAAAATAAGAAAATTGATAAAGTGAAGGTGTCAGTCATGGTGAATGAAATCATTGGTATAGATGCCACACCATTGGGAGCCCAAAGTCTAGGGTACTCTTCCCATTGGAACTGGTAGGTTGCCCAGGATCAGTGAACAGGGTGAATGTGTGGCACGCAAAGGAGTTCCTTTTAGAAGAGGTCACTTGCTAGCAGTGGTGGGTGTCTTGCCATCTGTCCCTCCTGGATTCTTCATCAGAGGTCTCCACTTGTGTGGAAGCGGGGGTCTTCTGCTACAGAGGCAGGGGCGTCTGGGGCTTGCTCCTCTGGCAGAGCCTCAGAGTGCTCTCTCCAACTTGTTCCTGGACCATCAGTGTCTGAATTGTTGTGCTGCAACTCAGGATCCAGGGCTGGGGGGCATAAGATGGTAGACACTGTGCTCGGTACACAGGTTGGGGCAAATGGTTACCTATCATATTGAGGCAACCGGGCTGGGAGGTGTTGATGTGGCCACCGGGAGACTCACTGTTGGTGTCTGGCCAGGTTGCCCAGATGGGCCGGAACAGTCCTCCACATCCAGGAGTGTCTACCTCACTGAGGCTTTCATCCAGGGGTATAGTGACATTCTCTTCTGCGGCCACTGTGTGCGCAGAGGCAGCTCGACCTATTAATGTGAAACATACAAGGTTACTGGTTGTGTTGTGACATCAACCTGTAACAATTTAGTGTCACATTAAGCATAGACCTTGTACAAAGTTATTTTGCAGTTAACCTTATTGTGGTAAGTGGGCATGATATTGGTTGTATTGACCAGACATTTGTAAAGCATGGCAATTCGATCTAAATCAAGCAGCTGATGAAATGTGCAGATCATTAGCACTTACGGAGATGCCCTGAGAATGCTATCTTGCCACCTGTGCAGACAAAAGAGAGGCTAGTCAAGACATGTCTTTTGCAATTTTGAAGCCTAGTTCATTGTGATGCAGGTAGACCCAGGACTTTGTTTTGTATGCGAATGGAGTTGGCATGTGGTCAGTGCATTGTGAATGCGTTTGCTGCCAAGACCAGTCTGGTGATGAATCTTGAGGACTTGGGGATCATTGTTTTGTGCACAGGTTAGCTGTCCTTCCTATCCTCAATAGTTTTATCTTGGGTTAGCTGGTAAAGATTGAGCTTGGTGGCCAGGCACATCTCAGAGTTGAGCATGATCTGTATCTTGGTCACTCCCAGGTGAGTAAAATTCACTTGAGAGTTAGTGGGAAAGGGTATTTGGACAAGTAACAACTGTTCTGGTGTTAGGAGATACTGAAACAGTGCTTCCTGGGAGCTGCAATCAGGCCACTCTGTATACTACACACACTTGACAAATGTTATCCTCCCAGATGAGTAAACTTTAATTGAGAGTTCACAAATAGATTTAGGCAAGTAAACATTGTTTTTGGGGTTAGAGTTAGAGACCTATGGGCTATTGGGATTTTGCATTCAAGTCACTCCCTCTACTTCCCATGATCACACAAATGTTATCCTCCCAGATGAGTAAACTTCATTTGAGAGTTATGACACATGGGTATTTGGGCATGAGAACACTGGGCTTGTGTTTAGAGTTAGAGAGACAGAGCCTCCTGGCTTTAGAAGTCGTCACTTCCTCTGCTTCATACACTTGATAAATGTCATCCCCACAGATGGGTACACTTCATTTGTGAGTTTCCAAAGAATGATATTTGGAACACTGAACACTGGACTGGTATTTTGAGTGAGTGAAACAGTGCCTTCTCCCCTAAGCAGTCATGTCACTCCCTGCACTACACACTGTACGAATATCATCCTCCCAGGTGAGTACACTTATATTGAGAGTTAAGACATAGGGATCTTTGGACAAAAGAACACTGTGCTGGTGTTTGTAGTTACATAAAGTGTGCCTGCTGGGAGTTGCAGTCATGTCGCAACTCTCTAATATACACGTGTAACCAATGTTCTCTCCCCAGGTGAGTAAACTTCATTTCAGCACTCACTAACAGATGTATTGGGGCATGTGACCACTGTGCTGGTTGTTGAAGTGACAGAAACAGGACCTGCTTGGAGTTGCAGTCAGGTCACTCTCTCTACTATACACACTTGCCTTATGTAATCCCAGAGGTGAGGAAATTTCATTTGGGGTTTGAAAAACAGGGGTCTTTGGACAACACTGAGCTAGTGGTTGGAGTTATTGAAACAGTGCCGTCTGGGAGTTGCAGTCAGATCACTTGCACTACTTCCCAATACTTGACAAATAGTATCCTCCCAGGTGAGTAAACTTCATTTGGAATTTGACAAACAGGGGTCTTTGGAAAATAGAACACTGTGCTGGTATTTGGAGTAACAGAAACAAGGCCTGCTGGAACTTGCAGTCACTTCACTCTCTCTAGTAAACACACTACACAAATTATATCCCCCCAGGTGAGTACACTTCAATTGAGAGTTAAGACACAGGGGACTTTGGACAAGAGAATATTGTTCTCAGATTTGGAGTGACAGAAGCAGAGCCTCTTGGCCTTAGCAGTCATGTCAGTCCTTGTACTACATACACTATGCAAATGTTATCCCCCCAAGTGAGTACACTTCATTTTTAGTTAACAAACAGGAGTCTTTGGAGTGGACACTGGGCTGGTAAGTAAAGTAACAGTGACAGACCCTGAACACTGTGCTGGTGTTTGGCTTTACAGACACAAGGCCTCATGGGAGTTGCAGGCATGTCACTCTCTCTAGTACACACACTATACAAATGTTGTCCCCAAGGTGAGTACACTTCATGTGTGAGTTGCCAGACAGGAGTCCTTGGAGGAGAGCACACTGTACTGGTGGTTGGAGTGGCAGCAACAGTGCCTCCTGGGAGTTGCAGTCATGCAACTCACTGTACTACACACACTATACAAATGGTATCCACCCAGGAGAGTACACTTCAATTTAAAGTTAAGGCACATGGTTCATGTGCTGGTTTCAGAGTTACCGAAACAGGGCCTGCTGGGAGTTGCAGTCATGGCAGTAAAACTGGCAAGAGCCGGGCTGTGAGCATGCATTACATAACATTTTGGTGACATTTTTAGTGTTATGACTTACCAGACTCCACTCCCCAGGTAGTCCTGTCAAGCCCTCAGGATGCAGGATGACCAAGACCTTCCCATCCCAGGGAAAAAGAGATAATGGAACACTGGGAGGGCCACCACCATTCTTCTTGTCCTGCAGTTGGTGTCTGGAGACCAGGGAATGGACCTTGCACCTGGGGTAGTTCCACCTCTTCCTAATGTCCTCCTTTATGCCCAGGGTGGTGCTTACAGCATACCCCCTATTGAAGATCTTGTCCCACATTTCCAAATTTCTACTGAGAGGAGTATGCTGCACTTATGCTCCAAACAATTGTGGCTCCACTCTTATGATTTCATCCACCATGACTCTTAACTCATCCTCAGAATAACAAGGATTTTTGGAATGTGATATGGTGGAACAAAAACAAACAGGTGACTTACTAAACAGGGAAAGTACAAAAGGGTGTGAATAGACAAAAGTGTGTGCAAGGTGTTATAGGGGATGGTGCAAGTGGTGCCTAGTATCTGTACTATGTGGAAAAAAGTTGATCTGGCTTCTGTGTGTTGCAGTGTAAATGCAAATGATTGTGGTATGTGAAAGGGTGTGTTTTATAGTATCTTTTGCAAATGTGTCCAGTGTGGCAAGGGGTGTCAGCTGTGTTGTTTTCAACTTCATCCAATGTGCAGTTGCGTATTACTTTGGTGGCTGCGGTCTCCTATTGTATTGACCCAAATTGGCTGACTGCCACAGGAATCTATCATAGCGACTGTGTGCTCGTAATTCTGTCAGTGGTGGTCGCTGTGCTGACACTACTGAGGTCGGACCGGCTATTTCCAGGCCTCCGCGCTGCTGCAGGTCTGCCTTTTTTGGTCGGCAGTCAGCAGTTCTGCCTGCATAACTCGTAATACGAAAGTATGAAAGACCACCAACATAGTGGTCTTTTTAGGATCACCAAAATGGCAGTCAGGCAGTCCCAAACTTGTAATGAGGCCCTATGTTCTGAATTTTCCGTGGAGTGACTTAATGTCAGGAGTTCCCAATTCCTCGGGATCCGCACGTTGCTGAACAAGAGACCCACCTCCCGGCGACACCAACTCAGGATACCTTTGTAGCACTGAGGTTTGGAGGTGCCAGGCGAGGGGAAGGGAACAGCAGGGAAGGAGAACTGAAAAACAAACGGTTAAAAATAATGCAGCACAATAGAACTATGATTCCAATATGTCACACTAGAAATGAAGTGTCTTGAGTTGCCACCTGAGAACAAGCTTGCAGCACAGAGGAAGAAATCTCAACAAGTCCAGCTTATCATCAACCAACTAAGAAACAAAACTGAAGCCCCTGCGATTCACTAGAACTGTCACCAGAGAATATGTAACAGTGTTCCTAAACAAGATCTCTTGGGGAAAAGTTGCCAACACAAATCTCACTGCAATGCGTAACTGTGGTTCTTAATCACCATTTTAAGCAACACGCTATTGTACTTTTCTTCTATATGCAAATAACACTTCTAAACAAAAACGGAATAAGAAGCGATCGTATATCCCCACTCAGTAGCGTCCATCACCAAATCCCTCTTGTTCAAGAAAGCGCCAGCAATACGCTTCGATTAGTTGTTTTTGGGTAAGAGTTTGTATTCACAATGACAAACAGATTTCTTTCAGAACACAGAATGAAAAGCTCACAGCCAGTTGTCAGAGCACTCAAACAATAGCAACTATATCCATGAACTCACTGCGAGTCCTGAACTATCAAATGGAAAGTGGAAACAGAGTATCCAAGAAAGAGCGCAGCCAGAAGTTGCCGTGGAGGAGCCCCGATGGAACGGACTCACTGCTATGAGTACGGCCACTCGTTGCTCTTATGAAGCAGACCTCCTGCTCTGTCTTAGCGGATGCGATTGTTGGTAAAGACCTAACTCTTTCTCTCTCTCTCAGGAGTCTCCAGAATAGTGAGTGTCTTGGCTTAGGTGTGGCTGGTATTTATACACCGGCCACACCCAAAGATGGCTGCCGCCATAGCATGCTAGGATTTGTGGTTCTGTTCATACAGAGTTGTGCCTGCAGGTAAGAAGGTGGTAGTTGCAGCGCAACCACCATCGTCCAACACCCGCAGAGAGATAGGCCTTTCCACACGGGTATCGGGGAGGGTGTGGCCTGCCGCAGGAAAGGATAACCAATGGGGTTATAGCCAGGGCACTACAAACATACGTAGAAGTAGGGTAAACACCGGAGGGGACGGGGCTGAGACTGCGCGTCCCTGTGAACCTGACATTTAACTCTACCTAGTACTTCAATTTCTTTTTCAAGAGTTTCAGAAGATTCCACTAGAGTATCTGATGCATGTGCTCCCATAATGTGACTATTAGAAACCTGTAAGTGTAAAATTCTGAAAGCATTGTATTGTAAACTGTGTAGAGAATCTATGTCCCATTGGTAATTGCCTTTTCTTGTCATTTCCACTGCATTGTGTTTTCACAATAACCAGAAGTGCTGACTCACAAATATCCATCTTCGATCAAGTCCGAAGGTCAAAAAGTGATGACCCTGTCACAGAGTAGCACGGTTGAGGAGCAGAAACAGTATTGCAAGTTTTCCATTTATTGGTTTGTCTATGTCCCTGTAGTTAGAACCAGGTAAGTGCATGACACCCGTGTCAACCTTCTATCTGAGTTGAATGATTGATGCTGCATGTACTCTATAGGATAGTGTTATTTATGTTCTCTTGTGGTGATTTTCAAAATGAGAAGCTTTTATAACCTGCATTGTGGTTTAGAAAACATCTTCAACTATCTAAACATTTTCTGTGGATGACATTCATTTCATCATACAGTAAGATTTGTAATTTCAAGAAAGACATGTTTGTTTCAATTAGAACTATGTTTATATAGCTAACAAAAACCTGTCCTTCGGAAGGGTCCAAAAGGTGTGAAATGTTATACTCACTTAGAACGGGTTGGGAAAATGTTAAAAACACATTAGGAAGTGCTAGGGGAACCAGTCTAATTACCAAAGGGAAACAAAAAGTCCATAAACGCTCCAAACACCTGCAAAAATAAAATGTGTTTTTTTTAACAAAAGGCACTCTGTTCTAATTGTTCTACATCATGCCTACATACATCGAGTGTGCGTCAGGGTAATGTGAGTCTATTTTATTGTAGTGATAATTGTTTGCAATGCCTCCTCCAGATACAAATGTAGGCCCAGTGTGAGATGCTATGACTTACCGTTAACAACATGCACCAACATTCCAAGCAACCCAACATGGTGCAAAAGGAAACTGTCACAAAATGTAACTGTTGTATGTGCTTTTAGGAAAGGCACCATACACATCATTCTTGGCATCATAGACAGACTGCATATTAATGGAGCGTCAGAGAGATCTTTGTTGAAGTAAAGGTATGCTCTGCGGTGAGGTGGCTAAAGTGCCACTTGGATACAGTCCATAGCACCTATCACAAGAGCAATATAGGCAAAGGCATAAAATTCCATTGTCACTTCTTAATTTTCCATGAGTGACTGAGTAATGGTGTTAAACTGGTGCTCTTGACTGTCAATGCATCTCAGTACCTGATGCAAGCATTAAGACTGGTTTGCCTGTGAGGTGCCAACATTGTCAGAGGAGACCCTCTGGAAAGATCCAATGGCCATGACATAGAGTTCAGCCAGCATTTTGACATATGCTGGAATAGCTTGGGAATAGGCTGTAGGTGAATCAAACTTCTGCTCCCAGTCGACAACAATTCCTAGGATCACATCTGGTGAGAAAAAGTGTTTTGCAATGATAACTTTCCTTGACATTATGTAGATCTTAATCGTTTGCTGTAACCCTCTCACTTCTCCTCCTCAAATCATTCCTCCTCAAAACAAGGGGTAAACCTACAAAGATGTTCACTGACATAGTGAGGGCAGATATATAGGTTTGGTGTTGGTTTATTTCTTATGTGGTCAGCCAAGCCGTGATTCCTTGTTGCTCTGCTCCAATGAATTTCGGCTGGAGATAGTTGTTGGAATTAATTAAAAAGTGTGATACAAGCATTGTAATCCAAATCTCCATCATTTGATTCTAAGGGAAAATTACAATGTTGTACAAACAAACATTTCCCCAGGTTCAATCAATAAACAACCTTTTAGTTGCAAAGCCTCTAAATGGTAAAGCATATGGAAAAGTAAAGAAGTTAATTTTATTAAAACAAAAATACTAACAATATTTAGCATATTATGAATACATATATAAATATATATATATACATATATATATATATATATATATATATATATATATATATATATATATATATATCACAAACAACTCCTGCTGTTCTTCCTGTGCTTGCCTCACGAAACTGGTGCACTGCTATGGGCACAGGACCCATTTAAATATTTTGAAAAACAAAATTCGAAATACCGGCACTCCAAACAACTGTGGTGTTTATTTAAACCAAAAGATCCTTTTCAAAATTGACTTGGAAAAGCATGGCAACGTGTTTCAACCATTGCGGTATTCTTCATCAGCCCAAATCAAAACAGAGGCCCTGCCTCCACTACCCATATATACCCTTACTGGTCATAAACACAGAAAAAATCCTAAATAAATCCTGTATCATGCCACAATTAAATGTTGATAAATCTCTGGACATACATGGGACAACAACAACAGCTATTATTTTACAAATTATTTAAATTATGTTTACCTGAAGAAAAACAACAGGGTAAAAATTCAAAATTAATTATTAAAGTGCCCCTCCAATAATAATTGTAAAGTAATAATACTGCATCTACATTTCCACTCTTGTTCGTAGACATCAAACTAACTTCATGAAAAACCTATTAGATTACATGATTATTCTGAATTGCTTTTTAGAATGTTAAGGCTTGTCTGGAAAAAATACTTTTTCCTATTTGAGGATCAATAGTACAAACAAACGACTGGGACTGCGATGGGAAGTTGCTTTGCCCCAAGTTATGCCTCCCTATTTATGGGATGGTGGGAAACTCAACATGTGATGGTGGATGATAAAAAACATTTTCTGAATGCCACGCGATATTCATGAACAAGTCGTGAATGATCTGCGTGGACCCCATGTAATGTTGAGGCGAATTCGTGAATAACACCGATAACAAAAAAAAATTGGGAAATGTTAAACAGCTAATTTTCTTTAGTGATAGCAGGAGTGAGACACTCATGCTTGCTCTAACAGATGTACTCAGAAACTGATCCACACAATGAGAGACACACTAAGAACCTGTAAATTATTATAAAATATAGAAATTCACTGAAAAAAACAAAGGTTACAGGGACGTTATAGTTTGGCTCTAAATTCACTCATGCAAAACCATAGAAATTCAGTAATTATAGTTAGAGTTCTTTCAAGTAACTAAAACTTGCGCCCTCGCCATGCACAGCTAATTACATATTATGTCATTGTTGACATATTCTATGCCTTATTTCATGCTCTCAATGTAACATTTGCAATAAACTTATTGATGAGACAACTGTGCATTGCAAAGGCATGAGTTATAGTTACCTTGGTGGGTCTATGCACCAGCCCTCTCCCTCCTGCCCTACATGGTCCGATGTGCTTCCACTTCCCTCCATTTAGTTTAATTTCCCTGCCCACTCCTCCTCACCTTCCCAATTCATGCCCAATTCTATGCCCCATCATTGTCCTCCTGTTTTTAGCCTCTGTGCTTAGCTTGCTGCCCTCACCCTCCTTCCCTTTGCCCACCGATGTCTGTGTGCATGCCCCTGCTCCCTCCTTTTTTCCCACCATGTTAAGTGAACCTGCCACTGCCCCACCTGTCTTCTCTGAAGGGCATATTTACAAGAAGTTTGCATCACTGCAGAGGTGTCACATTCAGTGCTTCATCTTTACAAAGTTACACTAGATACCTCCAGCTTTACTATTCCCACTCCTGCATAAAATTGTCCTAGTGCCAGCTATGTCAGATAACATCAATGCTATGCAAGGTAGGTGTTCCCCCTTAAAATGATGCAGAATTGACACATCTGCAAGGAAATCGCAACATGAGGCTTCTACAGAAAAAGATGTGCAGAGTCTCAAAAACTATAAAAAATGAACATTTCCTCATTACCAGGCATACAAATGACTCATTTGCACTGGTACATAAGGAGAACATATGCAAATCCCTCTGGCGAACTCCATGACACCATGGACCTACTCCTACTGCAGCTTGGAGCACAAAGGGTGACCACCACTACCACCATCACTACCACCACCTCCACCATCACCACCATTATCACCTCCACCTGCACCACATATATGGCAAGGTGTGTTAGGCCTGAGGGATGTCTGCAAAGAATAGTCATCCAACATGCCAATGCCCAATCCAGATTCAGATTGTGTTAGCCATTATAGTTTCCAAAATTTCTCATAAACAGGATCACACTTTGGACAGCAATTTCTATTTACATCACAAGATATCTTTGCAGATGAGATGTAGGGCATGCATGCGCACACCCATCAAATGGATGTTCTGGATGTGCTGAGTGCTGGAGTGCAGCAAGGTGACATTAATATCTGACACGTGGGTAAAGACACCAGGCTGTGTAGTGGTACACATGATATTACATTGGGAGCATGTAAAGAGATGTGGCATGGTCCTCCATTAACTTAAAGGAATTCATATAGGAGATATTTCATACATAGTGGTGTGATTTGAGTGAGCTATCCACCCTCCAATTTTTACATCTAATACCTGGCACATGTTAAGTCTAGGTAGCAATGTGTCCAGATATGTGCCTTTCCCATGTCAGGCACCCAATGTTGTGACACAATACATGTACTTTGAAGACCTTGCTCACCTTATTTTGGCCAATGCCAATGGAATCAAGGCCATTGCAGGATGCAGAAGGGACACTAATGATCAGTAAAACATGAAATGTGTACTGTACCCATGGGTACAAATCTGCATTGTTCCTAAGCATACTCAGTACTTACATGGTCATACCTAGATGTGGTGAGATGGTACATTTGCATTCAGCAACATTTGCTTAGACTTGGCACTTTTGCCATAGTAAATTAGGAGATGATAGATATTAGACAGATGTACACCCACTTTGACCTTCGAGATAATTTTTGGGTATAGGAAGTACAACATGTGATGTTTGAAGATAGAATTAAGGTATCATAATTATTATACCAGTTAATAATTACCCTTTGTATGACAGTTTTTCTTTTTGATTAAACAGACAACATTACCCAGAGCAGAAGAGATAGCACTTTTTCTGTGAGGAATGATATCGCCACATCCAGCTTGTCAGCAAAACATATTGGGCGCAAACAATTTGAAGAAAAGGCATTCAGCAAATGGGGTATCTTTCCACAGGGACCACCTACAGTGGACAGGCCTACCAAAGGCAAGGCATTTGCAGCAGACCAGGGTGGTTCTGCAGGACCAGTTTCCAACACATCGACCGGCAAGCACACAGAACCACATGTACACCACGCTCCGCATACAGGACAGATGGGCATCTTTGAGCAGGCTATGTGGAGGGACATCTTGGACCCTTGGACCTTAAATTCAGAGTGGCAGGGCTGAAGTTTAAGATGGACAGTTTAATTTGGCTTCTCAATTAAATTAAGCAGGCTGTGGAGAGACAATCATGTCCCCAATGAGCCACAGGGGCCCTTTCTGCCCTACCCATTGTACATAGTTGTGTTTAGTATAAGATGTTTTACAGCTTTGTATAGGTTAGTTTTTGTGGAATAGGGTAGGTATAGTAGTTATAGGTTTTAGTAGGGGTTTGGGTATTTAGCTTTTTTGTGGGTGGGGTTGATGTGTACCATATGTGTTTATAGAAAATACAAAAAATACAAACAATTGCAAAAAATTATAAAATAAATACATATTTATTTAGGACTATATGTGTAGGTAGTTGATGTATTGATGTAGTTTCTGTTGTCTTTGCCTGAATATGTGTTTTAAGGAGCTAGGGAGCTGATATTTATCATGTTTGTTAAATGTATAGAGCAAGGTAGGTTACATCAAGGTAGTTTTAGATGATATTTAGGATAAGGTAGTGTAGGTTAGGTTAGAATAGTTAGCGTTTATAGGCTAGTTACTGTTGGAGAAAGTTGCAATATCTCATTTAATATTGTTTGCTACATACAAGTCTGCATCATGATTTACTGCGTAAGAGTACACATGTCTGCTCAGCGAAATGTTAAGTACATGCCTTTGGCCTTGCTGGCAGTGTTTGGCAACATGTGTGACTAGGTGATTTACCTATGGACAGGTACCTGTCAAATTGGGCATGGAATCACATGAGCTATTTACAAACATAGTTAAGATGTGTATCTAGCATTGTGGATGTGACTAGACACAGACCAACACAGGTGTTCACATACAGCTGCTCTATGTGGGTAAGTCATGTGACATGCATTGAAGGGATGTTGTTGTTGAAGCATTCTCCCTAATCAGGGATTTGTAACTCACACACTGATGCCCGCCCCCTACACACTCATACTTGCATCATTTGCTTGTCACAGCAATGTTGTTTGGTTGCTACAATCCATGAGTAGACCAGCCACCTGTGGTGTGACTTAAATCACCTTTAACATTGACTGCATGGTATGTGTTGCACTTTTGTGAGCTTGAGTAACTGCATTAGTCAACCTACACATCGTGTTAACCATATATGTGTTATTCTGTGTAGCTTTATCCCTGGTTCTAATCCAAAAATGGCCCCTTGGCAAATAGTTGATATATTTGCCTCGCACAATGCACCATGTGCAACTTAGTCCTGACTCAAGCACACCTACAACACACAGGTTGTACTAAGTGCTCTTCTGTACACGTGCAGTTTCTCAAAAATTCTTTAAACAGCACCAAAGATCCTAACTATAGCTACCTACTAGTGACCGACATAGCCTTCAGCCCTGTCCTTCGAAAGAAAACAAATGCTACAGCATGAGTAACATAAAGTAAAATTAAATATTGAATTCATGTAATTATCTTCAAATGTTTTAATACTTTTTTCAGGAGTTACTAAATAAATGAAAAAATATATATGCATTAGTTATTATTAGACTTCATGTCAAAAAGTAATTTAGATAATATTCTGTTTTTCTATTTACATTTTTGCTTACAATAATTTGTATTCATAAAATAGATTAACATATTTCATTCAAAAATATTACATATGTAATCAACTCATATATTTGTGTTTGTGTTAAATTAAGGCCCTCATTATGACATTGGTGGTAAATCCCACTTACCTCCATGCTGACTGCCGCCAACATACCGCTGCCGCAGCGGATATCCGTTCACCATATTATGACACACACAAAATCCATCACTATTCAGCCACATACACAAATCCGCCACAACAAAGGTCAGTGATAAACTGGTGGTATCAAAACCAAAACCGTTACGCCAACAGAACATCACCCACCACATTATGACCCACAAATCACCACAGCGGACATTCAACCGCGGCAAACCATTGGTGGTACATACCGCTGCACTCAAAATACACACACTCAAACAAAACACCACTACATTTGTCAATTTAAATAACACACACCCATCATACACACACCACACCCACACACCCACACCACTATAAAACATATACCCACATTACCCACAACCCTTTATGAATACAAACTATTGCCAACAGACTAACATCACTACTACAGACAAGACCAGATCACCTATACACCACCCATGCACCCCACATCACACACCCCAACACATCACCTTACACACCCTCACCCACACCACTCACTCAACACCCATGGCACCACAACGACACCCCTGATTCTCTGAGGAGGAGGTAAGGGTCATGGTGGAGGAAATCATCCTGGTAGAGACACAGCTATTTGAAGAACAGGTGCAGCAAATATCCATTGCTATGAAGATGGAGCTATGGCGGAGGATTGTGGACAGGGTCAACACCATGGGACAGCACCCAAAAACCAGGGATGACATCAGGAAGAGGTGGAAGGACCTGTCCATGAAGGAAGGTCTATGAGTGGTGTCCATGCATTGGTATGGCATGAGGACTGGACACTGGTAAGTCAACTCTCTATTTCTATCACCCCCCTACCTGCATGCCATCACATACCCCCCACCCTCACCCTCACTCCCATCACATCACAACGTCACACACCCCACCACCATCACATCTCACTCATTCCAATGTCAAGCCCTTCATGCCATACCAATGCATGGACACCACTCACAGACCTGCATGGACACCTGTCACTAAAGCATGCACACTAGAGAGAATCAGCTAGCCCACCACATAACAACTCATACAAGTGAAAGCTGCTAGGGCAAATACAACCAAACAGGGCAAGCCACCCATGCACCATGTGTCACACACAGAAACAATAACACTGCATTTACATCCCCACAGGAATCCCAGCCAATGTCAGCATGGAAGAGGTGCCAGCAACTTCAAGCCTCCCCACAGAAGAGGCCCACAGTGATGACAGCAACTCTGGTCACCTGGATCTGGATGACCAACCTGGCCCATCAGGGACCTCGAGACAGTCGGTTACCCAGCCACAGTCACACACCACCACAGAGCCTCCCCCTCTGGAACTGCCACCACAGCACCCACCGAGCGTACCCATACCTCTGTCTCCAGGACACGTCAATCAGCAGTGTGTCCACCACTACAGGGACCCCAGCGCACACCTCATACCCAAGACAATCAGTGACCTGGGGTCAGTGGAAGTGGGCACATGGTTCAGGGTACAGAGGCACAGGACAAAAGGGAAACTGGGAGGAGTGCTGTGCGCCAGGGGCAGGACAGGCCTCGGGACCCGACCCTCCAGGAGGCACTCACCGAGATCCTGGGAGCATACACAACGTGCAGGGGAATAGGCGGCTGCAGGAGGGAAAGTACCAGGGGATCAGGGAGGACTTGCAGACCATCAACACCACCCTGGTCTCCATAGCAGGGGTGATGGCAGACATGGCCAACATTATGAGGGAGGCAGTCTTACAACAGCAGGCCCCTGCCACCAGCCACACTACTGAACTGCCCTCCACCTCTGCTGTCGCTAGTGGACAGGAGGCCTCACCATAGGACCAATAGGCCACCAGCACCCCTCCCCCTGCCGAAGGAAAACAACCCCACAAACTTTCCCTGTGATCCAGCCAGAAGCCAGAGACTATTGCCAAAACCCCTGCCAGGAAATAGGACTCTCCTGATTGTCACCCTTGTGTCCTACTCTGTCACCCTATCCACCTAGCACTGCCATTGCTCCCCTTCCTATGTCCCCTTGGACAATCCACCTGTGCTACAAATAGACTGGAACAATACCCTGGACTTTCCTCCATCATCACCCCAGTCCATTGCAAGTATGGAGTATGTCAAATGATTTAATTATGTATTTGTTTAACAAGGTTCAAAATTGTAAATCAACTGTACAGTAATGTGCACATAGGATAGACCTGTATTGGCTGCAGTGTACACACCAGGAGCGATAGTGGGGCACCAACATCTGCAAAAAGAGTATTCAAAAGGGTACAGTGAGTGGGCATAGAAGTGGGAAATCACAGCCTGCCAGTGACAATGTGAAACAAACAAATGACATTGAAATGTGAAGTTACACTGTCTTACCTGTGTGTCATTGGAAGTATTGTCAAATCACTGGAGTTCTGTTGGCCTCATCCTCATCCTCGGCCTCCTCATTCTCACTGTCCACAGGGTCCACTGCTGCCACCTGTCCATTTCCAGCCTCCTCCTCCTGCAGAAAAGCCACACGGCATCTCAAGGCAAGGTTATACAACAAGCAGCATGCCACGATTATCTGGCAGACCTTCTTGGGTGAGTAGCACAGGGATCCACCTGTTAGATGGAGGCACCAAAACATGGCCTTCAGGAGGCCAAAGGTACGTTCTATGATCCTTCCTGTACGCCCATGTGCCTCATTGTGATGTTCCTCTGCCCTTGTCCTGGGATTCCTCACAGGGGTCAGTAGCCATGATTGTTTGGTGTAACCTGTGTCACTTGCAACTATTGAGGAACAACATTTAGCCACACACTATCCCATATGGCCCACACCGTACCAATACACCAGCATCCACTGGGTGGGAACCAGGGCTCACCTATGAGCCACACCCTGTGCCTCTGCAGTTCGGCCATTACAATTGGGATGCTGCTATTCTTCAGGATAAAGGCATCATGCGCAGACCCAGGATAATTAGCATTGACATGGGAGATGTACATTTCTGAACACCTGTTCATTTTGCCGTTGTGGAACAAATGCAATACGTGTGCCATCAATTGCCCCAGTGATGTTGGGGATATGTCCCATTGCATAGAAGTCAGCTTTCACTGTGGCCATATCCTCCACCTGGGGGAAAACAATGTAGCTGCACATGTGTTTAATCAGTGCATCCAGCACTCTTGTTAGCACTATTGAGAGCATTGGCTGTTATATTCCTGAACCAGTTGCCAAGAAATGGAGCACAGATAGGACTTGCACAAGAGGGGGGATTCCAGTGGGGTGACGGATAGCAGAAATCAGCTCTGTGATTGTGGCCCTGTCAAGACTACAGGTGAGTATGATGTGCCTTTCCTCCATTGTTGCCAAGTCCACCAGGGGTCTGTACACTAGGGTATGTCTCCATCTCCTATTCATCTGCAGCAGTAGCAATCTATGGGGCAAAAGAGTGAGGAGCCGGTCACAAACTGTACATTGTAGCCACAACAGTACAATGCATTAAGTTAATTTGAAATGTATAAGTGGCATCTGTCATGTATGTACAATTGTGAACTGTGACACAGGCCTGTACCCCCTGAAATGGCGTTCGCCTGTCCTGTGTGGAGGGACAGGTGGAAGTGAGGTAATTCCGCTGACATTGTGCGCCGTTGCGGAAGGCGGTCGAGAACCTCCGTGCAATGCCTCATTGGATATTGTTGGTCTCTATGGGGTACAGTGTCCAATGGTGATGTACGCCGGCAGTGACGGTATGCGCCGCCGTGATCATCACTGCCATTTTCTATTTGTTCACTCACTTGCTACCTGACCTTCAACAAGAGAGGACTTACACTGCATGTGCTGCTGTGACCTGTGTCTGGAACCTACCATGGCACGTGTGACTGGGGAAAGGGCCCCTGCCTTCACCTCGGCGGAGTTGGAGAGACTGGTGGATGGAGTCCTACCCAAGACTGCTGTATGGGCCTCCAGACCAACAGGTGAGTACACTATGAGCACGATGCATGAGGCATGAATGCATGGTGTGGTGTGTGTGAAAGCCTTGTGTAGAGGGGGTTGGTGGATGTCCCTTGGGCGGTGTGCTGCTTGTGTGCTGGGCCAGGTCTGTGCAAATGGGGACTGAAAGGCGTTAGACCTGACAGCATTAAGGTGGTCACCTCTAACTTTTTGCCTGCCTTCCTCCATTTTTTTAGATACTGTTTTTGCTGGTTTTAAGACTCTGCACACTTTACCACTGCTAATCAGTGGTAAAGTGCATATCCTCTCTCCCTTTAAACATGGTAACATTGGATCATACCCAATTGGACTATATAATTTACTTATAAGTCCCTAGTAGAGTGCACTATATGTGCCTAGGGCCTGTAAATTAAATGCTACTAGTGGACCTGCAGCACTGATTGTGCCACCCACTTAAGTAGCCCCTTAACCTTGTCTCAGGCCTGCCATTGCAAGGCCTGTGTGTGCAGTTTTACTGCCAATCATTTCTAACAGAAGGGGCATGGTGGGCCCTGAGTGTAACAGGCAGGACGGTCTGACTAATAACTTTCCCTGTGTGTATTTCCTCTGCCGTTCAGCGCCCATCAAAAGAAGGGTATATGGTGTGTCATCGCCCAGGACGTGCGGACCCTGGAGGTCTATGGCAGGCAGAGCATCCACTGTCGGAAACTGTGGAAGGACCTGAGACGCTGGGCACGGAAGACGGCAGAGGCCCAGCTGGGGAGGCCCTCCCAACTACAATGGGGTACCCATCGAACCCTGACCCCCCTGATGGCCCACATTCTGGCAGTGGCCTATCCAGAGCTCGATGGGTGCTTGAGGGCATCACAGCAGCCACAAGGGGTTGAGTACAGTGCCCATAATTACTACTTACGCCTGGTGGGGTGGTATCCGGTTGGGGGATGTGTGTCTGTGGGTGCCTCAGGCCAGGCCTGACATTGCAGAGTAGGTCCCATGTTTGCCAGGGTTTCTGCTATGATAGTCCTCCTACCTAGCTTGTAGGCATCCACTACTGGGCAGGCTGTGTGGGTCCCAGGTATGCTGCAGTTGGCGGTATGTGTCCCTCCCCATGCCCTGGTGACTAGCATTGATACTGGTAGTGCATTGCATAGTGTGTATGCCTGTTCCCTGTGTGTGAGGGTGCTGTGTATGCCAACAGTGGTGTTGGTGCAGCCATTGAACAAGTGTATCTTTTGTCTCTCCCCCACTTTTTGTTTTGTCACCCTGTCCTTATATGCATTAGATTCATATGGCGAAGGAGCAGTGGCACCTGTGAAGGAGGGAGCTGCATCCCACAGGACCCAGGAGGCAGAGTCCAGTGACGCTGAGGGCACCAGTGCGCCAGAGGGCGAGGGGAGCACTATGGTGGAGACTGGAGGGGACAGTTAGGACACCGATTCCTCCTCCGATGGAAGCTCCCTAGTGGTGGTGGACACCTCTGTGCCCACCCCATCTACAGGTACAGCCGCCACCCCCGTACCAGCACCGCCCTCCCAGCAGCCCATCATAGAATTGCCCGTGCCCACTCACCCAGGAGGGAGGGCATCTCCTTCACCGCAGGCACCTCAGGCCCTGCCCCATTTAGCCCTGCTTCCCTGAGTGAGGAGGCTATTGACCTCCTGAGATCCATCTCTGTTGGGCAGTTAACCATTGTGAATGCCATCCAGGGGCTGGCATCCCAAATGCAACAGACCAATGCATTTCTGGAGGGCATTCACTCTGGCTTGGCCACCCAACAGAGATCAATCCAGGATCTGGCCTCCTCTCTGATGACAACCATTGTCCCTGTTTCCACCCTACCCCCTCCAACTTCCTCTACCCAATCCCATTCCCCTCAACCCCAACCTATCCCAAGCACACAGGCAGACAAGCATGCACACAAGGCAACACACAAGAGTGGCACAGGCAAACACAAGCACCACACATCATCCCACAGGCACTCACACAAACACCATCCAGATGCAGACATACCTATATCCACTGCCTTCACTGTGTCCCCATCCTCCTCCTCCTAAACCTCCCTCCCAAATGGTTCTACACTCACACCTGCATGCACTATATCCACATCCCCTACCACCATCACCAGCACACCTATCAGAACACACACGTCACTGGCAGACACCACCACAACAGCCATGCACACTTCCCCTGTGTCCTCTCCCACTGTGCCTGTCCCCTCCAAAGGTACACAAATGCAAGCACTCAGACACCCAACAGCCATCCACTTCACAACAGCATCCAGCCCATGCACCAACACCCAAACACAGCAGAAAGACACCTCCCACAACCACTCACTCTTCCTCCACTCCAATACCTTCTCCCTCTCCCTGCCCAATGTCCCTAAGCAGCTATTCCTCTCCACCTTTGACCTCTTCCCTACCCCTCCCACACCATCCTTCATGTCTGGCCAGGGTGGCTAAAACCCAAGGAAGCACCTCAGCCACACAGTCCACGGGCTGTCTGAGGCAACAGGGGATGGGCAGGAGCTTCCCCCCACAACCACTGCCAGCAGCAGCAGCAACACCACTGCCACCACTGAGCAGCCATAACCTCCGGCAGACATTCTGTAGACCTGCCTCCATGGGCTGTTGTGCAGCCTGCCCCCTGCAAATCCTGTGGGAATGACACCCACTTGATCACAGGGCACTATACCCCCTCCAGAACCTGTGGGGAAGCACACACGCACTCCATCCTCCCAGGAAGAAAATCACAGGGCACGATGCCCCCTCCAGAACCAGTGGGGAGCAACCCACTCACCCCATCCTCTCCAGGATGAAGATCACTGGGCACGATGCCCCCTCCAGAGCATGCGGGCAAGTCACCCACTTGAGAGACTGTGGACTTGCACTCCCCAGGACAGAGCAATGGGCATTTTGCCCTCTCCAGAGCATGTGGGCAAGTCACCCACATGAGAGACTGTGGCCTTGCACTCCCCAGGATCAAGCACAGGGCATGTTGCACCCTCCAGAGCATGTGGGTAAGTCACCCACTTGAGAGACTGTGGCCTTGCACACCCAAGACAGAGCGATGGGCATGTTGTCCCATCCAGGACCAGTGGTGATGTTCCATCTGCCGGCTGAGGTGCCCCCCGTTCCCCATCCCCCTGAGGTGCCTGCCTATTTTTCAACTGATGCCACTGCAGTGTTTTCTCCATGTTGGTGCAGGAGACAAGTGGGGTCTTGGACTTTGTCATGTGACCCACACACATTGAGGACTGGGCAGTGTCCCTCAAACTGTACATATGTATTTACTTTTAGATTGGATGTACATATTTCTACTGTATTTATATTATTACATTAACTTTCATCTATTCCTGTAGTCCTTGCATTATTCCTTAGGAGTACAGGGTAAATATGTTTTCTTACTGCATCTGATTGTGTGTATGGTGTTGGGGGTGGGGGGTGTTGTGCGTGTGTTTGTCACTCTCTTTTTCCTCTCCACCTCCCCTGTGTGATAGGCGGCTGTACTCACTGTGGTCGTCTTTGCCATCGTTGGTGTTCGTGGTCGAGCAGGACTTAAAAAATCATCAGAAATATTTGCAGCTCGGGCTCCATGGCGGCGTGGTTGTTGCCTGTGTCTCCAATGGTGAGTCCTTTCCCTTCTGTGTAGTGTTTCCGCTAGGCTTTTGATGACATTGGTACCACCCTGGAAAATGTGGCGGATTGGGCTGTCATAATACAGTGGGCAGAACATTGACTTCTGCCCGGCTGTAGGCAGCTACCGCCATGGTGGTTGTTGTTTCCGCCCTGGCAGTCTGTGTGGTAAAGTGACTGTCTATCTGAGCTCTTTCTGCCATGGTACTAATTTGGCGGTAATTACCGCCGGCTTGTTGGCGGTATTACCACCACTTTATCACTGACCGCCAGGGTTGTAATGAGGGCCTAAATGTCATAATATTTCTAATCATTTAAAATAAGTTAACTTAGTTTAACCTTTATAATTAGATATTGTTTTATTGTACTATTTCGTGTAGTATGTGACAGCATTGTGACAGCATTGTAGAAGGCCTTAGTTTCCATCCACTGGCTTATCGGGAAACACCCTACAGCATTTTCTCTGGCTCCTAATTGAGCAATGCTGTAGGATGCAGGGATGCACCATTGCTCTGTCGTGGGGAGTGCAAGACCACAGTCTCTGAAGTGCATAACTTTGTTTGCAGACAGTAAACACTGCAAGGATGCTGGCCAGGGGGACTCTGCACTGCCCATTCCTACCGCTATGAAATCTCTGGCAGGGAACGAGGTCATAATGCCCTTGCAGTGCTACCCTGGCATATTAGAACCACCACAACCACTAGATCCTGGTGGTCCAACTGTGGTACGACTGCCTTGGTCATAATTTGGCGCTCGGACCTCTACCACGTGTCTGTCACTCTAGTGACTGCCAGACCCGTAATGACCCATGTAATGTTTATTTGTATTACAAATGTGTGCTCTATGTGTTTCCATATAATTGAATACTGTGTTGAATATTTCTTTATTGTGTTTTGTTTAATACCAGGGTTATAACTATTTTTCATGTTGGGATATTTGGATTTTCCTTTACAGGTTTTTATTTTGGATTCAAATGTTGGATTTTTATTTTTATCCTGGATGTGTTTTATGTTTTTTTCAAGAAATAACAGTTGTTTTTCCATTTTAAATCAATATTGTATCTTATTTGAGCTTTTTTGCATTTTGAACATTCATTTATTTAGTTCTATTTTTTTCAATTTCCCTGGATTATTAGTATCAAATTGTTACTGTCTAGTTTATTTTTGCATTTTGGGGTCTTTTTAATCATTTCATTTTGGGATTGAAATTTCGGGCTCGTTAATTCACTGAATAGAACTTCAGCCACAAAACTGTGTTATCGTATTTCATTTCTTTATAACATTGGATGGGCAGTGTTATTATTTATGTTCTGTCTAGTATGTTTAATGTTTAAGTGATTTTTTAGTGTGAGCATATGCTTACAGGTGATAGAAAAGTGTTTGGTTATTTACAATGAAGTTAGTTATTTGATTTGATTATTTGATTAGTATATTTTTGTAATATGTATTATTGTTTTTTTTCTTTTTAGCTTTTAGTTTAGTTGGTTTAGGAATTTTTCCATTATTAGATTCTGGTAGATCTGTTTCCCTGTAAGTATTTCTAGTAACTGGTAGAGTTAACGGCAGCTTCTTCAGGTGTTCCTTCCGAAGAATTGTGCCACCCTTCTGCTGAGTTATTTGCCTTTGCTTTTTTGGGACATGGTTGTTTCGTAGACATTGCAACATGAAATGCAATGTTTGGGTTGCTTTCATTGGGTTCATTGTTGCTGATGTCCAATCCAAGTATTTTTAAAATAATCCATTAGCGAATCTAGATGTATTTCATGTTGCTTGTAATAGAGGTATTCAATTAGCATATCACAATGTTTAATGATTTCTGTCATAGGGATGTGTGGCAAGCTACTAGCTCTTTTACTTTGCGTGCAAATTCTAAGTACATTTCATATTCTATCTTCAAGGTGGATTTTTTTTTTTTTGCAACACTTATTAATTTGTGAAAATAGTTGATGTCCAGACACAAGTACATTGATTTACAAGTAAATCAACCAGTCTCCAACATACAGTGCAAATTTATTTCAGTTCACTGATAAGGTTATGGCAATCATACAGTGCAAAACAATCCAATGTGGTAACCAATTGCAACCTCATAGGAAACTATGGCCCTCATTATGACCCTGGTGGTCAGTGATAAAGTGGAGTAATACCGCCAACAGGCTGGCGATAACTACTAAAAGCACACAAGAAAGTACGGGGTTCTCTAGAGAAGATGTCGCGGGCACAATCGTTGCCCTAGGTTGTACGTGTTCCTATTTGGAAAGGTAAAGTCAGTGAAATGTCAGTAAGTAGCTGCAGAGTGCGTGGGCGGGGAGAGAAACCGGGGGAGTTCCTTTCACGGACTAGGTGGTCTCACACACTATATAGTGTCATGTTTCATCATTTGACCACCTAGACCCACCCAGGTAGGACAGTGCCACCTGGGCGGACTCAACCTCACTGTTAAAGGAACAGGAGGAAGTGCGTAAACAAACTTGTTTCTGGAAAGATCGGGATCCAGCTAATCTAATGAAAAATTAAAAACACCTAAGCAGTCACCTGTAAGGAGTGACAAATTTAATGGTGGTGTCTGATTGGTGTGGTTAAAACAGGGGTTGGGACGCCTCTGTGAGGACAAGGACTCACAGGGTCACCTAACTATCAAACAATAGCCAACATGTTTCTTCCCTCAGAAGTGAGCCACTAAAGGTCAGGGGCATCAGTTAGTAAATAAGCAGGCACCTCAGTGGGATGGGGAGGCACGTCAGCCGGGAGATGAAACCTTGCCACTGGTTCTGGAGGGGGCTTGAACCTGAGGAGTGATGGGCCACAGTCTCTTGAGTGGGTGTCTTGCCCACTGGTTCTGGAGGGGGCAACATGCCCTGTGCTTGATCCTGGGGAGTGATGTGCCACAGTCTCTCGAGTGGGTGTCTTCTCCACTGGTTCTGGAAGGAGCAACCTGCCCTGTGCTTGATCCTGGGGAGTGATGGGCCACAGTCTATTGAGTGGGTGTCATGCCCACTGGTTCTGGAGGGTTCAACCTGCCCTGTGCTTGATCCTGGGGAGTGATGGGCCACAGTCTCTCGAGTGGGTGTGATCCACACTGGTTCTGGAGGGGGCAGCCCGCATAGCAGCCCATGGAGACAGTATTACATTGCGTCCGCCGGCAATGGCGGCTGCACTGTGGTGGTGCTGCTGGTGGAGGGAGGCTCTGCACAATCCCTGCACCCTCGGACAGATGCTCTGTGGTGGTGGTGCTGCTGGTGAGGGGAGGCTCCTCCACATCCCCTGCACCCTCGGACGAATGCACTATGATGGTGCTGCTGGTGGGGGGAGGCTCCTGCATTTCCCCTGCACCCTCGGACGGATGTACAACCATGGTTGGTGGTGGGGGCTCTGTCACAGCTGCTGGCCCAGGCTTCTTGTCCTTCCTGCCTGCTGGTGCAGGCTCCTTGTCCTTCCTGCCTGCTGTTCAGGCTCCTTGCTCTTCTTGCCTGCTGGGGCAGGCTCCTTTCCCTTCAGTACATGTGGCCTGGATCAATTTCCAACACAATTGGGTGCGGTTAGGACTGGGCCCGTGGACTGTGTGGCTGAGGTGCCTGGCTGGGTTTGTGATGCTCTGGCCATACATGCAGGACAGGGGAGGAGGGGTAGGGAAAAGGTCAGTGGTGGATAGGAACAGTTTTTTAGGGACATCTGGGTGGGAAGAGGGCGAAGGAATGGGAGTGGAGGATGAGGGAGTGGTTGTTGGAGGTGTCTGTCTGTTGGATTTGGGTGGAGGTGCATGGACTGTATGCTGTTGTAAGGTGGATGGCTATTGGGTTTCTAAGTGCTTGCATTTGTGTACTTTAGGAGAGGGGCAGAAACAGTGGGAGGGGACACAGGGGACGTGTGCATGGATATTGTGGAGGTGTCTGCCAGTGAGGTGTGTGTTCTGCTCGGTGTGATGATGATGCTGGTAGTTGATGAGGATGTAGTGCATGCAGGTGTGAGTGTGGACGGGGTTGAGAGGGAGGTGGTGGAGGGGGAAGAGGAGAAGACAGTGGAAATAGTGGATGTTGTGTCTGCAACAGGATGGTGTTTGTGTGAGTGCCTGTGTGATGAAGTGTGGTGCTTATCTTTTCCTGTGACACTGTGTCCTGTGTGCATGCTCATCTGTATCTGTGCCTGGGCGTGGGTTGGGGTTGAGGAGAATGGGACTAGGCAGTGGAAATTGGAGGGGGGCAGTAGAAATAGGGACATGGCTGTCATCAGAGAGGAGGCCAGAGCCTGTATCGCTCTTTGATGGGCCACCAATTCAATGTGAATGTCCTCCAGGAATGCATTAGATTGTTGCATCTGGGCTGCCAGCCCCTGGATTGCATTCACAATGGTTGACTGCCCTACAGAGATGGATCTTAGGATGTCAATAGCCTCCTCACTCAGGGAAGCAGGGCTCACTGGGGCAGGGTCTGAGGTGCCTGGGGCGAAGGAGATGCCCACCCTCCTGGGTGAGCAGGCAGGGGACAAACTCTGAGGGGCTGCTGGGAGGGCGGTGCTGGTAGGGGGGGTGGCAGCTGTACCTGTTGTTGGGGTGGTCACAGAAATCTCTGCCACCACCAGGGAGCTTCCATCGGAGGAGGTATCTATGCCTGAAGAGTCCCCTCCAGTCTCCGCCGTGGTGCTCCCCTCGTTCTCTATCCCACTAGTGCCCTCACCGTCGGTGGACTCTTCCAGGCTCCTGTGGGATGCAGCTCCCTCCATTGCCGGTGCCTCTGCTCCTCCGCCAGATAATGCTAATGCACATAAGTACATGATGACAAAACAAGAAAGGGGGGGAAAGACAAAGGATACATTGGGTCAATGGCTGAACCAACACCACTGTTGGGGTACACAGCACACTCACACACAGGTAACAGCCCTATGCACTATGCATTGCACTACGAGAAATTGCTCGCCACCAAGGCATAAGGAGGATCACACACCGCCAAATGCAGCACACCTGGGACCCATGCAGCCCTGAACAGTAGTGGATGCCTACGAGCTAGGTAGCAAGATTGTCCCTTCAGAACCATAGCCACCAGGGGACCTACGCTGCAATGCCAGGCCTTTCCTAAGGGCAACCACTGACACACATCCACCACCCGGATACCGCCCTACCATGCATAAGTCGTTATGATGGACATTGTACTCACCCCCTTGTGGCTGCTGTGATACTCTCAAGCACCCATTCACCTCTGGATAGGTCACCGCCAGTATGCAGGCCATCAAGGGGGTCAGGGTTCGATGGGCACCCCTTCCTCATTGGGACGTCTTCCCCAGCCAGGTCTCTGACGTCTTCTGTGCCCAGCGTCTCAGGTCCTCCCACCGTTTGCGACAGTGGGTGCTCCGCTTGCCATAGACCCCCAGGGTCCGCACATCCTTGGCGATGGCACGCCATAGACTCTTCTTTTGATGGCGCTGACCTGCAGAGGCAATACACATAGGAAAATACCATTAGACAAACAGTCCTGCCTGTTACCCATATGGCCCACCATACCCGTTCCCATCACCATTGCCACACACATAACCCAGCACACAACAAGTACACCATGAAGAAGACATCCACCCACCCCCCCTTACACAAGGCCTTCACACACACAACTCCATGCATTCATGCCACATGCATCGTGCCCACAGTGTACTCACCTGTTGGTCTGGAGGCCCATTCAGCAGTCCGTACTGGGGCAGGACCCCATCCACAAGTCTCTCCAGCTCCTTCCGACGTGAAGGCTGGGTCCCTTTCCCCCAGTCACACGGACCATGGTAGGTTCCAGACAGAGGTCACAGCAGCACATGCAATGTAGGTCCTCTCCTATGGAAGGTCAGGTAGCAAGGAATATGATAGAAAATGGATTGCGGTGCATACCTTCACCTCCGGCGTAGATCACCATTGGCCACTGTGCCCCTTTGGGCCCAATGTTAACCAATGAGGAGTTGCACAGTGGTTCCCGACCGCCTCCCTCAACAGCGCACAACATCAGCAGATTTACCTCACTTCCACCTGTCCTGCCACACATGATAGGCGGACGCCATTTCAGGGGGTGTGGGGCAGGCTCTGGATTAATGCTGCGTCCCAAGAGATATTAGCACATACTGGACAAATCACACTGACCCATTACATGTTTACAGGATGAAAACTACTGTTGTAGCTCCATTGTTCAGTTTGTGACCAGCTCCTCCTTTTGTACCTTAGAAACCTACCGCTGAGGATGAACAGGCTATGGAGACATACCCTTGTGTACAGACTCATGGTGGACTTGGCAACACTGGAGGACAGGCACATTATCCTCACCTATAGACTTGACAGGGCCACAATCACAGAGCTGTGTGACCAGTTGGAACCTGACCTGATGTCTGCTATCTGCCACCCCACCTGGATCCCCCTCATGTGCAAGTGCTATCAGTACTCCACTTCCTGGCAACTGGTTCTTTCCAAGTGACAGTGGGCTTGGCAGCAGGAATGTCATAGCCAATTGTAGGAAGTTGGCTCTGTATGCACTATTTCAAAGTAAGAAATAGCATGCACAGAGTCTAAGGGTTCCCCTTAGAGGTAAGATAGTGGCAAAAAGAGATAATTCTAATGCTCTATTTTGTGGTAGTGCGGTCGAGCGGTAGGCTTATCAGAGGGTAGTGTTAAGCATTTGTTATACACATACAGGCAATAAATGAGGAACACACACTCAAAGACAATTCCAGGCCAATAGGTTTTTGCATAGAAAAATATATTTTCTTAGTTTATTTTAAGAACCACAGGTTCAAGATTTACAATCAATACTTCAAATGAAAGGTACTTCACTTAGGTATCATAGGAACTTTGAATCAGCGAAATAGCATGTACAGTTTTGGCAAAAATGGCAATAAGCTATTTTAAAACTAGACACAGTGCAAATTTCAACAGTTCCTGGGGGGGGGGGGTAAGTATTTGTTAGTTTTGCAGGTAAGTTAACCACCTACAGGGTTCAACGTTGGGTCCAAGGTAGCCCACCGTTGGGGGTTCAGGGCAACCCCAAAGTTACCACACCAGCACCTCAGGGCCTGTCAGGTGCAGAGGTCAAAGTGGTGCCCAAAATACATAGGCTTCAATAGAGAAGGAGGTGTCCCGGTTCCAATCTGCCAGCAGGTAGGTACCCGCGACGTCGGAGGGCAGACCAGGGGGGTTTTGTAGGGCACCGGGGGGGACACAAGTCAGCACAAAAAGTACACCCTCAGCGGCACGGGGGCGGCCGGGTGCAGAGTGCAAACAGGCATCGGGTTTGCAAAGGAGTTCAATGGAAGACCCAGGGGTCTCTTCAGCGAAGCAGGCAGGCAAGGGGGGGGCTCTGAGGGGTAGCCACCACCTGGTTAAGGGAGAGGGCCACCTGGGGGACGCTCCTGCACTGGAGGTTGGATCCTTCAGGTCCTGGGGGCTGCGGGTGCAGTGTCTTTACCAGGCATCGGGTTCTTAGAAGCAGGTAGTCGCGGTCAGGGGGAGCCTCTGGATTCTCTCTGCAGGTGTCGCTGGGGAGGGCTGTGGGGGGGTCAACTCTGGCTACTCACAGGGTCGCAGTTGCCAGGGAGTCCTCCCCGTAGTGTTGTTTCTCCGCAGGTCGAGTCGGGGGCGTCGGGTGCAGAGTGGAAAGTCTCACGCTTCCGGCGGGAAACGTGCAGTCTTTTAAAAGTTGTTTCTTTGTTGCAAAGTTGTTTCTTCTTTGGAGCAGAGCCACAGTCCTCTGGAGTTCTTGGTCCTTTTAGATGCAGGGTAGTCCTCTGAGGCTTCAGAGGTCGCTGGACCCTGGGGAACGCGTTGCTGTTGCAGTTTTTCTTGAAGTGGGGAGACAGGCCGGTAGGGCTGGGGCCAAAGCAGTTGGTGTCTCCGTTTTCTCTGCAGGGCTTTCAGGTCAGCAGTCCTTCTTCGTCTTAGGTTGCAGGAATCTATCTTGCTAGGTTCTGGGAGCCCCTAAATACTCAATTTAGAGGTGTGTTTAGGTCTGGGGGGTTAGTAGCCAATGGCTACTAGCCCTGAGGGTGGCTACACCCTCTTTGTGTCTCCTCCCTGAGGGGAGGGAGGCACATCCCTAATCCTATTGGGGGAATCCTCCATCTGCAAGATGGAGGATTTCTAAAAGTCAGAGTCACCTCAGCCCAGGACACCTTAGGGGCTGTCCTGACTGGCCAGTGATTCCTCCTTGTTTTTCTCATTATCTCCTCCGGCCTTGCCGCCAAAAGTGGGGCCGTGGCCGGTCATCTCCACTAGCTGGGATGCCCTGGGGCGCTGTAACAAAGGGGGTGAGCCTTTGAGGCTCACCGCCAGGTGTTACAGTTCCTGCAGGGGGAGGTGAGAAGCACCTCCACCCAGTACAGGCTTTGTTACTAGCCACAGAGTGACAAAGACACTCTCCCCATGTGGCCAGCAACATGTCTGGTGTGTGGCAGGCTGGCAAAACTGGTCAGCCCACACTGGAAGTCAGATATGTTTTCAGGGGGCATCTCTAAGATGCCCTCTGGGTGTATTTCACAATAAAATGTTCACTGGCCTCAGTGTGCATTTATTGTGCTGAGAAGTTTGATACCAAACTTCCCAGTTTTCAGTGTAGCCATTATGGTGCTGTGGAGTTCGTGTATGACAGACTCCCAGACCATATCATCTTATGGCTACCCTGCACTTACAATGTCTAAGGTTTTGCTTAGACACTGTAGGGGCATAGTGCTCATGCACTTATGCCCTCACCTATGGTATAGTGCACCCTGCCTTAGGGCTGTAAGGCCTGCTAGAGGGGTGACTTACCTATGCCATAGGCAGTGTGAGGTTGGCATGGCACCCTGAGGGGAGTGCCATGTCGACTTAGTCATTTTCTCCCCACCAGCACACACAAGCTGCCCTTAGAGACCTTCCCTGGCATCAGGGCCCTTGGTACCAGGGGTACCAGTTACAAGGGACTTACCTGGATGCCAAGGTGTGCCAATTGTGAAAACAAAGGCACAGTTTTAGGGAAAGAACACTGGTGCTGGGGCCTGGTTAGCAGGCCTCAGCACACTTTCAAATCATAACTTGGCATCAGCAAAGGCAAATATTCAGGGGTAACCATGCCAAGGAGGCATTTCCTTACACAATCCCCCCCCCCAAACAAAGGGGATGAGACTAACCTTTCCCAAGAGAGTCTTAATTTTCTAAGTGGAAGAACCTGGAAAGACCATCTCTACTGGCATGGGCAGTCCCAGGTCTGTGTTCCACTATACAGGCCATTCCCTGTAGGGAGATGGACAAACTCAACAGTTTTGGATTTTCACCTTTCCTTTGCATCAACCATCTGAGAGGTCTGTGGTCAGTTTGAACTACAAAGTGAGTACCAAAGAGGTATGGTCTCAGCTTCTTCAGGGACCAAACCACAGCAAAGGCCTCCCTCTCAATGGCACTCCAATGCTGCTCCCTGGGGAGTAACCTCCTGCTATTGAAAGCAACAGGCTGGTCAAGGCCATCATCATTTGTTTGGGACAAAACTGCCCCTATCCCATGTTCAGAGGCATCAGTCTGCACAATGAACTGCTTGGAGTAATCTGGAGCTTTTAGAACTGGTGCTGTGCACATAGCTTGTTTCAGGGTGTCAAAGGCCTGTTGGCATTCTACAGTCCAGTTTACCTTCTTGGGCATTTTCTTGGAGGTAAGTTTTGTGAGGGGTGTCACTATTGATCCATATCCTTTCACAAACCTCCTGTAGTACCCAGTCAAGCCAAGGAATGCCCTGACTTGAGTCTGGGTTTTTGGAGCTGCCCAGTCCAGAATAGTCTGGATCTTAGGCTGGAGTGGCTGAACTTGGCCTCCACCTACAAGGTGTCCCAAGTAAACCACAGTTCCCTGCCCTATCTGGCATTTGGATGCCTTGATAGAGAGGCCTGCTGCTTGCAGGGCCTTCAAAACCTTCTTCAGGTGGACCAGGTGATCCTGCCAGCTGGAGCTAAAGACAGCAATATCGTCAAGATAAGCTGCACTAAAGGACTCCAAGCCAGCAAGGACTTTATTCACCAACCTTTGGAAGGTGGCAGGGGCATTCTTTAGACCAAAGGGCATAACAGTGAACTGATAGTGCCCATCAGGTGTGGAGAATGCTGTTTTTTCTTTTGCTCCTGGTGCCATTTTGATTTGCCAGTACCCTGCTGTCAAGTCAAAGGTACTTAAGTATCTAGCAGCACCTAGTTTGTCAATCAATTCATCTGCCCTTGGATTGGGATGGGCATCTGTCTTGGTGACAGAATTAAGTCCTCTGTAGTCCACACAAAACCTCATCTCTCTCTTTCCATCTTTGGTGTGAGGTTTGGGGACTAAGACCACTGGGCTAGCCCAGGGGCTGTCGGAGTGCTCAATAACTCCCAATTCCAGCATCTTGTGGACTTCTACTTTGATGCTTTCCTTAACTTGGTCAGACTGTCTGAAAATTTTGTTTTTGACAGGCATGCTGTCTCCTGTGTCCACATCATGGGCACACAGGTATGTCTGACCAGGGGTTAGGGAAAAGTGCTCAGCAAACTGTTGCAAGACTTTCTTACAGTCACATTGCTGTTGGCCAGAGAGGGTGTCTGAATAGATCACTCCATCTACTGAGCCATCTTTAGGGTATGTGGAGAGGAGATCAGGGAGAGGTTCACTCTCAGCTTCCTGGTCCTCGTCTGTTACCATCAACAGATTCACATCTGCCTGTCATGGAAGAGTTTGAGGCGGTTCACATGGATCACCCTTTTGGGGGTCCTGCTAGTACCTAGGTCTACCAGGTAGGTGACCTGACTCTTTCTTTCTAGCACTGGGTAAGGGCCACTCCATCTGTCCTGAAGAGCCCTGGGAGCCACAGGCTCCAGAACCCAGACTTTCTGCCCTGGCTGAAACTCAACCATAGCAGCCTTTAGGTCATACCACATCTTCTGGAGTTGTTGGCTGGCCTCAAGGTTTTTGCTTGCCTTTTCCATGTACTCTGCCATCCTGGAACGTAGGCCTAGTTTATATCTTGTTTAGGCTCATGAAGAGGTCTCTCCCAGCCTTCTTTCACAAGAGCTAGTAGTCCCCTGACAGGATGGCCAAACAGAAGTTCAAAGGGGGAAAACCCTACTCCCTTCTGAGGCACCTCTCTGTAGGTGAAAAGCAGACATGGCAAGAGGAGATCCCATCTCCTTTTGACCTTTTCAGGGAGCACCATGATCATTCCTTTCAATATCTTGTTAAATCTTTCTACAAGGCCATTGGTTTGTGGATGGTATGGTGTGGTGAATTTGTAAGTCATCCCACAGTCATTCCACATATGTTTCTGGTATGCTGACATGAAGTTGGTATCCCTGTCAGAAACCACCTCCTTAGGAAGTCCCACTCTGGTAAAGATACCAATGAGCACTTTAGCTACTGCAGGGGCAGTAGTGGACCTAAGGGGAATTGCTTCAGTGTACCTAGTGGCATTATCCACTACCACTAGGATATACTGGTTCGCTGAGGCTGTGGGAGGTTCAAGTGGACCCACTATGTCCACACCCATTCTTTCAAAGGGGACCCCCACCACTGGAAGTGGAATGAGGGGGGCCTTTGGGTGTCCACCTGTCTTACCACTGGCTTGACAGGTGGTACAGGAGACACAAAACTCCTTTACCTTCTGGGACATGTTGGGCCAATAGAAATGGTTAACTAACCTTTCCCAAGTCTTGGTTTGTCCCAAATGCCCAGCAAGTGGAATATCATGAGCTAAGGTTAGAATGAACTGCCGAAATTCCTGAGGCACTACCACTCTCCTAGTGGCACCAGGTTTGGGATCTCTTGCCTCAGTGTAGAGGAGTCCATCTTCCCAATAGATTCTATGTGTTCCAATGATCTTTCCTTTGGTCTCTTCAGCAGCTTGCTGCCTAAGGCCTTCAAGAGAGGGACAGGTTTCTTGCCCCTTACACAACTGTTCCCTTGTGGGTCCCCCTGGGCCTAAGAGTTCAACCTGATAAGGTTCCAACTCCATGGGCTCAGTTCCCTCAGAGGGCAGAACTTCTTTCTGGGAAGAGAAGTTCTCTTTCTCTTGTTGTGTTGAAGCTGGTTCCCCATTCTTCTTTCCTTTTCTCTTAGAGGGTTGGGCCCTTTTGCCAGGGTCCAACACCACTTTTTCACCCTGAGACTTGCACTATGCCCTTGTCTTGACACACACCAGTTCAGGGATACCCAGCATGGCTGCATGGGTTTTGAGTTCTACCTCAGCCCATGCTGAGGACTCCAGGTCATTTCCAAGCAAACAGTCTACAAGGATATTTGAGGAGACCACCACCTGTTTCAGGCCATTGACCCCTCCCCATTCTAAAGTTACCATAGCCATGGGATGTACTTTAGTCTGATTGTCAGCGTTGGTGACTGGATAAGTTTGTCCAGCCAGGTATTGGCCAGGGGAAACCAGTTTCTCTGTCACCATGGTGACACTGGCACCTGTATCCCTCAGGCCTTCTACACTAGTCCCATTAATTAAGAGTTGCTGCCTGTATTTTTGCATATTAGGTGGCCAGTGTGGCTAAGTCCACCCCACCCTCAGAGAGTAATGTAGCTTTAGTGTGAACCCTGATTTGCTCTGGGCACACTGTTGATCCCACCTGGAGACTGGCTATTTCAGTGTTAGCTGGAGTAGAGTTTGAAATAGAACCTTTCTTGGGACAGGCCTTGTCTCCAGTTTTGTGTCCCTGCTGATTACAGCTACGACACCAGGCCTTTTTGGGATCAAAGTTTTTACCCTTGTACCCAAAATTGGATTATGAAGAGGCTTTGGACCCTCCCTCCAGAGCAGGTTTTTGGGGCCCTGTAGAAGACTCTTTACTTTTCCCCTTGGATGTCTCAACACTCTTCCCCTGGGGAGTCTTTGTGACCCCTTTCTTTTGGTCACCCCCTGTGGAAGTCTTGGCCACCCTAGTCTTGACCCAATGGTCTGCCTTCTTCCCCAATTCTTGGGGAGAAATTGGTCCTAGGTCTACCAGATGCTGATGCAGTTTATCATTGAAACAATTACTTTACAGGTGTTCTTTCACAAATAAATTGTATAGCCCATCATCATTTACACCACTGCCATGAATCCAACCATCCAGTGTTTTGACTGAGAAGTCAACAAAATCAACCCAGGTCTGGCTCGAGGATTTTTGAGCCCCCCTGAACCTAATCCTGTACTCCTCCGTTGAGAATCCAAAGCCCTCAATCAGGGTAGCCTTCATGAGGTCACACGATTCTGCATCTTTTCCAGAGAGTGTGAGGAGTCTATCCCTACACTTTCCAGTGAACATTTCCCAAAGGAGAGCACCCCAGTGAGATCTGTTTACTTTTCTGGTTGCACAAGCCCTCTCAAAAGCTGTGAACCATTTGGTGATGTCATCACCATATTCATATTTAGTTACAATCCCTTTAGGGATTTTCAACATGTCAGGAGAATCTCTGACCCTATTTATGTTGCTGCCACCATTGATGGGATCTAAGCCCATCTCTTCTCTTTCCCTTTCTATGGCTAGGAGCTGTCTCTCCAAAGCCAATCTTTTGGCCATCGTGGCTAACAGGAGGTCATCTTCATTGAGGCTGCCCTCAATGCTTGCAGAGCTGTTGGACTCTCCTGAGAGAGAAGCAACATCTCTGACTATCACTTGTGGAGACAGGGTTTGAGAAACTCTGGGCTCCCTATCTAGGACTGGAGGTGGGAAATCCTCCACATCAGTAGTGTCCCCCTCTGTGAGGCCATCATCAGATGGGTTGATTTTAGCAAACTCTGCCAAAAGCTCCTGGAGCTGTACTTTGGTTGGGTTTGAACCAGTGTTTATCTTTTTGATTTTGCAGAGAGACCTTAACTCTGACATCCTAAGATGCAGGTAAGGGGTGAGGTTGAGTTCCATCACTATCTCTTCTGCAGCAGACATTTTGTTTCTAAAAGTTGGAATACTTTTTAAGAATCTAAAACTATCTCTAGAACTTAATTCAAACTATTATAAAAATGTTAAACTCTAAAAGAAATGCTAACAGGGACTAACACAAGGCCCTAGCAGGACTTTTAAAAATTTAGAAAAATAGCTCAAATTTCAAAAATCAGTTTCTAATGACAATTTTTGGAATTTAGTTGTGTGATCGGGTATTGACTGAGTAGTCCAGCAAATGCAAAGTCTTGTACCCCACCGCTGATCCACCAATGTAGGAAGTTGGCTCTGTATGTACTGTTTAAAAGTAAGAAATAACATGCACAGAGTCCAAGGGTTCCCCTTAGAGGTAAGATAGTGGCAAAAAGAGATAATTCTAATGCTTTATTTTGTGGTAGTGTGGTCGAGCAGTATGCTTATCAGAAGGTAGTGTTAAGCATTTGTTGTACACACACAGGCAATAAATGAGGAACACACACTCAAAGACAATTCCAGGCCAATAGGTTTTTGTATAGAAAAATATATTTTCTTTAGTTTAAGAACCACAGGTTCAAGATTTACAATCAATACTTCAAATGAAAGGTACTTCACTTAGGTATCATAGGAACTTTGAATCAGCAAAATAGCATGTACAGTTTTGGCAAAAATGGCAATAAGCTATTTTAAAACTAGACACAGTGCAAATGTCAACAGTTTCTGGGGGAGGTAAGTATTTGTTAGTTTTGCAGGTAAGTAAACCACCTACACTGTTCAAAGTTGGGTCAAAGGTAGCCCACCGTTGGGGGTTCAGGGCAACCCCAAAGTTACCACACCAGCAGCTCAGGGCCGGTCAGGTGCAGAGGTCAAAGTGGTACCCAAAACACATAGGGTTCAATGGAGAAGGGGGTGCCCCGGTTCCAGTCTGCCAGCAGGTAGGTACCCGTGACTTCGGAGGGCAGACCAGGGGGGTTTTGTAGGGCACCAGGGGGGGGGAAACAAGTCAGCACAAAAAGTACACCCTCAGTGGCACGGGGGCGGCCGGGTGCAGAATGCAAACAGGCGTTGGGTTTGCAATGGAGTTCAATTGGTGACCCAGGGGTCTCTTCAGCGAAGCAAGCAGGCAAGGGGGGGCTCCAGGGGGTAGCCACCACCTAGGCAAGGGAGAAGGCCACCTGCACTGGAGGTCGGATCCTTCAGGTCCTGGGGGCTGCGGGTGCAGTGTCTTTACCATGCGTCGGGTTCTTAGAAGCAGGCAGTCACAGTCAGGGGGAGCCTCTGGATTCCCTCTGCAGGCATCGCTGGGGGGGCTCAGGGGAGTCAACTCTGGCTACTCACAGGGTCACAGTCGCCGGGGAGTCCTCCCTGTAGTGTTGTTTCTTCGCAGGTCGAGCCGGGGGCGTCAGGTGCAGAGTGGAAAGTCTCACGCTTCCGGCGGGAAACGTGCAGTCTTTTAAAAGTTGGTTCTTTGTTGCAAAGTTGTTTCTTCTTTGGAGCAGAGCCACTGTCCTTGGGAGTTCTTGGTCCTTTTAGATGCAGGGTAGTCCTCTGAGGCTTCAGAGGTCGCTGGACCCTGGGGAACGCATTGCTGTTGTAGTTTTTCTTGAAGTGGTGAGACAGGCCGGTATGGCTGGGGCCAAAGCAGTTGTTGTCTCTGTCTTCTCTGCAGGGCTTTCAGGTCAGCAGTCCTTCTTCGTCTTAGGTTGCAGGAATCTATCTTGCTAGGTTGTGGGAGCCCCTAAATACTCAATGTAGGGGTGTGTTTAGGTCTGGGGGGTGCCATGTCGACTTAGTCATTTTCTCCCCACCAGCACACACAAGCTGGCAAGCAGTGTGTCTGTGCTGAGTGAGGGGTCCCCAGGGTGGCATAAGACATGCTGCTGCCCTTAGAGACCTTCCCTGGCATCAGGGCCCTTGGTACCAGGGGTACCAGTTACAAGAGACTTACCTGGATGCCAGGGTGTGCCAAATGTGAAAACGAAGGTACAGTTTTAGGGAAAGAACACTGGTGCTGGGGCCTGGTTAGCAGGCCTCAGCACACTTTCAAATCATAACTTAGTATCAAGCAAGGCAAAAATTCAGGGGGTAACCATGCCAAGGAGGCATTTCCTTACACCAATGTTCTCAATAGTGCTGACAAGAGTGTTGTCTGCCCTGATAAAACACATGTGCAGCTACATTGTTTTCCATCAGGTTGAGGATTTGGCCACAGTGAAGGCTGAGGTTTATACAATGGGACATATCCCCAACATAATTGGGACAATTGATGGAACATATATTGCATTTGCCCCCCACCCCCGACAGAATGAAGCGGTGTTCAGGAATTGTGAGAGTTTTCACTCCATGAATGTTCAGATAGGGTGCTTGGTGGACCATACATCTTCCACATCAATGCTAAGTATCCTGGGTTGGTGCATGATGCCTTTGTCCTGAGGAATAGCAGCATCCCGAATGTGATGGGCCAACTACAGAGGCACAGGGTGTGGCTAATAAGTGAGCCCTGGTTCCCACCCCGTATATGTTAGTGTATGGGCATGGTGTGGACCATATAGGATAGTGTGTGGACAAATGTTGTCCCTCAATATTTACAGGTGACTCTGGTTACCCACAATTATCATGGTTGCTGACCCCTGTGAGGAATGCCAGGACAAGGGAAGTAGAACGTTATAATGAGGCACATGGGTGAACCAGAAGGATTATTGAAAGGACCTTTGGACTCCTGAAGGCCAGGTTCTGGTGCCTCATCTATCAGATTGTTCCCTGTGCTACTCACCCAAGAAGGTCTGCCAGATAGCAGTGGTATGCTGCATGTTGAATAACCTAGCCCTCAGACACCATGTTCCCTTCCTGCAGGAGGAGGAGGCTGGAGATGCTTGTGTGCCAGCAGTAGATCCTGTGGGCAGTGAGGATGCAGAGACAGAGGTTGAGGATGAGGGCAACAGAACATATGTGATCTGACAATACTTCCAATGACACACAGGTAGGACAGTGTTACTTTACATTTCAATTACTTTGGCTGTAATTTGTGTGGCAATGGCATGCTGATATTTCCCACCTTTATGCCGACTTACTGTTCCCTCTGACAATTCATTTTGAAGATGTTGGTGACCTCACATATACTCCTGGTGTGATCACTACCGCCAGCTACAGGTCAGTAATCTATGCTCATTCTCTGTACAGTTAATTTACAATGTTTGCACCTGTTTCAATGAATACATATTTGATATACATGACATACTCCAAATGTTTTTTTATTAAAGGGTGTTAATTGAAGTGCTAATACATAGAGGGGCAAGTGCAATGGGATGGGGTGATGATGGAAGAAAGTCCAGGGTATTGTTCCAGTCTGTTCGTAGCACAGGTGCATTGTCCAAGGGGACATAAGAAGTGGAGCAATGTCAGTTCAAGGTGGACAGGGTGACTGAATGGGACACAAGAGTGACAATCAGGAGAGTCTCATTTCCTGGCGGGGGTCCTGGAAAGTGTCTCTGGCTTCTTTCTGGATCACACGGAATGTTTGTGGGGTGGTTCACCTTCTGCAGGGGGGTTGCTGGTGACCTAGTGGCAGTGGAGCTGGAAGGCTGTTCAGATGTCTGGCTAGTGGCAGGGGCACGCTGGTGTGAGACTGCCTCCATCATAATGTTGGCCATGTCTGCCAGCACCCCAGCCAATAAGGTCAGGGTGTTGTTGATGGCCTGCAAGTCCTCAGTGATCCCCTGGTACTGTCCCTCCTGCAGCCGACCTGTTCTCCTGCACGTTGTCCAGGATCTGGACCATCGTGTCCTGGGAACGTTGGTGTGCTCCCAGGATCTAGGTGAGTGCCTCCTGGAGAGTCGGTTCCCTGGACCTGTCCTCCCCCTGGCGAAAGCAGCCCTCCCAGTGTCCCTGGTGGCCTGTGCCCCTGTCCCATGAATGGTGTGCCCACTGCCACTGACCCCAGGTCCCTGATTCTCTTGGGGGCAAGGTGTGCCCTGGGATCCCTGTACAGGTGGGAACATTGCTGATTGACGTGTCCTGGGGACAGAGGTATGGGTAAGCTGGGTGGGTGCTGCAATGGTGTTTCCTGATGGGGGAGGCTCTGTGGTGGTGTGTGAGTGGGCTTGGGGAACCAGCTGTCCAGTAGTCCCTGATGGGCCAGGTAGCTCATCCAGATCCTGAAGACCAGAGTTTCTGTCATCACTGTGGGCCTCTTCAGTTGGGGACTGGATAGTTCTGGCACCTCTTCTCCGCTGACATTGGCTGGGGTACCTGTGGGGATGTAAATGATGTGTTATGGTTTCTGTGTCTGACATATTGTACATCCATGGCTTCCCCTCTATGATTGGATTTACCCTGCCAGCTTTCCCTTGTGTATGATTGTGTATGGTGGGATAGTTCATTCTCTATAATGTGCATACTTTAGTGGTGAGTGTCCATGCAGCGCTGTGAGGGGTATCCATGCATTGGTACAGCATGCAGGGCTTGGCATTGGGATGGGTGAGATGTGATGGTGGGGTGTGTGGGATGTAGTGGAGTGATGGGAGTGAGGGTGAGGGTATGTGATGGCATGCAGGTAAGGGGGTTATAGTAGTAGAGAGTTGACTTACCAGAGTCCAGTCCTCCTCCCACTCCGGCCAGGCCCTCAGTATGCAGTTTTGCCAAGACTTTCTCCTCTCATACTGTGAGTTGTGGGGGAGGAGGTAGGGGTCCACCACAGGTCCTCTGGATAGCTAGCTGGTATCTTGCTGCTATGGAACGTACCTTCCCCTGTAGGTCGTTCCACCTCTTCCTGAAGTCATCCCTAGTTCTTGGGTGCTGTCCCACAGCATTGACCCTGTCCACGATTCTCATAGCTCAATCTTCCTGGCTATTGATATCTGCTGCACCTGTGCTCCAAATAACTGTGCTACCCTGAAAATGTCCTCCACCAGGACCCTTAGCTCCTTCTCTGTGAATCAGGGGTGTCTTTGTAGTGCCATTAATGTTGTGTGATGTGTGTTGGTGAGGGTGTGTTGGGTAATTTGTCGGGGTGTGTGATGTGGAGTGCGTGAGTGGTTTATAGGTATTAATAGTGTGTGGCTCTAGTTGTATCAGTGGTCTTGGTGTCTCTTTCTGCTGGCAATGGTTTGTATTCGTAAAGGGTTGTGGGTAATATGTTTTTGTGTTTTATAGTGCTGTGGGTGGGTGGGAGTGGTGTGTGTATGGGTGTCAGGTGTGTGTTGTTTGAATTGGCCTATGTAGTGTTGTTTTGTTTGTGTCTCCATTTTGAGCACGGCAGTATGTACCACCAATGGTTTACCACTGTTGAATGTCCGCTGTGGTGATTCGTGGGTCATAATGTGGTGGGCGTAGTTCTGTTGGTGCAACGTTGTGGGTTTTGATGCCGCCAGTTTATCACTGACCTTTGGTCTGACAGATTTGTGTGTGTGGCTGAATTCTGTCAGACTGGTGTGTGTGTCATAATATGGTGAATGGATATCCGCGGCGGCGGCAGTAAGTTGGCGGCCGTCAGCATGGCAGTAAGTGGGATTTACCACCAATGTCATAATGAGGGCCTATGTTTCTTAAGGGGAAGAACAATGATGTGACGAGTGACGGAGAGAAGAGGGTGGCGCAAGCAGAGATGGGCTAGGGGTTGGACTCAGTAATCCAGTTTCCACACCTGTTGCTCCTGATCTGCCAGGGCTCTAAACCTCCACATCTGAATCTCATTCCACTTGGAGCCATGTTATCATTACACCCGGATGCCGTGTCCTACAGATGGAGTCTGGGAGCCATTATTTGTATTTGTATTTGTGGAGCGCATTCTTGCTGTAGGATCAAAGTGCTAACCAGTGAGAGAAACAAAGCAGTGCAATAAGAAAAAAAGCAGGGCAGGTTATTGGGCAAAGAGCCAGGTTTTAAGCTTTTCCGAAATGGCATAAAAGCTTCCAGCTTCCTAATATGTAAAAGAAGAGAATTCCACAACTTGGCTGCCGCAACAGAAAATGTCTTGTCTCCCCACTTGGCTTTGTAAAAGCTGGCTGATCTTAAACAGTGGCTAGGCCTATACCACCTTAGTGTGGAGTGAAGATATTCAGATCCCTGGGAATGCAGAGCCTTATAAGTAATGCACAGAGCATTAAAAGAAATACGCTTTCCAATAAGCAGCCAGTGTAGCTGTCTCAGGCTCTCATTTGTGGATGCCGCCATATGGATACCCAGCACCAGGTGAGCTGCAGTGTTCTGTATAAGTTGTAGCTTATGTAGAGAGCCTTGATTAATATTCAGAAATAATGCATTGAAATAATCGAGTATGGACATAACCAGAGCAAGTACAACAGAAATCCTAAGATCCTTAGGAAGAAAGGGTGAGACTTTCTTTAGGATTTTAATCATCCGGAAATAGATTTTAATGGTATGATTTACAAGTTAATCGAAAGTCAAGGACCTATCAAACAATATCACTAAATGTTTGGGTACTGGTAATGTAGATGGCAATGACCCCACAGGATTTTGACCACCAGCAAGTACTCCATAACGACCTATAGGTGCCGAAGATCAAAATCTCGGTCTTCTCCCCATACATTTTTAGCCAGTTCTGGCTCATCCACTTGTTTACCTCGCTCATACAATTATGGAACCTAGCTGCTGCCTCTTCCTAGTTCTTATAAAATGAGATAATAAGTTGACTATCCTACGCATATGAAGAGACCTGGAAGCCAAAGGCACACACTAATTTTGCCAGAGGAGCCACATACAAGTTAAACAAAGTAGGACGGATCGATGATCCTTGAAGGACACCCCAAGGGAGTTGAAACTATAGTCCCCACAGCTCACAATAATGGATCTCCCACTCAGAAAGGAATGCAATATGCCAAGTGCGGCATCCTTCACCCCTGCCTGATGCAAGTATTTCATCATCAGCTGAGGAGAGATAGTATCAAATGCTGCTGAGCGATCGAATAATACCAAGATAGCTGTCCGTCCTTTGACCACAAGTCGGCATATAGAATCAGAAGTGGGAGTTAAGGCCGAGTCAGTGCTGTGAGATAGCCGAAACCAGTGCTGGGATGGATCTAAGCATGCATTCTCCTGGGGAAAATTAGCCAGTTCAATATTAAGATGCTTTCCCAATATC
Organism: Pleurodeles waltl; assembly: GCF_031143425.1. NCBI lineage: Eukaryota > Metazoa > Chordata > Amphibia > Caudata > Salamandridae > Pleurodeles > Pleurodeles waltl. Next base: position 776,407,123 of record NC_090439.1, on the reverse strand, counting down.
TTAGCAGGAGTAGGCAATAAGGAGATTGGGTGAAGATTCTTCAGGTCACCAGGGTTGCCACCTGTTTTTTTTTCAGTGGGTTGACAATAGCCTCTTTCCAGAAGGGAGGGAAACCCTTGGTTTCTAACACCTCCCAAAAGGCCATTTCGAAGGTCTTAGAAATATGATCAGGTGCCAACTGAAACACCCTTACGGGGCAAGGATCATCCGGGGATCCAGACACAATCCCTGTCAAAAGCGACTTGATTCGGTCACCCAGCAGGGGAATCTAGTTAGTGTAAATTCCCTGACTGTTCCCACGCCAGCCACAGGTTCAACAGTAAAAAGATCCAGAGGATGCTGAGCAAAATTAGCATGGATCTGTAAGACTTTGGGGGTCATTACAACATTGGCGGTAAAAGCTGCTTACCGCCGTGCAGAAGACCATCAACACACCACCACGGCCGCCGAATTTTGCCACGGCCATTATTACCCACAGCCCGGAATCCGGCAAAATCCAGACCCCCACACAAGTCTGCCACACCAAAGGTCAGTGATAAACTGGCAATAACAAAACCGACACCGTCACGCCAACAGGAATTCGCCCACACTATCACGACCCATGAATCCACGTGGTGGTCTTTCAACCGCGGTATTCCATTGGCTGTACACACCGCCACGCTCAAAATACAGACACTCTTACAAAACACATCCACATTGGACAATTTGAAATACACACACATGATACACATACACACACCACTCCCACACATCCAATACAATATAAAACACACACCCACATCACCCACAAACCCTTATGACCAGAATTGCGACTGAAGGCCAGAGAGAGAGACACTACCAGAAACAACACTAGCATTCACAGGCACTCAACACCATCATGCACACAACATCCAAGCACCTCACACAACACACCTCTAAATATCACCCCACACATCACCCACACCACCCCATGGCCCCGCAAAGACACCCCAGGTTCTCTGAGGAGGATCTCAGGGTCATGGTGGAGGAAATCATCTGGGTAGAGCCACAGCTATTCGGAACACAGGTGCAGCACACCACCATAGCTAGGAAGATGGAGCTGTGGCGAAGAATCGTGGACAGGGTCAACGCAGTGGGACAGCACCCAAGAACTAGGGATGACATCAGGAAGAGGTGGAACGACCACGGGGGAAGATGCGTTCTGTGGTCTCAAGACACCACATTGCGGTTCAGAGGACTGGCGGCGGACCCCCACCCCCTCCCCCACAACTAACAACATAGGAGGAGCAGGTCTTGGCTATACTGCATCCTGAGGGCCTCACAGGAGTAGCTGGAGGAATGAACTCTGGTAAGTCACTCTTCACTACTTTCACCCCCCTACCTGCATGCCATCACATACCCCCACCCTCACCCTCAACCCCCTCACTCCAACTCCTCACAGATGTCCCAATATCACAAACCACCATCCCAAACCCAAGCCCTGCATGCAACAACAAAGCATGGACACCCATCACCAAAGCATGGTCACTGCACATACCCATACACCCTCCTCAACCATCATACACAGGAATGCAAGCACTTGGGCACACGGTCACCCACCCATTGCACACCATGGCACACACAGATGAAATAATCATGCCTTTACACCCCTGAAGGACCCCTACCCAACGTCACCGGACAGGAGGGTCCAGATATGTCCACTCCACCCACAGAAGAGGCCCACAGTGATGACAGCAGCTCTGTTTAACTGGATCAAGATGACCACCCCAACAACACCAGGGACCTGGGGGCAGTGGTAGTGGGCACACGGTTCAGGGGACAGAGGCACAGGAACACAGGGGAACTGGGAGGGCTGCTGTGCGACAGGGGGAGGACAGGCCGAGGGAACCCACTCTCCAACATCATGGGAGCCTACCACCATTCCCAAGAGACAATGGCAACGGTACTGGCCAAGTTTCAGAAAACCCAGCGGCTGCAGGAGGAACAGTATTTGGGGTTCAGGGAGGAACTCAAATCCATCAATTCCACCCTGGGCACCATTGTAGGGGTGCTGAAGGAACTCGTGAACACCAGGAGGGACACTGTGGCACAACAAGGGGCCCCTGACACTAGCCTGGACGATGAACTGCCTACCACCTCCGCCGGCGCTAGTGGACAGGAGGCACCGCCACAGGACCACCACACCAGCACCCCACCCCCTGCAGATGGAGAACCACCCCACAAGCGGTCCCTGAGATCCAGGACAAAGACACAACAATGCCAAGACACCGCCAAGAAATGAGACCATCCTGAATGTCATCCTTCTGTCCCACTTTGTCACCCTGTCCATCCTTAAACTGCCCCAGCTCCACTTCCTATGCCCCTTTGGACAATGCACCTGTGAGACTGATAGACTGGACTCTGCCATGGACATTCCTCCACCATCACCCCTGACCATTTTACAACACCCTTCAATATTGAGCACTTAAATAAACACCCTTAAATCACAAAACAATCAGGAGTCTGTCTGTGATTTCGAAATTGTGTATTAGCAATTACAGTGGCAAAATGCTATATTAAATGTAATGTCAACATACCTATGTCACACAGCCCTAATCCATGCGGAAACAAAGCAGATGTCACACAGTGGGACCCACATCTGTGAAATCGTAAGGGAAAGTGACAACTCAGTGACCACACACTGGGTGAAAATGACAGACAGATGAGAGGTAGTAGAATTAAATCATATGTAGCAGGCAGTGTTGTCTTCTTACCTGTGTCTCACTGGAAGTATTGAAGGATCACCGTGTTCCTGTTGTCTATGTCCCCTTCTTCTGCTTCCTCGTCTTCACTGTCCACAGGCTCCACATCTGCCACAACACCTCCATCTGGACGAAAGGGCACCTGTCGTCGCAAAGCCAAGTTGTGAAGCATACAGCAGGCCACGATGATCTGGCATACCTTCTTTGGTGAGTAGAATAGGGAACCACATGTCATATGGAGGCACCGGAACCTGGCCTTCAGGAGGCCGAAGGTCTGCTCTATAATCCTCCTAGTTCGCCCATGGGCCTCATTGTAGCGTTCCTCCACCCTTGTCCTGGGATTCCTCACTGGGGTCAGTAGCCATGACAGGTTGGGGTAACCAGAGTCACCTGCAAATGTCGAGGGACAACTGTTAGACAGACACTAACTCATAGGGACATCCCCAGACCCAGGCAACTATTCACACTGTATTGGGTCCATGCCACACACGGTGCCTCTGGAGTTGCCCCATCACATAAGGGATGCTGCCATTCCACAGAGTGTAAGCGTCATGCACTGAGCCAGGGAATTTGACATTCACATGGGAGATGTACTGGTCTGCCAAACACACCATCTGCACATTCATCGAATGGTAACTCTTCCAGTTTCTGTACACCTGTTCACTCCTGCGGGAGGACCAAGGCCACATGTGTCCCATCAATGGCACCTATGATGTTGAGGATATGTCCCAGGGCATAGAAATCACCTTTCACTGTAGGCAAATCCTCCACCTGAGGGAAAACGATGTAGCTCCGCATGTGTTTCAGCAGGGCAGACACCACTCTGGACAACACGTTGGAAAACATAGGGTGGGACATCCCTGATGCTATGGCCACTGTAGATTGAAATGACCCACTTGCTAGGAAATGGAGTACTGACAGCACCTGCACTTGAGGGGGGATTCCTGTGTGATGGCGGATAGCTGACATCAGGTCTGGCTCCAACTGGGCACACAGTTCCTGGATTGTGGCACGATCAAGTCTGTAGGTGATGATCACATGTCGCTCCTCCATTGTCGACAGGTCCACCAGGGGTCTGTACACCAGAGGATGCCGCCATCTCTTCACATGCCCCAGCGGACGGTGCCTATGGAGGAGAACAGCGAGCAGAGAGTCAACCAACTCTCAGGTACATAACCACAGCTTACTCTGAAAATATTAGCAAATCGACATATGCCTGTATGAGTGTTTAGGCAAGGCCTAGATATGTGAGACGCAGTCCAAAATAATGCCATGTGGGCCCATGAAATGGCGGCTGCCTGACCTGTAAAGTAGGACAAGGGGATATGAGGTAACTGCGCTGGCGTTGTACACCATCGCAGTAGGCGTTCGAAGACCGCGGCGCAATCCTGCATTGGTTAAAATTGGACCCTGTGGGTCCCAGGAGCCAATGACGATGTACGCCGGTGGTGACGATACGCACCACTGCGGACGGGACTGCCATTTTCTCTCTGTTCAATCACTTGATACCTGATCATTGACACGAGAGGACCTACACTGCAAGTGCTGCTGTGACCTCAGTCTGGAAGAGACAATGGCTTGTGTGTCTGGGGAAAGGGCCCCTTCCTTCAGCACGGAGGAGTTGGAGAAACTATTGAATGGGGTCCTCCCCCAGTACACGCTACTCTACGGTCCTCCAGACAAACAGGTAAGTACACTGTGAGCATGCTGTATGGGCAATGCCTGTGTGGAGTGGTGTGGATGAAAGATAGGGGGGGTGAGAATGTGGCGTGTATGAAACGACGGTGAGTGCATGTGCGTCATTGCAAGGGTAGGGATGCGGGCCAATGACTGTGATGGTGCATACGGTAATAACTTCTCTTTTTCCCCTGTACTATTCCTGTAGGTCAGCGCCCACCAGAAGAAGGATATTTGGTGTGCCATCGCCAAGGAAGTCTGGACCCTGGGGGTCTTCCACAGACGGAGCACCCACTGCCGGAAAAGATGGGAGGACATTCGCCGCTGGAGCAAGAAGGTGGCGGAGGCCCAGCTGGGGATGGCCTCCCAACGTGGGAGAGGTTCCTGTCGCACCATGACCCCCCTGATGTTCAGGATCCTGGCAGTGGCGTACCCAGAGTTGGATGGGTGCTTGAGGGCATCACAGCAGCCACAAGGGGGTGAGTACACTCTCATTCTGCTGATTCAGCGAACATTGTAGGTGTCTGGGTGGGGGAGGTGGGCTGTGGGTTTCCCTAGGCCAGGGCTAGTTTAGTAGGCAAGGACCCTTCTTAAGGCAGGCCCTGTGGCACCCCACCCCACCTGTGTACAGTGCCATCTACACCTAGTCAGGCTCCTGTGACATCCATGTGTGCAGCAATTGCGCATAGCCTTGTAACCCATGTCCCTGGGATTGAATAGGGAACTCCAAGTGCGCGGCGTAGTGCAGGGGCCTTCTGTGTCTGTAGTGTCCGCCAAAGGTAGCAGTATTGCATGCACTGAACATGTCTTTCTTCTGCCTTCCCCCCCCCTTTTTGTGGTCTCCCTGTTCTTGTGTGCATTAGCATCATCAGGCAGAGGAACAGAGGAGCAGTGGCACCGGAGCAGGAGTGAGCTGCATCCCACATGGTCCTGGAGGGCAACACTACGGAGTCTGAATTCACCAGTGGGACGGAGGGCGAGGGGAGCCCCACAGTTGGGACAGGGGCATACACCAGCGATACGGACTCCTACTCTGATGGGAGCTTCCTTGCAGTGGCGGGCCCCTCTTTTCCCCCCTGCATCTACAGGTACAGCTGCCACCACCCCCACCAGCACTGCCCTCCCAGCAGCCCCTCAGGGTGTGTCCCGTGCCCGCTCACCCAGGAGGGTGGGCATCTCCTTCACCCCAGGCACCTCAGCCCCTGCCCCTGTCACCCCTGCTGCCCTCAGTGAGGAGGCCATTGACCTCCTCAGATCCCTCACTGTTGGGCAGTCTACCATTTTGAATGCCATCCAGGGTGTAGAGAGGCAGTTGCAACAAAACCAATGCATACCTGGAGGGCATTCACTCTGGTCAGGCAGCCCATCAGCAAGCTTTTCAGACTCTGGCCTCAGCACTGATGGCAGCCATTGTCCCTGTCTCTAGCCTCCCCCCTCCAACTTTCTCCACCCAGACCCAAACCCCTGTACCTCCGCCTATCCCAAGCACACCATCAGACCAGCATGCACACACCTCAACACACAAGGGAATCTCTGGCAAACATAAGCACCACACATCCCACAGGCACTCACGCAAGCATCAGACACATACAGACATACCAACATCCACTGCCTCCACTGTGTCCCCCTCCTCCTCATCTCCCTCCTCCCTCCCTGTCTCGTCTCTACTCACACCTGCATGCACTACATCCTCAGCCACTATGTCCATCACCAGCACACCCACCACCACACCCTGCTCACGTGCAGTCACCACCCCCACTACCATTCAGACTTCCCCTATGTCCTCTCCCAATGTGTCTGTGAAGCCACCTCCCAAGGTACACAAACGCAGCCACACACCCACCCAACAGCAATCCACCTCACAACAGCCTCCAGCCCATGCATCTTCACCCAAAGTCACCAAACGTACACCTCCTACAACCACTACCTCTTCCTCCACTCCCAAACCCCCTCCAGCTACCCATCCCAGTGTTCCTAAGAAACGTTTCCTGTCCAACCTTGACCTCTTTCCCTCACCTCCCCCACCCCTTCAGTCTCCTATGGCCCGACTCTCCAGGTCCCAACCCAGCACCTCAGCCACAACATCGGCGGACCAGTGGTGCCAGTAGTAACTGGCTTCTGGAGTGTGCCAGGCAGAAGGGCAGCCAGTGTGGCAAGGAGCCAGACAACGGACAGTCCCCCACCTATAAAGCATAAAAAGGTGGCCAGTGCCCGGCAGGAGACGGAAAGAAATCAGCCACCAAAGCCGCTCCCAGGGGTACAGTTGGGAGTGTGGAGACAACTGCGCCACCATCCACGGTGGGGAAGGGGCACAGTAAAACCAGCAAGTCTGGGAAGATCTGCACGGCAGACAAGACCGCCACCAGCCCTGCTGCCCAGGACACCGCAGCGGCTACCAGCCCTGCTGCCCAGGACACCGCCGCCACCAGCCCCGCTGCCCAGGACACCGTCGCCACCAGCCCCACTGCCCAGGACACCGCCGCCAGCACAACCGCTGCCCAGGACACTGCCGCCACCAGCCCCGCTGCCCAGGACACCGTCGCTAGCAGAACCGCTGCCCAGGACAGCGCTGCCAGCAGAACGCTGCCCAGGACACCGCCACCAGCAGAACCGCTGGCCAGGACACCGCTGCCAGCAGCACCGCTGCCCAGGACACCGCCACCACCAGCCCCGCTGCCCAGGACACTGCCGCCAGCAGAACCGCTGCCCAGGACACCGCCGCCATCAGCACCGCAGGCCAGTGAGCGCCAATGATTCCGATGCTACTGAGGCCGCCACGGGCAGGATGAAGCACTCTGGGCACAGAACCCCCTCCAGAACCAGTGGAGATTTACATCCACTACCTCTGTCCTTGGCAGGATGAAGCACTCTGGGCACAAAGCCCCCTCCAGAACCAGTGGAGACTGTTATCCACTTGAGAGACTGTGGCTTTGCACTCCCCAGGATTGAACAGTGGGCAAACCACCCACTGTTTAGAAATGAGAGACTGTGGCTTTGCACTTCCCAGGATTGAACAGTGGGCAAACCACCCACTGTAAAGACTTGAGAGACTGTGGCTTTGCACTCCCCAGGATTGAACAGTGGGCAACCCACCCACTGTGAAGGCTTGAGAGACTGTGGCTTTGCACTCCCCAGGATTGAACAGTGGGCAACCCACCCACTGTAAAGACTTGAGAGACTGTGGCTTTGCACTCCCCAGGATTGAACAGTGGTCAATCCACCCACTGTAAAGACTTGAGAGACTGTGGCTTTGCACTCCCCATGGTTGAACAGTGTGCATGGAGCCCCCTCGTGGAACTGGCGTTGTGCACTCATCCGGCTGAGGTGTCCCCCTTCCGTTCCCCCTGAGGTGCCTGTTTTCTTTCTATCTGATGCCCCAGCAGTGTTCTCTCCGTCTTGTTCGGGTATCTTGTGTGGGCCTCGCCCATGCCTTTTGGGCCCAGTGGTCCACGGACTATGATGGTGGAATACCTTGGACTTGGATTCTTGGTGTATATATTTGTTTATAGCGTACATATCTTTATATGTCGCTATATTTTTTATTACTGTATTTGAATATATTACAAACATTCGACTCATTTCCTTTTGTCCTTGCATTCCTCCAGGGGGGTTGGAGGGGTGTAACTGTAATGTGTCATGATGTATTAGTGTGTGTGTTGTCGTGGGTGAGGGTGGGGGTGTTGCGTGTTGCGCGTTCCGTGTGTGTGTCACTCTCTTTTCCCACCCCCCTCCCCTGTGTCGTAGGTGCAGTACTCACCGTGGTCTTTGCCGCCGGCGTTCGTGCTCCTGGTAGAGGAGCAGGAAGATGAGGGCTGGCAGGATGTGCAGCTCTGGTTCCATGGCGTCTGGATTCCTCGTGGAGTATGTAGAGGTGAGCGTTTTCCCTTCGCCGTGGCGGTCGGAGTTTTAAAGTGGCCGTCTACGTTGGCGGTTTCCGCCACGGTCGTAATTCCATTTTTTTTACCGCCGGCCTGTTGGCAGTTTTACTGCCGCTTTAACACCGACCGCCAGGGTTGTAATGACCGCCTTTATCTTTTAAAAAGTCTGCTACCTTATCACAGAAATGCAAAAAGAAAAGTTGTTGGACGGAATGTAGAACAAATCAAGCATTCACCCCCAGTCACAGATCTGGGTTTAATCCCTCAGGTTTTTTGCTCACCATGCTGTTCCAGTTTGGACCCAGCCGTATGCAAATTAGTCTTGACCCTGTTCCCTGTGGGAACAGTCCAGCCCAGTTTGGACCCAGCCAATGCAAATCAGTCTTGACCCTGTTCCCTGTGGGAACAGTCCAGCCCGAACTGCCAGGCCAGGTCTTCCATGGACCAGAAACAGGCATCCTGGGACGGGTTTCGGGGTATCACCCCTCTTCAGTTAGGCTAGCTTGAATCTGGTGGCATAGTGAGCAGGGGACCCACGTCTGGGCATACCCTTCCCACTTGGGGTGACAAATGCAAAAAGAATAGTTGATGGACGGAATGTAGAACAAATCAAGCATTCACCCTCAGTCACAGATCTGGGTTTAAGCCATCAGTTTTTTTGCTCAACATGCCATTCGAGTTTGGACCTAGCCGTATGCAAATTAGTCTTCACCCTGTTCCCTGTGGGAATAGTCCAGCCCGAACTGCCAGGCCAGGTCCCCCATGGACCAGAAACAAGCATACTGGGACCGGTTTTGGGGTATCACCCCTCTTCAGCCAGGCTAGCTTGAATCTGGTGGCATAGTGAGCACAGGACCCACGTCTGGAACAACCTGGCCCTATACCTCAGACAAAGCCCATCCCTCACCATCTTCAGAAAGAACCTCAAGACATGGCTCTTCGGATGAGACTACACAAACCAGCCCCCACTACTCCCAGCACCCTGAGAACCTCACCAGTAAGTACCCGTGCTTTACAAAAACTGATTGATTGATTGATTGATGAGCATAGTTTTAATTATTTGTCATCTCAGCATAGTTTTAATATTCTTGTCATCAATATTATGGTTGTGATATTTATATTTTCTGGATTTTTTCTCAATAGTAGTGTATGTTGTTATTGTTTTTCTCAATATATTGTCATACAACCAAAATTACAAATTCAGAGATGCAAGGGTTAATATGTGCTGGGATCGCCCACAACTTCCTATCATCAATGCTAACCCTAAACCCGTCCCAACCAAACAGGAGGATTTGCAAAAGCTGAGATACATCAACAAGCTAAACTCATGCATTGGATGCCGACATGTCTTTATTGTGATTCAAAATGTGATGGCATGTGGCAAATGCCACAGTGGTAAAAGGATGTGGGGGCAACGGGGTGTGGTCTGGCCATAAGTAGATATGGGCATCTGATTTCTGAGCTCCGTGGCTCAGCGGGCGCTTGGGGACGGTGGCAGGGCCGATAGGCTACAGAGGGAACCTCTTTGCCGTTTTTCCCCCAACCGACAGAACGTACTGGAGGCTGGGACCACAGGCCTTCGGTAGATAAATAGCTCCGTAACGAGACACAGTGGCCCGCAGCCTGCCAGACATGAATGGCGCGGCTTGATTTTGTGAGGGGTGTGGCCTGCAATTAACAATGCCAGCCTCCGATTCATCGAGCTCCTGCGGCCCAGTGAGCGCCTGGAGGCAGGACTGTTACGCCACTGAGGGAGCATCACCTCCCTCCTTAACCCCCCCAGGCAACGAAGACCACCCTTGGAGGGGACCGAGGGCCTCAGTCACCTTCACAGCTCTGCAGAATAGCCCGCAGCTTCACCAGCACAGATGGCCGTGGGCTCAATTTTTTATTGTGGGACCGCAAAGGCACGCATCACTGAAGGTCTGAAGGTGAGAGGCCTTACACGTTACTGCCGCGCTCTGTACAGCACCAGGAGAGCCAGCAGCCAGCACTTTAGGAGCAGCTGGACGCCCACTCTTCAGTATCCATGGCATTCTTGAGGCACCCCTTCCCCTGGGTACCCAGAAATCCAATATTCTCCGTGGCTCCATACTCTAGGGCGACCCCTGCGTCTCCCAGATACTTGCAGCTTTCTGTACAGCGGCTACAGGTGCCAGTGGAGGCATTGACAGAGAAGTGCCTTGCATGCTTGACGCATCACTGTACACCCGTACAGCTCACACATTCAACTTCCCCCTCTTTCTTATTACTTCATCAACTTCACACCTAAAGGGCCTGCCGGACTGGCGGCGGCATGGATGGAACCCAACCGGGCTTGTTTGACCTTTGTCCATGCCTACCTCACTGTCTTCACCCACAAGCCACCATCTCTGCCTGGAGTGGGCATCCTGGAGAAGACTGCCGACCAGTGGGTCTAGTCAACGTGGTGGGGCATAGCAGGATTCTCTCCTCCTCCCTGGCAGACAGCAACAATTCTACACAACGCTGCACTGACTGCCTCAAGGTGGCATCCCCTAGTGCTGGGGACGCACTTAACATGAAATACCTCTTCTCCCTCAGTATCATGAGCATGAAACTTTTTTCTCCTACCAACCCAGACAGAACTCTAGCCTAACCACCTGAACACAGCAAAGCATTAAGTACTACTCCCTTACACTCTGCTTCTCTCTTCCATCTTCAAGAGATGGAACTGGTCCCTAATAGTAGCCAACGACTACAGAGATAATTGTTCTTCTCCTGCACCTCACGGCCACTGGCCTATGGCCCAACGGCCACATGTCCCCGACCCATGGCTGATGCTGCCGCGACCATTGCTGTTTACATGATCCTCAATACTGGTGAGCCCTCCTACACTCTCTTTTCACGGTGGGACGAGACCCACCAGCCGGCGCGACTAAGTCCTGCAGATCTGATGGAGATGGGATTCTTTGAGCAGCACCTGGGCTCCCACTGACGCTGCAGATACTTTGATACTGGGCCTCTAGTTCTGGGCTATACCAGTCCCCAGGGACTTTGGATGCCTCTCTCCCCCCGTGGAGATACCCTCTGGAAAATCATCCAGTCAGTAAACATACATGACAACTACTCTTCTCAGAAGCTGTCTCATACACATGGCTAATGTCCTCAACTGTCGGTTCGACTGGCCCCAGCCCGGCAGACACCCCAGTGGATTCACGCTTGGACCCCGCCATGGAGCGGATCTTGCAGGAAATCTCCGCATTAGGCCATTGCCTGGAAGCCATGGCTGCCAAAATTATGTATCTCTCTACAGACTCTAAATTGATTTGTACGGACATTTCCAAGACAAAGTCACAGACTTGGATCATTGCCTGTCGACCGTCAAAAGTAAGTTGGTAACCCTGGCGGATGTGGACTCAGAACTACAATTCCTTCCACATAAACTCACAGATCTGGAGGACAGGAGCAGAAGGGACAATGTCTGCTTTTTTGGCCTGCCAGAGAAAGAGGAGGGTGCAAATCAGAGAGTTTTCCTTAAGGGTTTCCTCCCTTCCCTCATGGGCCTTACTTTCTCTCCTACACTGGAGTTTCAGCAAGCCCACAGGATAGGCCCCCTCCACAAGAACAATGTTGGGAGGCGCTGTCCCATCACAGCATGCTTCCTACGACACAGACAGGTCCGCCAATCTCTACTGGCAGCGAGGGAATACAGCCCATATCGCCACAACGGTCATGAAATTCGTATCGCACCAGACTTCTCCTGAGAAACAAACGAAAAAAGGAAGGTGTTCCTCGCACTTAGACCACAGCTGCGTCCTCTAAACATTTAATTTGGGCTCTTTGAACCGGCCTGCATGGACAACAGTGGATTGTAACTCCAGGGACATTTGTGAGCCTACGGACCTGCGTTCCTACTTGGATAGCGTCTCTACCCAACCCATGGGCTATGAATGTACAGATATGCTGCCCGGTCAATATCTACACCCAGCCCATGGACACGATCCAGGCACCCTCCACACCTACTTGGCACCACAAAAAAAAAAATGCTTTCTGGACCATCCACTGAGGAGTCAGGATGGCAGAGATGGTGGCAGACATTACCTGCACAGGTCTGCACAGAGACAAATCAAGGTCCACCCTGAAGCCACCGCCACCTGCTGACTGATGAGCTAACATGTCTCACAGGGACATTTGCCATACTGTGTGCAGTCTGTCACTGGACTTCTGGAATATCCTTCTGCTGACCGCTAAGTATCACACATATATTTCTCAGCAAATCTGCCAATCTGTCATTTCTGTTATCATTGTTTTTGATATTGCCACTGTTATTGTTATCATTGTTCTTGTTGTTTGAACTGCTCTGTTGGGGCCCCTACCCCTTGCTCGCTCTTTAGATCGATATTCTTAGGACCAGTATGCGGCGACTCTCATGCATCTGCCACTCTGTTTGCCACATGATGATAATAATTGCTTAATAGTGAACTGCTCTCCTGTGAGCAATGCCGGTCTTCATATTTAAGGTTCTGTTCTCCCACAAGATACAGCGTACTTATGCCTGATCATTTCTATTGTGTTGCTCCCCTCATGTCCTACCTGATCGCCGACCGCATAGAACCTTTACATCTCCCCCCACATTTTCGAGCCTTTGTCTTTACTCCTCTGCCCCCATGCCTCAGCCCTCAACCATCATGGGACTATGGGAATGTCTCATCTGCTTGGGAAACATCTCAGGATACCCGTCCTTTCCGTCCTGGTCTATCAATAATTTATTTTCCTCTCACGTCATTCCCACCCCCTCCCTTCACACCCACGTCTGTCCTCTCCCTCTCCTTTTTCCTTCCCCCCTCCCTGAACCCCGGCCTCCCCACCTACACCCTGGTACTGTAATTCTTTCCTTCCCCTTGGCTCCTCACTTGCCCACCCTGTGCTTGTCCAGTCACAGGTCTCACAGGCTTAGACCCGCAGTTAAACAGAGTTTAGCCCACACAGGGTGCCCCTCTTGCCTGCGTTGAACACTTAGATTACACTTCCCTCACTCATTGTGCACCTAATATCTCTCCCTCCTCTCCTCTCTTCTTTCTCTTCTCTCTGTCTTTCTTCTCTCTCTCTCCCCTTCCCCTTCTTTTCCTCTCTCTCCCATCTACCCCTTCTCCTCCTTGACTGGTTTCTATCTTTGAGTACGTTTGCAGATCTTCTCCCTGCCTTTCCTTACCACCCCGTTTGTTTTTTTCCTTACCACTTCCTCCAATGTAGGTAGTCTAAGGTAGTCTGAGTCACCCTCCCGTGTTTTGTCGACCTAGTGGTACCCTTCTTTACCCCTGTAGACCTTTATGATGACCCCTGGCATAGGGACCAGACTGCCACTGACAACAGTATCATGGAATGTTCACGGTCTCACGCACTGCATCAAAAGAAAGAAGGTCCTCTCTTATCTTTGATCCAAACACACAGATATTGCCCTCTTGCAGGAAACACATCTATCGTCATTGGAATCCGAAAAACTGCGCCGTGAGTGGCTGGGCAAAGTGCCCTATAGCGGTAGCCCACTGTCCCCATCGGGAGGCCCTGGCTCTCTATGCAAGTATGGGGTCATGATTTTTCTTCGCCATTCCTTACAGTTTAAGGTGCTCCAATCATGGACAGACCCGGATGATCGATATATACTTACCAAACTCAAATTTGGAGGTTGCCCCTGTGGGCTCCAAGCATTCCTTCTTTCTACGCTTAAACCGCCTTCTGACAGAGCCTCCCAATACCTTGATTGGAACATAGCCGGATATCCGATCCTCCACAGAACGGGCAGCTTGGACATTGGCAACAACGCAAATAGGGCAGTGTGGGGAGACATAATCTCAGACCACAGCCTCGTAGATCATTGGCGCCTAACACATCCAACTGACCGAGAGTACACTTTTATATTGCCGGTTCACGGGACACAGTCCTGACTGGACTACTTCCTCATCTCTAACACACTGTTCACCATGGTCAGAGACTCCCGAATACTGGAAGCTGTGATCTCCGACCATGCCTCTGTTAGTTTGGCACTAGGCTTGGGCCTAGCTACTCCCAGCCCCAAACCATGGTGTTAAACCACATCACACCATAACAAGCCGCAAGGCAAAGAACAACTATGTGCCCACGTCTCTGCCTATATCACTGACACAAAGGTTCAGTCTCCTCTCCTCAAGTATTCTGGGCAGCAGCAAAGGTGACAATCAGGGGACAACTTATGAGAGACGCAACTGTTGCTAACGCCCAGAGACGTTCTTGCCTATGAGAACTAGAAGGACTAATAATAACATGTACCTGCGAATACACGGCGACCCCCTCCCAGGCAATGCGCTGTTGTCTTGAGAAGGCAAAGTTGGAACTTAGTGCTTTATATACATTCCAGGCAGAGTAAGCCCTGCAAAAGATGAAGGACAGACACTATGAGCAGAGGGAAAAGGCAGGACAGTTGCTCGCGGACCAGCTACGTCAGCAGGAGGCGGCGCTCGCCATCCCTACCAATCGGGATGCTGAAGGGACATCCTTTACCCACCCACAAGATATAGGTAATACATTTAGACCCCCCCGAAACGGGAGAGGATCATGACAGACTGGCTGCATTTTTTAGGGTGCCCAGATTCCCAGTCTTACTGAGGAGGGCAGGGGACTACTAGGAGGTGAGATCAGCAAAGAGGAGATTATACATGCTATATCCAACCTACCCACAAAGTCCCGGAGAGGACAGATTCCCAGTGGAGTATTACAAATGGACTGGAGCAGATACAATGGACTCCCTCTATGAAGCCTTCGGGGGTGCAGAAAATACAGGATCTTTATATCCTATTTCTAACAGGGCATCCATATCGGTCCTTCCAAAGCCAGGGAAGGACCCCTTATTATGTGTCAGTTATCATCCCATTTCCCTCCTTAATGGGGACATGAAGATACTGGCTAGCATCCTGGCATCTTGCCTTAGAAAAGTAATTCCATCTCTTATCCACCACACCCAGGTGGGTTTTGTTCCCGGGCACATGCGCTCTGGGCCACTAGAAACTCCAGAAAGGAGACTGTGGCTCTCTCCCTTGACACTGAGAAGGGATTCGATTGGATCGAATGATGGTATCTTTTTGAGACCCTGAAACTCTTTGGCTTAGGGGATGGGTTCATTGCTAAAATCTGATGGCTATACGACTCACCCAGGGCACAGGTCAATTGTGGTGGATTCCTCTCTGACGTATTTTCTATCAAACAGGGGACCCAACAGGGTTGTCCGCTGTCCCGCTGCTATTGCTATTGGAAATTGAACCCCTGGCAGCTACCATCCGATGGTCACCCATCATAGCTGGCGTCCCTATCCAGGAGGCCGCTCCACAATTTACTTGTATGCAGATGACATATTGCTCACACGTTCCCTCCCACCACTTCGTGATATACTGGCAGAATTTGAAGCACTACCAGTATATAAAATAAACTGGAATAAGAATGAAGTTCTACCCCGGTCCCCAGTAACCACAAGTGCTGCTCTCACGACACTCCTGATTTCCTAGAACCAATCACGCCTTAAATATCTGGTGATCCTCGTCAATAGGGGCCTAGTCCACATGGGACAAGATAATTTGGAACCTCTGCTAGACCGTACCAAGCTTGATTTTGAAAAATGGCCCAATTAGGGCTTTCCCTATGGGGAGAGTACAAGCTGTGTGCATGGTCACCCTACAATGGTACACTTATGTGCTAGGTATGTTACCACTATTAGTCCCTTTGCCATTGCTCAGAACTGTGGATGCCTGCATACATAAATTTATGTGGGGATCTCTCAGACCACAGTTCCCCAAAGCTAAACTCACAGCCCAGCGGGAGTGTAGGGAACTGGGATTACCTTCTGTAGAAAATTATGCACTGGCACTACACCTTTCACAGTTGGCCTTCATGCTTCTGGGTGTATCGGACCCACCCCTGTGGGTCAGGGCAGAAGAGGTACTCTTGAATATGCCGCCGGGACTGGACCTGCTTTATGGTTCTAGAGCTCCCAGATGCGTTATGCAGACCTTGCTGGACTCTTGGCATTGGACTTACTGCCTTCTGGGAGTAGATCCGTAGATTCACATACACACGCGGCTCTGGGGCAACACCGGTTTCTTAATAGGTGGGAATGTGGGTGACTGGGAAGTTTGGCGGGCTAAGGACATTCTAACCATTGATCAACTCTTAGATAATGGGATGCTGAAATTGTTCCTGGAGTTCCAAGCTGAATTTGGGCTATCAGACCAATGGTCTTAGCAATACCGACAACTCTCACACTGTCTCCAGAGCTGCTTGGGGACCTGCCCGTGTACCCTACAACATTCCCCAGTGCTTGAGTATTTACGAATCTGGGGCTCCTTACGGGGAGTGATGTCGGGGTTACACAATCTTCTGAATCAACATATATTCTTTCTGCCCCTTCCCACCTCCCTTAGGACCTGATAGCAACCCCAATTGCAGATAAATTACTATATAGAATAATGGAATGACCTATTAGAGGCGCGGGAGTGAGGGGCTCGAGATGCGAGAATGACATTTTGCCTTTTCAAGACACTACACGACTGGTACTGGACGCCCCAGAATCTTAGAGCAGCTGGACTATTGCTGCACACAACTTGCTGGCGATGCCCCCTCCCGCGCTGTGATTTGCTACATTTACTATATGACTGTCTGAATATACAACCATATTGGGAGGCAGTTGGGGTCACACTGAGAGAGATCATGGCCTTGCCGCCCTCTCTCCCAAACACCCTGCTTCTTTTGCACGATACTGGAGATATCCAAGGCATCTCCCATATTCAACTCTGTCTCTTGCATACAGCGATAACTATGGCTAAACTTTGTACTCTTTGACACTGGCCGGAGGCAGTGCCCCCCTCCCATGATGAATGGCTGTCAGCAATGTTCCAAACTGCTGCCCATGAACGTATCATTTAAACCCTAGGGGACAGGACAGAGATATTCCTGCAAACATGGGCCTCCTTACTCTGACTAGTGAATAATTAAACCTTCCACTCCTCCTTTTATGTCCTCTCCAACTACCCCCATCCCCTCTGCCGCTCAGACTCACTTGCTTGCCCTTTCCTTTTCTCTCTCCTTCCTTCTCTCCCTCTCACCCTCTCATCCCCATATTATTTCTCTCTATTCCTCCTTCATTCTGGATCCTCCTTCCTACCTCCCTTTCTCCTCTTCTCCTTCCCTCTCTCTCTCCACCTTATCTCTATACATTTCCTTACTTTTCCCACTTACACTCCCCCTTCTCTATATCTCTTCCTCTACCTCCTGCATACAGGACCCTTCCCCCTGTCTCTACAATATCATATTAGCCTCAGTGTTTAATGTTTCTACTCTGACACCTTCACCCTACCTTCAGTGTGCTACCGCACATAGCTGCGTTACACATGTGCACGGAGATCTGGAACTGGAACTGTTATTAATGCCTACCATCTTTTCCATCCGCAGAGCAAACATGTGATCCCTTGGTCATATGGTCCCTATAAGTTTTGGTGTTGAGACCAGACCTATGATCGGCATTGCCACCTACTACTACCTGGATTTCCCCACAGCCGGCAAATGATGGAGACCCTACTCATACTCCTACATATGTTCGCTCCTTCCATTCAGTTCTTATGACATTGTGACACTGCAGGTCTTACTAAGGTTCTGACTACTGTCCACGATCTGGGCATATCGCTTTTGGAGGAGGGTAGTTGTTCTGCTTCCTTGTTATACTCTTTTATTATGCTCTTGTGTAATGTCAAACAACATGCATAACTCTGTTCTCGTGTTTACAACTTTCAATAAAGAATTGCGAAACAAAAAAAGGATGTGGGGTTCATTTAAGTATTGTTCTGAAGACACACACGCCCATGACAATACACAACACAGTATATGCATAAATGTACAGCCTATGATGGTTAAGTCAATGTCCCTATGATGTTTACAATATTTATAATGCATACTTTATAGATGCTCAGATCAGTCAATGACCTTGCTATGCACCTGTGATAACAGAAGAGGAATGCCCCAGTTATGGCCATACAGATGGTAGTGTCTCCATGCCTGTGCATTTGTACTCTGTTCCAGTGGTTGGGATGGCTTTCCAGTATGTTGAAGGGGCTTCAATAGTGGTGAAAAATTGCTCATGTACATGGCATAATTATGATTCAAGGTTGAACTACTTGGCACTCTTCTGCATTCAGACATATTATTCAATGATTTTGTTAAAAGACCAGGGTTGTGAAAAGTTATTATCACCCAAACAGACTTGCGTAAATCCTGATTGTTTTCCTACTGATTGATTTCAGTGTTAGTTGTTTTTCCTACATCTGCACCTCACAAGGTTATTCCAGAAAGCTGGTAATCTATCTCTATGAATTCTAATAGACAGTGAAAATGGATGTGTTACTTTCACATGAGTAAATTTTAAAATAATTTTCCTAGCAACTTAGGGGCATATTTATACTCTGTTTTCCCCGAATGTGCGTCAAAAATTTTGACGCACAATCGGCACAAACCGTGCACCATATTTAAACTTTGATGCCCGAGGCCGCAAACGCTTAAATTCCGCCGTGTGCGTAATTTTCTGGATGCGGGAAACCGCCTTGCGTTAATGACATGCAAGGTAGGCGTTCCCGTCCAAAAAATGACTTAACCTCCTGTGCGCCTTATTTATGCTACTGCGCTAAAATGACACACAGCCGGGAGGCGGAGTCAGAAAATGATGCACAGCCCGATTTGCATAAAAAAATAATGCCTGGGTCAGGGCAGGCGTTAAAATGGGGCAAACACACCTGTACTTAATGAAAACACACAGAAGCAACAGCAGAGCTCCAAAAGGAAGACATGGATGTGCTTTTCATCCAGCATGCACGCAGACGCAGAGCACAGGACCAACAACAGCAGCTTCCACAACCCCAGCAGGGACCCCAAAGGCAACACAGAAGGCAGGAGAAGATATTCCGCACCAGGACAACCCTTATGGGACTCTGCCAACAAGACATCATTCAGAGGTACAGGCTCAACTGGCAAGCCATTCAGCAGCTGCTGCGTAACATTGAGCCACAGTTGGCACCCAGCTTGCAGACACCCCGCACCATTCCACCAGAAACCAAGCTGCAAGCTGTCCTCCAACTGTTGGCAAGTGGCTCCTTTCAAACCACTGGTGCACTGGTTGCCGGGATCTCACAGCCATCATTCTCCACCTTCCTACCCAAGGTACTGGATGCTATCATCTCCCTCACACCCTGCCACATCAGCTTCCCCAACACACAGCAGAAGCAGCAGGAGAGAAAACAGGGGTTTTACCAAATTAACGGCTTCCCACACGTCCATGTACGCATTGTGCCACCTGCTGCAACCGAACATCTATACCGCAACAGGAAGCACACACACTCCATCAATGTGCAGGCCATTGTTGACCACCGGGGTTTGATCACCGACATTGTGGCAAAGTATCCTGGCTGTGTACATGATTCATTCATCTTCCGTCACTGCACCAACAATCAACACTTCCAGGATGGACTATATTGAAATGGACTACTTGTTGGTAAGTACAGAAACCCAGTCATATACACACTGCACAGCAACCCTCTAGGACACACAACACATACACCATGACATCGACACATGGACAGGAAGGCAATGAGGGTGTGACACCGCTAGGCATGTTTGATATCCTCACCTAATGGGATACACACCTAGCGACAAATGACAGCTCCAAATAACAACAGCTGCCACTCCAGAGACACAGGACAATTTAAAATAACACAATGACAAAGACATGGCCCCAACTGGCAGTACAATTTGGTAGATTAATCTTTCAATATCACATCAATGACACTCAATCAAACACCCTTCCAAACAATACGTGCTGTGTAAGGGGTGTGTAATGTTTTTTGCTGCAGGTCAAACACCATGACACACATAGCATGATGATGACTACAATGAAGGTCACATGCAATCATTGAGGATGTACCAATATCTCACATCACTCCTGCTCTCACATTGTCCACTACCAATAAGCAAGTGGACTGTGCAAAAAACACATTTTCATGGGACAATATTGAAAGTGCACATTCCTACACATACGCATTGCGACAAATTAACACACACACAACAGATGTACAGGCATACAGACCTTCTGAAACTCAAAATGACAACCTCACAACCAAGTTAGCCATTTGAACTAGAACATGTTCAGTAGTATAGGTATACGTTACAACCTGAGTCGACTTGGCAAGGGCAGAGAAATAGGTCTGCAGTGAACTTGTCAGTGCTGCTAACGTACGGAGAAGTGTTGCACATTGTCACCTTGCCAAATCAAAGGGTCTCACTGATGGTGAAATAATTCAATTGAATATGTGAAATTGGATGGGATGTCCAAGGTATATATATGCAACCATGTTACCACCACTGTGGAATTGATTCTGTGTATGGAAATATCATGTCACCCCCAGTTAAGACACAGGGACACCTATTTCACATGACACAATGCAAGGGAGTACACACTGTACTGCAACTCTACAAAAATACTGCTGACATCTTGTCAACAGCCAAACACCAGTTCAGATAAGGAAACAACCCAATGCTGATGGTACATCCTAGAAGCCTCGGTTTCCACACAATAACACAAACACCAATGAGTCACAGACAACACAAGAGAACAACTGCCATGCAAAGTGATAATCATGTTGCAAGGTACATCAACATGTTCTCACTCATTTTCTCTTTCACCTGATCAGGGGTATGGGATCCAGCCATGGATCATGACCCCATTTGCAAACCCAAGCACTGCAGCAGAGTGTGCCTATAATGAGGCACATAGGAGGACACGCACCATAGTCAAGAGGACCTTTGGCATCCTGAAGTCAAGATTCAGGTGCCTCGACCTCACCAGAGGCAGCCTCCTATATTCACCAGAAATGGTGTGAAAAATAATTTTGACCTGTGCCATCCTGCACAACATATGTGTAAGAAGGAACATTCCCCTATATGAACCCGACCCCCAAATGCCTGAAGAGGAGGAAGAGGAGGATGCTGTCCATCAACATGAGGGTGACCATCCAAACACAGCTGTCCAAAATGTATTTTAACTCTACTCATCCATCACCACTGTCTTACCATATGTCAATAAACACCTATACTATTCACTATATCATGGTCTAGATAATCATTTTTGCATAACATTATCTCTAACTGTCAGAATCAGAGTGTAGCCTCATGGAGCATTGCTGAAATACAGATTAGGACACAGAAAAATCCAAATCTATTTTGATGTGTATGAATGTACAGCCACATTCACACACACTGTAAATGACATATATTCTGTACATTTCACATTTGAAGGGCAATAGCAGAGGACCACACCTATTTCACACATAAATGTTGGCAACATGGTCCATCCCAGCATATGGCACACAACTAAGACACCATCAGTCAATAGGGGAAAAAAATGGCTGAGACATGAGGCAGTGGATGTGCTATTGCATTGGTGGCAAGAAGGTATGACCAGACACTTGACAGCAGAAAGTGTAACATCACCTATCTTTGCAAGGACTATGGGTGACAGGATTTCCATATAAGTAGCAAATAGATAGCACAAGTGCCCAAGGTATGACTAGCATTGCTCACATGACATCCCCTGCACATGGGAACCCATGTCCTAAGTCCAGCCACACCCATGTTCCCTGTCTCAGCCCACCCTTCTTCAGAGGTCCCTGGAATGGGAATATGTGTCCCCAGATAATCCCTCCTCTACACACACCCAGACTCACAATGTTAATCCAGTGTGCTTCCCTCTTTGGTATGGTATGCCATAGTCATTGTACTTCTGTCTGCATGGACGTCAGGTTAAATAATGCACTGGCTTGTAGTCTGTAGGACCTGTAATCACCTGGACATTGCTTCCCATGTGAAAGGTACTGTTGGCCCTTTGAACTTGAATCTCACCCACAGGACTTGTGAGAGACTGATGCTGCACACACCTGTGAGCACCTCCATGGAGACCAGCATATGAACATGCACTGCCCTTGCAGCTGCCTGGAACAGCATAAAAGCTGCCATTTTATCTATAACTCTGTTATGCATTGCCGTTTACATCAGCTGAGTAACACAGCCCTTGGGTTAATGTGTTACGTTCCAACACACAGCAGAAACACAGTTGTCAGTTTCCACAGTGTTGTTCCACCTTTGACCAGTCTCAGTCTGACCACTGTGTAAATACCTTGTCAAATGTTGGGATCTTGATTGACCCTGCATCCTGTTAGCCTGACTGGCTCCTGTCTTTGCGTTACCCTAAAGGTTCCTTGTGGCTACATTTGTATCATAGTTGCTTTCCCAACCCTCATATTCCTCCTGGGGTATTGTGTCAGGTGAGTCTACAATGTATACTCAAATACATTGTATAGCATAATCAGTTTATTTATCGTACCATGAGCGGAACTTGTCTCCAAATAACCAAATCATGGACTATCCCTTGTCTGGTTTTCATGCATGCATGAGTGATAAATAGTGACAGTGTACCATGGCTGTATGCATGGATTGGGTATGGTGCCTCCAATACAATGAACAACATCAGATGTGCATGAAATGTCTACACATGTTAGGACCCTGACAGTCCACACGCTGATTCACATTGCTCCCAATTTCTTGATAGGGCTTTTGTGGTGAATAGCTGTGAGATTAATCAGCACAGAGGCACTGATGTTCCTAGATGAAATGGGAATTTTAGAGGCCAACCTGTGTACAAATGTTGTGACGACACCTGCCGGTATAAGAATCCTGAGCCAGTACCTTTGTCAGCACACCATGGTTGCCCTGTTGACAGTCTCATAACAGCTCTGCTGTGACAGAGCTGGACCATCCCATGGCTTTCCTTCTATTGATCTGCGAAGGATACTTTGTAGATACAGGAAATGGCTCCACAGACTCATGACTAGACCTGCACGTAACTGTGACAACACAGACCCCAATAATGATACAGTCTAAACATTGGCCCACACACATGAACCAGACACCTCTGTGGATTTTACCACTGGAAATATGTGAACACATGCTGCTTGGTCTGCTGGTCCTTCACTGCCACAGGAGAGACATGGCACAGTTATATGACTCCAACTGTGGCGTAACATTACAATTGTGTATTATATTTGAGACTCGGTGTCACAAACACGGTACCCACATACCATTATCCCATGCCTGACTCATGGTGGGTAAACAAACAAGTGCCTAGGAAGTAGTATCCAACATTCCAGGACATGTGATGGCTAAGTTTTGGAACATTGGCATGAACAACCGTCTGCTATCTATAATGTGCATGCTTTGTCATTGGTTGTACTTATGTTCCAAAAAACCGAGGAAGTGCACACAGCTGTTGTTGCTACATGTATGACTAACACATGTCCTCTCTCATTTCCACACTGACTATCATCTGAAGGCTGGACACCTTGACTCCACATGCATACAAGCAGATTTGCAAAAAAGCATCTTGTGATGGTCACACAGTGGGACAACAACAATAGTAGTAGCCAAATCACACACATTGACCCATAGGCATTGAATTACTGTATTGAGTTGCATCGCTTTGCTATCCTCTTTTAATGCAAAACATGCCCAAACTGGGTAAATACCTAATTGTATCCCACACGTTTGGCCATCTATTGCGTCAGTGACGAGTGTAAATCAGGGACATCAACCAGAGGATCATGGTCTGGGTACTGGTATTACAGTGTGAGAAAGTAGCCTCTTTCTAGCCTTGTTACCCCCACTTTTGGCCTGTTTGTGAGTGTATGTCAGGATGTTTGTCACTGTTTTCACTGTCTCACTGGGATCCTGATGGCTAGGCCCCAGTGCTCATAGTGAAAACACTATGTTTTCAGTGTGTTTGCTATGTGTCACTGGGGCCCTGCTAGTCAGGACCCCAGTGCTCATAAGGTTGTGGCCTATATGTATGTGTCACTGGGACCCTGTCACACAGGGCCCCAGTGCTCATAGGTGTGCATGTATATGTTCCCTGTGTGGTGCCTAACATTCTCACTGAGGCTCTGCTAACCAGAACCTCAGTGGTTATGCTCTCTCATTACTTTCAAATTGTCACTAACAGGCTAGTGACCAATTTTACCAATTTACATTGGCTTACTGGAACACCCTTATAATTCCCTAGTATATGGTACTGAGGTACCCAGGGTATTGGGGTTCCAGGAGATCCCTATGGGCTGCAGCATTTCTTTTGCCACCCATAGGGAGCTCTGACAATTCTTACACAGGCCTGCCACTGCAGCCTGAGTGAAATAACGTCCACGTTATTTCACAGCCATTTTACACTGCACTTAAGTAACTTATAAGTCACCTATATGTCTAACCTTTACCTGGTAAAGGTTAGGTGCAAAGTTACTTAGTGTGTGGGCACCCTGGCACTAGCCAAGGTGCCCCCACATTGTTCAGAGCCAATTCACTGAACTTTGTGAGTGCGGGGACACCATTACACGCGTGCACTACATATAGGTCACTACCTATATGTAGCTTCACCATGGTAACTCCGAATATGGCCATGTAACATGTCTATGATCATGGAATTGCCCCCTCTATGCCATCCTAGCATAGTTGGCACAATCCCATGATCCCAGTGGTCTGTAGCACAGACCCTGGTACTGCCAAACTGCCCTTCCTGGGGTTTCACTGCAGCTGCTGCCAACCCCTCAGACAGGCATCTGCCCTCCTGGGGTCCAGCCAGGCCTGGCCCAGGATGGCAGAACAAAGAACTTCCTCTGAGAGAGGGTGTGACACCCTCTCCCTTTGGAAAATGGTGTGAAGGCAGGGGAGGAGTAGCCTCCCCCAGCCTCTGGAAATGCTTTCTTGGGCACAGATGTGCCCAATTCTGCATAAGCCAGTCTACACCGGTTCAGGGACCCCTTAGCCCCTGCTCTGGCGCGAAACTGGACAAAGGAAAGGGGAGTGACCACTCCCCTGACCTGCACCTCCCCTGGGAGGTGTCCAGAGCTCCTCCAGTGTGCTCCAGACCTCTGCCATCTTGGAAACAGAGGTGCTGCTGGCACACTGGACTGCTCTGAGTGGCCAGTGCCACCAGGTGACGTCAGAGACTCCTGCTGATAGGCTCCTTCAGGTGTTAGTAGCCCATCCTCTCTCCTAGGTAGCCAAACCCTCTTTTCTGGCTATTTAGGGTCTCTGTCTCTGGGGAAATTTTAGATAACGAATGCATGAGCTCAGCCGAGTTCCTCTGCATCTCTCTCTTCACCTTCTGATAAGGAATCGACCGCTGACCGCGCTGGAAGCCTGCAAACCTGCAACATAGTAGCAAAGACGACTACTGCAACTCTGTAACGCTGATCCTGCCGCCTTCTCGACTGGTCCCTTGGGTCTCCTCTCAGCACGACGAGCGAGGTCCCTCGAATCCAGCGACTCTGTCCAAGTGACCCCCACAGTCCAGTGACTCTTCAGCCCAAGTTTGGTGGAGGTAAGTCCTTGCCTCACCTCGCTGGGCTGCATTGCTGGGAACCGCGACTTTGCAGCTACTCCGGCCCCTGTGCACTTCCGGCGGAAATCCTTTGTGCACAGCCAAGCCTGGGTCCACAGCACTCTAACCTGCATTGCACGACTTTCTAAGTTGGTCTCCGGCGATGTGGGACTCCTTTGTGCAACTTCGGCGAGCACCGTTTCACGCATCCTCGTAGTGCCTGTTTCTGGCACTTCTCTGGGTGCTACCTGCTTCAGTGAGGGCTCTTTGTCTTGCTCGACGTCCCCTCTCTCTTCAGGTCCAATTTGTGACCTCCTGGTCCCTCCTGGGATCCAGCAGCGTCCAAAAACGCCAAACGCACGATTTGCATCTAGCAAGGCTTGTTGGCGTCCTTCCGGCGGGAAAACACTTCTGCACGACTCTCCCAGGCAAGTGGGATCCGTCCACCAAAGGGGAAGTCTCTAGCCCTTTTTGTTCCTGCAGAAACCTCAGCTTCTTCTCTCCAGTCGAAGCTTCTTTGCACCCGCAGCTGGCATTTCCTGGGCATCTGCCCATCTCCGACTTGCTTGTGACTTTTGGACTTGGTCCCCTTGTTCCACAGGTACCCTAGATTGGAAATCCACAGTTGTTGCATTGCTGGTTTGTGTCTTTCCTGCATTATTCCTCTAACACGACTACTTTGTCCTTAGGGGAACTTTAGTGCACTTTGCACTCACTTTTCAGGGTCTTGGGGAGGGTTATTTTTCTAACTCTCACTATTTTCTAATAGTCCCAGCGACCCTCTACAAGGTCACATAGGTTTGGGGTCCATTCGTGGTTCACATTCCACTTTTGGAGTATATGGTTTGTGTTGCCCCTATCCCTATGTTTCCCCATTGCATCCTATTGTAACTATACATTGTTTGCACTGTTTTCTAAGACTATACTGCATATTTTTGCTATTGTGTATATATATCTTGTGTATATTTCCTATCCTCTCACTGAGGGTACAATCTAAGATACTTTGGCATATTGTCATAAAAATAAAGTACCTTTATTTTTAGTATAACTGTGTATTGTGTTTTCTTATGATATTGTGCATATGACACTAAGTGGTACTGTAGTAGCTTCACACGTCTCCTAGTTCAGCCTAAGCTGCTCTGCTAAGCTACCATTATCTATCAGCCTAAGCTGCTAGACACCCTATACACTAATAAGGGATAACTGGGCCTGGTGCAAGGTGCAAGTACCCCTTGGTACTCACTACAAGCCAGTCCAGCCTCCTACATTGGTTGTGCAGTGGTGGGATAAGTGCTTGAGACTACTTACCACTCTTGTCATTGTACTTTTCATAAGAGAAAAATATACAAAACAAGGTCAGTGTATATACACATAGCCAAAAAGTTTTGCATTTCCTCTTTTCACTCTTTTCTAAGTGCTGAAAAGTACTTCTAAACTTTCAAAAAGTTCTTAAAAGTTTTTTAAAAAAAATTCTGTCTTTCCAAAAAGTTCTGAAAACTTTTTTCTCTTTTTCTATCACTTTAACTCTCTCTAAAAAATGTCTGGCACAGGCCAAAGTGTTGATCTGTCCAAACTTGCATATGACAACCTTAGCTGGAAAAGAGCAAGGAGTCTCTGTATAGAGAGAGGTTTGAGTGTAGGGAAGAATCCTTCCTTGGAACTGTTACTTAACATGCTTAGAGAACAGGATAAGGCCATAGGTGCCCCATCTGTTGAAAAAGTACCTAATAGTTCCCAATCTGATTCAGGGACTCCCCCAGGAAAAGATTCAGGAAAGAAACTTCCTAGCCTGCCCATTACTAGACAATCTAGCATAGATGGTAATGATGATGAGCCACACCAAATAAATAGTGTTGTCTCACATCATAGCAAAAGCATTTATTCTCACCATACTGGTAGTAATGTTTCTGTAAACCAAGCTGTTAAGTTGGCTTCTGTAAGGGACAGGTCCCCTTCTGTTCATTCCCATCATAGCTCTGTTTCTAGAAATGTCCCTCCCACCAACCCTGATGACAGAATGTTAGAGAGGGAACTCAATAAGTTGAGGGTGGAACAAACCAGATTGAAGCTTAAAAAGCAACAGCTGGATTTGGATAGACAGTCTTTTGAATTAGAGAAGGAAAGACAGAAGTTGGGTTTAGATACCCATGGTGGCAGCAGCAGTATTCCCCATAGTCATCCTGCAAAAGAGCATGATTCCAGGAATCTGCACAAGATAGTTCCCCCTTATAAGGAGGGGGATGACATTAACAAGTGGTTTGCTGCACTTGAGAGGGCCTGTGTTGTACAGGATGTCCCTCAAAGGCAGTGGGCTGCTATCCTATGGCTATCATTTAGTGGAAAAGGTAGGGATAGGCTCCTTACTGTGAAAGAAAATGATGCCAATAATTTTACAGTTCTTAAGAATGCACTCCTGGATGGTTATGGCTTAACCACTGAACAGTACAGGATAAAGTTCAGAGAGACCAAAAAGGAGTCTTCACAAGACTGGGTTGATTTCATTGACCATTCAGTGAAGTCCTTGGAGGGGTGGTTACATGGCAGTAAAGTTACTGATTATGAAAGCCTGTATAACACAATCCTGAGAGAGCATATACTTAATAATTGTGTGTCTGATTTGTTGCACCAGTACCTGGTAGACTCTGATCTGACCTCTCCCCAAGAATTGGGAAAGAAGGCAGACAAATGGGTCAGAACAAGGGTGAACAGAAAAGTTCATACAGGGGGTGACAAAGATGGCAATAAGAAGAAAGATGGTGAAAAATCTCAAGATAAGCATGGGGATAAGGGTAAAACCAAAGATCCCACTTCAAATCTTAAACACTCTTCAGAGGGTGGGGATAAAACTAATTCTTCCTCTTCTTCTCAACCTGCACACATTAAAAAGCCTTGGTGCTTTGTGTGTAAAAACAGAGGCCATAGGCCAGGGGATAAGTCCTGTCCAGGTAAACCCCCTGAGCCTACCACCACTAATACATCAAGCTCTAGTGCCCCTAGCAGTAGTGGTACTAGTGGTGGGACTGCTGGCAACAGTCAAGCAAAGGGTGTAGTTGGGTTCACTTATGGGTCCATAGTGGAAACTGATGTAATCAGTCCCAAGACAGTTTCTGTCACACCTAGTGGCACTGGCCTTGCCACACTGGCTGCTTGTCCCCTTACAATGGATAAGTACAGGCAGACAGTTTCAATAAATGGTGTTGAGGCCTTGGCCTACAGGGACACAGGTGCCAGTTTCACTTTGGTGACTGAAAACCTAGTGCCTCCTGAACAACACATCATTGGACAACAGTATAAGATTATTGATGTCCATAACTCCACTAAGTTTCTTCCCTTAGCTATAATTCAGTTTAGTTGGGGTGGAGTTACTGGCCCTAAGCAGGTGGTGGTATCACCTAGCTTACCTGTAGACTGTCTCTTAGGTAATGACCTAGAGGCCTCAGGTTGGGCTGATGTAGAGTGTTATGCCCATGCAGCCATGCTGGGCATCCCTGAGGAATTGTTCCCTCTCATTTCAAGTGAAATGAAAAAGCAAAGGAGAGAAGGCCTGAAAACTCAGGATCCCTCTCCATCAACAGGTAAAAAGGGTATCACAGTATCCCCTAACCACCCTACCATTCAGGATACTATTCCTGTGGTGGGAGAAACCTCTCCTGGGGTGGCACCTGTTCCAAGGGAATCATCAGCTGCCAAAGCTGGACTCCCTGAGGTGGAAGTACCTCTCTGTGGGATAACTAACATTGGTGAGAAAAACAGCACCATTTTAGTTAACATGGAGCATCCCTCCAACCCTCCCAGAGAAACTTTAGTGCAGAAACCCTGCACTACCTCACAACACTTAGGACAGCATCCCTGCCCTAGTGTGGAGCTCATAGGACAGCATCCCTGCCCTGCTCCAACTCAAGAGAAACAGCATCCCTGTTCTCTCTTCCAGCCAGATGGACAAAGTTTTTGCCCAGCTATGGCTTTTATGAGACAGCATTCCTGTCTGGCATTTCCATCACTA
Organism: Pleurodeles waltl; assembly: GCF_031143425.1. Classification (NCBI taxonomy): domain Eukaryota; kingdom Metazoa; phylum Chordata; class Amphibia; order Caudata; family Salamandridae; genus Pleurodeles; species Pleurodeles waltl. Next base: position 776,377,399 of record NC_090439.1, on the reverse strand, counting down.
CAAATAGGTTCAGTGGACAATTCCCACTGCTCTAAACTAAAACTTACTGATAGAAACTCTGAAAATACATCTTCACATTATTGCTTAGCTAAAAAACTTCAAACAGGGTGGTTTACATCCCCACAGGGAAGTAACCATATAGTGGATGATAAAGGGAGTAACCAGTCTATTGCAGAGCTACTCTCTACTTATCACCACTTAGACAATAAAGTCTTAACTGGCCAAGGTTAGCCTTATTGTCCTTCGTTCGGGGGGGGGGTTGTGTGAGAAAGTAGCCTCTTTCTAGCCTTGTTACCCCCACTTTTGGCCTGTTTGTGAGTGTATGTCAGGATGTTTGTCACTGTTTTCACTGTCTCACTGGGATCCTGATGGCTAGGCCCCAGTGCTCATAGTGAAAACACTATGTTTTCAGTGTGTTTGTTATGTGTCACTGGGGCCCTGCTAGTCAGGACCCCAGTGCTCATAAGGTTGTGGCCTATATGTATGTGTCACTGGGACCCTGTCACACAGGGCCCCAGTGCTCATAGGTGTGCATGTATATGTTCCCTGTGTGGTGCCTAACTGTCTCACTGAGGCTCTGCTAACCAGAACCTCAGTGGTTATGCTCTCTCATTACTTTCAAATTGTCACTAACAGGCTAGTGACCAATTTTACCAATTTACATTGGCTTACTGGAACACCCTTATAATTCCCTAGTATATGGTACTGAGGTACCCAGGGTATTGGGGTTCCAGGAGATCCCTATGGGCTGCAGCATTTCTTTTGCCACCCATAGGGAGCTCTGACAATTCTTACACAGGCCTGCCACTGCAGCCTGAGTGAAATAACGTCCACGTTATTTCACAGCCATTTTACACTGCACTTAAGTAACTTATAAGTCACCTATATGTCTAACCTTTACCTGGTAAAGGTTAGGTGCAAAGTTACTTAGTGTGTGGGCACCCTGGCACTAGCCAAGGTGCCCCCACATTGTTCAGAGCCAATTCACTGAACTTTGTGAGTGCGGGGACACCATTACACGCGTGCACTACATATAGGTCACTACCTATATGTAGCTTCACCATGGTAACTCCGAATATGGCCATGTAACATGTCTATGATCATGGAATTGCCCCCTCTATGCCATCCTAGCATAGTTGGCACAATCCCATGATCCCAGTGGTCTGTAGCACAGACCCTGGTACTGCCAAACTGCCCTTCCTGGGGTTTCACTGCAGCTGCTGCTGCTGCCAACCCCTCAGACAGGCATCTGCCCTCCTGGGGTCCAGCCAGGCCTGGCCCAGGATGGCAGAACAAAGAACTTCCTCTGAGAGAGGGTGTGACACCCTCTCCCTTTGGAAAATGGTGTGAAGGCAGGGGAGGAGTAGCCTCCCCCAGCCTCTGGAAATGCTTTCTTGGGCACAGATGTGCCCAATTCTGCATAAGCCAGTCTACACCGGTTCAGGGACCCCTTAGCCCCTGCTCTGGCGCGAAACTGGACAAAGGAAAGGGGAGTGACCACTCCCCTGACCTGCACCTCCCCTGGGAGGTGTCCAGAGCTCCTCCAGTGTGCTCCAGACCTCTGCCATCTTGGAAACAGAGGTGCTGCTGGCACACTGGACTGCTCTGAGTGGCCAGTGCCACCAGGTGACGTCAGAGACTCCTGCTGATAGGCTCCTTCAGGTGTTAGTAGCCCATCCTCTCTCCTAGGTAGCCAAACCCTCTTTTCTGGCTATTTAGGGTCTCTGTCTCTGGGGAAATTTTAGATAACGAATGCATGAGCTCAGCCGAGTTCCTCTGCATCTCTCTCTTCACCTTCTGATAAGGAATCGACCGCTGACCGCGCTGGAAGCCTGCAAACCTGCAACATAGTAGCAAAGACGACTACTGCAACTCTGTAACGCTGATCCTGCCGCCTTCTCGACTGGTCCCTTGGGTCTCCTCTCAGCACGACGAGCGAGGTCCCTCGAATCCAGCGACTCTGTCCAAGTGACCCCCACAGTCCAGTGACTCTTCAGCCCAAGTTTGGTGGAGGTAAGTCCTTGCCTCACCTCGCTGGGCTGCATTGCTGGGAACCGCGACTTTGCAGCTACTCCGGCCCCTGTGCACTTCCGGCGGAAATCCTTTGTGCACAGCCAAGCCTGGGTCCACGGCACTCTAACCTGCATTGCACGACTTTCTAAGTTGGTCTCCGGCGACGTGGGACTCCTTTGTGCAACTTCGGTGAGCACCGTTTCACACATCTTTGTAGTGCCTGTTTCTGGCACTTTTCTGGGTGCTACCTGCTTCAGTTAGGGCTCTTTGTCTTGCTCGACGTCCCCTCTCTCTTCAGGTCCAATTTGCGACCTCCTGATCCCTCCTGGGCCCCAGCAGCGTCCAAAAACGCCAAACGCACGATTTGCATCTAGCAAGGCTTGTTGGCGTCCTTCCGGCAGGAAAACACTTTTGCACGACTCTCCAAGGCGAGCGGGATCTGTCCACCAAAGGGGAAGTCTCTAGCCCTTTTTGTTCCTGCAGAAACCTCAGCTTCTTCTGTCCAGTCGAAGCTTCTTTGCACCCGCAGCTGGCATTTCCTGGGCATCTGCCCATCTCCGACTTGCTTGTGACTTTTGGACTTGGTCCCCTTGTTCCACAGGTACCCTAGATTGGAAATCCACAGTTGTTGCATTGCTGGTTTGTGTCTTTCCTGCATTATTCCTCTAACACGACTACTTTGTCCTTAGGGGAACTTTAGTGCACTTTGCACTCACTTTTCAGGGTCTTGGGGAGGGTTATTTTTCTAACTCTCACTATTTTCTAATAGTCCCAGCGACCCTCTACAAGGTCACATAGGTTTGGGGTCCATTCGTGGTTCACATTCCACTTTTGGAGTATATGGTTTGTGTTGCCCCTATCCCTATGTTTCCCCATTGCATCCTATTGTAACTATACATTGTTTGCACTGTTTTCTAAGACTATACTGCATATTTTTGCTATTGTGTATATATATCTTGTGTATATTTCCTATCCTCTCACTGAGGGTACACTCTAAGATACTTTGGCATATTGTCATAAAAATAAAGTACCTTTATTTTTAGTATAACTGTGTATTGTGTTTTCTTATGATATTGTGCATATGACACTAAGTGGTACTGTAGTAGCTTCACACGTCTCCTAGTTCAGCCTAAGCTGCTCTGCTAAGCTACCATTATCTATCAGCCTAAGCTGCTAGACACCCTATACACTAATAAGGGATAACTGGGCCTGGTGCAAGGTGCAAGTACCCCTTGGTACTCACTACAAGCCAGTCCAGCCTCCTACATACAGTCCTCGCAGAAAGTAGCTTTGCTTGTCTCTCATGGATACACATGATGAGAGGAATACACACCATGAATTTGTCTGCTAACTAATGAAGGAACATAATTGCCACCACATGATAGTCAGGGCCACTGCATGCGTGCAGATATGTGTGTCTCCCTCATTGGAGTCCCCGGGTCTGTACATGTTTGCAGTGGTATGTAGGATGCAGTATCATCATGTCTGAGAGGCTTGACTTTCTGAGTTAATATTACACATAGTATTTTTGTTTGGAAGTGTTGTACAGTGCACAGACGTTGAGCACATTTCTCCCTTCCATGCCTTACAGGTGGACCTGCAGCCTAGACTATCGGAGAGGTGGCTCGATCTGCGGACCCAGACATCTCCAGTGAGTGTTGATATTTCTGTTCTGTGTTGTGTCTGCTGATGATGTGTGATTAACTCCTGTGTGTTGGACACATAGCAAGGTGTGATGCGCTGGTCAATGATCGGTTTTGTTCCTTGAGTAGAGTATCATTTTTTCCCCGTCTTTGAGTTGGCCAATCATTATCGTATTGTCATAATTTGGGATTGTAGGGCAGTCCTGTAGGCACGGCAATGTGAATAGGGATGAGTTATGTGGATAAAATTTGAAATCTGAAAATGTAGCAGTGGACCATATTAGTGATTTAGTCAGCAAGTCAGACCCTGATTCTCCCAGAATAGGGATGCCAAAGTCTTACCCACAGACTTCTGCTTCCCTATTCACTAATAAACATGTTTGACTGTATGTTTAACTTCCTAGCAGCATGTAGCTCCATGTTGTGCTACGAGTATGAGGCACTTGAGTACAATGGCCTAGGTGTGCATGCAGCTCATGGCCAGAGGTGTGCATGCGTCTATCTGTTTGTTGTAAGTCATGGGTTACTGGTAGGAAATTATGTTGACAATGGTCTGCATTTTCAAAGATAAGTGTTGATGGGATTGTCCAAGGTTTGGGTGTATCCTAGTTGGCTTTCCTCCTTACATGTGGTGTGCTGGCCAAACCCATGTACAACAGCTTTCCAAAGCTTCCTGGATGTCCTTGTTGTTTGAAATTATTTTTTGCTTGTCCACCCCCCCCCTCAGACACAGGCGTAGGGTTGTGAATAGTGTACCTAGGACTGATGAATCACGTTTAGTACGCAGACATGTAAATTTGTAAATCACTTGTCCAAACCTAGGATACCCACTCATGATTAGCAACTGCATTCTTTACTGGCAATTCCATTTACAACTCGCAGATCTTGTGGCCCTAGATTGTCATCAAGAACATAGTAATTTGTTGGCCTGTCAGTGGTGGAGGATTTGCAGCATGATTTTTACCCAACAAATGACTGAACAATGATGCCAAAGTCATTCCAGTTGTTACCCATCTTTTAGGAATTTGATGTGCTGTTTGATGATAGGACATGTGTAGGCTGGCTTGACATGTACTGCCTCAGGGACAATCAGTGATCTGTATGATGATATGGGCTGTTTCAGGTACATTAGATGTATTGTCTGATTTACTTCTTGAGCCATTTCACACAATGAAATACCTAATGTTTGGTTTTCTAATTGTCTTAACAGCTGCCAATATGACTCCCATCCAGATTCAAGAGTTTCAGCGCAGGGCAATGCGTTACCGCTACATTCTTGATGTTGAGTCTGGGTTCTGCAACATGGCAAGGTGTTATCGCCATGAAAGAGCCTCCAGAGTGTGGAGGGCATTTGCCCAAGGGGGCCCTTCGGTGTCCACCACAGTCGCCACCACCAGCACCACCACTACCACCCAGGTAGCACCAACATTAGCAGGGACCTTTGCTGGACCGTCATTATCCACAGCTCCAGGACCTGTCACAGCAACACCTGCACCTCCTCCTACAGACATGGCACCGACAAGGGCCCATACTTCTCCACTGGCACACAGACCACCCCTGCTGCAGTTGTAAACCCTGCAGCTTTTAACCAGATGCAACAGAACTTGTACTGTGTTTTGCGTAAAATGACCAGGCTGCAGCAGGAGGTGGCACAAGTGAATCGGAGGGTGCGTGCCATCAAAAAGACCCTGCGGATGGCCAACTTGTAGGTTTATACTCAGCCATGATTCCCTCCCCTCCCTCCTCTTTCCTGGTTCTTTAATTTAGTGGGATTAGGGGGTTTAGTGTTAAATTAGTATAGGCTGTTAATTTAGTTAGTAGTAGTGGGTGGGGGTGGGGGTATCATACTTTTCACAACTGTTTTTTATTATGTGTGTTGGACGATGTTGGGGTTTTGGTGTTTAAAAAAAAATATATATAGTTTTTTTAGTATAAGATTGTATGTGTTTAGGTTAGTATATGTTGTCCTCCATGTGTACTGTCTTATAAGGGGGGTGGGGGTGATGTTTAGATCGTTTTGTTAAATGTGATAAGTTTAGCTTGGGTTAGTTAGGGACAGTTGTGGGAAATGTGCAGTTAGAGTAGTTTAGGTTAGGTAAGGTGTTTCCCCTGGTTTTAGATTCTGTTTTTACTGTTTAATAAATATCTAGGTTACCCTTTACAGTATGTGTCAAGTGCTTGTAGATCAGGACCTTGGCATGAGTGAACAGAGTCTCTTTTGTCTTAGTTTTTGTGTTCCATGCTGCAACCATATCCCAACTGAACTGTTACATGCGCAGCTACACCAAAGCTACTTAGCTAAGATTCCACCATCGATTGCACCCACCACTCATGGTTACTATGGATCCAAAAGTGTGGTTATTTTGTGGTTTTATGTTTTCAATGTCACATACTTTGCTAGCAGATTTGGTATTGAGGACACTGTGTTAAGTCTGCCTGCAGCCTGATGTCCAAGCAAATCCTTATAAGGTGAGTGGTAGTATGCTCCCATGTAGTATGGTATACATTACTCACACCTATCATTCGTTACAATGTTAAGCCAGGTTACTTATTTCTATGGAAACTCATACACATCTATTCATGCTGTATGGTGTGTGTTAGCTAAGAATTGGGGCAAATGTCACATACGTAAGTTTTGACTTTCAGAAATATAAGGAAGAGTTATTCTGTCCAACACAGCATTATGATGTATAGTTTATATGTCTGATAGAGACTTCTAGCTGCAGCTTCCTTACCTTAGAATTCCATGGCGTCAGCTTCGAATCTGGAGTTTTTTCTGAGCAGTACCCTCTGCGCACCGTCGGGCAGTGTCATTCAAATCCGCGTGCGTCGACCAGCTCCGTGTGCGTTGTCAGTGTCGTTGGAGCCGTCTATGACGTCACGGTTGTCTATATAGACACCGTCTCGGCGCGCGTACGTCAGTTCTTTTCCTTCCATGCCGGTTAAGTGCAGTTCCCGAAAGAGCTACTCTTCTTTGACGGTTTGCCAAGGCTTTTTTGACTGTTTGAAGTCATGTCTTCGAGAAAGACAGGGTTCAAGCCGTGTGGTGCGTGTCATCGCACCATGTCGGTGACGGACCCGCACCGTGTTTGTCCTGTGAATAGGATGGTCGGCCGCCACCATAGGCCCGCTCCCAACGACCCTAGTTTCCTGACACAATACCCCAATCCTGATAGCTTGGTTGTCCAAGCCTCTACTTCCCGTGGTGCCTTCCCTTCCACTCCCCCGGATAGGGAATCCAAGAGGCTGGATCAGCTTGGGAAGAAGATGTTTATTCCACCAGCCTGGCATTGAGGTCCGTAAACACCTCTTGCCTATTGGGCCGTTATTCCCATACTTTATGGGATACGGTGGCACAGGTGCTTCCCCAGGTCCCGGAGGGCATATGGGACACTCCCACCAAGGCTGTCAAGGATGGGAGAGATGCAGCCAAGTTTACGATCAGAGCGATTTCATCGTCAGGGGCCCTACGTCGCCACGCCAGGCTACGTTCTACTGGTTTCTCAGGGGATGTCCAGTCCAACTTGATGGAGGTACCCTTTGATGGCTCTCGCCTTTTTGGTGAAAAGGCAGACTCCGCGCTTGAGAGGTTCAATGATTCTCAAGCCACGGCTAGATCCTTGGGCCTTTCAGTGCCAGCACGACAGCAGTCTGTCTTTCGCCCCTTTTGAGGCTTCGGAAGGGGTGTGGTACCACGCCAGCCACAGTTCAGCCACCGTCTTCAGGCTTCACAGCATCCCGGAAGAGGACGTGGTCATGGTACCATCAGACCCAGAGGGTCTGGCCAGAGGTCGGCCGCATACAGCCAACCTCCACTGTGCCCAAGCCCTCCTAGTATGGTTCTGCGGGATCACGTCCATCCAGTTGGAGGGAGGATTCGTTTTCATCTCCCTCACTGGCTTTCCATCACCATGGACAAGTGGGTCCTGCAGATCATACGGAAAGGCTACTCCCTTCCCTCCCAGTCTTTCCCTCCTTCTATCCCTCCGACAAAGGAATGGCTGATGGAGGACCATCTAGCTTTGCTCCACGAGGAAGTTACGGTTCGCTTGGCCCAGAGAGCCATAGAAAGAGTCCCGATATCAGAAGAAGGCAGTGGTTGTTATTCCCGCTACTTTCTGATTCCCAAAAAGAACAAAGGCCTTCGCCCTATCTTGGATTTAAGGGACGTCAATCTCTTCCTCAAGAAGGAGAAATTCAAGATGCTCACTCTTGCTTAGGTTTTGTCTGCCCTAGACCAAGGAGACTGGATGGTAGCGTTGGATTTGCAGGATGCGTATTTCCACATTCCTATCCTGCCAGCCCACAGGCGTTACCTGCGGGTCAAGGTGGGCCACGAGCACTTTCAGTTTACCGTGCTTCCTTTCGGTCTCAACAGTGCCCCTCGGGTGTTCACAAAGGTGATGGCGGTGGTGGCAGCTCATCTGCGCAGGTCAGGGATTTCAGTCTTCCCCTACCTGGACAATTGGCTTTTGAAGGCGTCTACGCCTCCAGCCTCTTGTCACCCACCCCCAGACGACGGCGGACCTCCTGCATTCTCTGGGGTTCACTATAAATGTGCTGAAGTCATACCTGACTCCCTCTCAGAAGCTCACTTTCATCGGAGCTGTTCTGGACACAGTGCAGTATCGGGCTTATCCTCCTGAACAGCGGCTCCAGGATATTCAGGTTACGATACCGATGTTTCGGCCTCTATCCTGGATTTCAGTGAGACAGACTCTGAGGCTGTTGGGACTCACGACTTCCTGCATCCTATTGCTCAAGCATGCTAGATGGCGCATGAGGGCTCTGTAGTGGGACCTGAAATTCCAATGGGCACAGCATCAGGGAAATCTTACCGACCTGGTTCAGATCTCGGAGGGGACTGCAAAAGATCTGCAGTGGTGGTTAGTGAACTGCGATTGGGTCCAAGGCAGACTCCTCTCCCTTCCCCAACCAGATTTAACGGTAGTGACAGATGCGTCACTTCTGGGATGGGGCAGCCATCTGGGGGAGGTGGAGATCAGAGGTCACTTGACTCCGGCGGAATCCGGGCTCCACATCAACTTGCTGGAGCTTTGGGCGATCCAGCTAGCATGAAAAGCATTTCTTCCTGTTGTGAAAGGAAAGGTGGTGCAGGTGTTCACGGACAACACTACCGCAATGTGGTACTGCAACAAGCAGGGCGGTGTGGGGTCGTGGACCCTTTGTCAAGAGGCTTTATGTCTCTGGACATGGCTGGAACAGCAGGGCATGAATGGTGTCTCCATCCGGAGGTGGCGCAAGGACTCTTTCAGCAGTGGGGAGAGCCTTGGTTAGATCTGTTCGCCTCTGTAGAGAACGCGCAATGTCAGCAGTTTTGTGCGTTGGAGTTTACAAGGGGGCTATCGCTAGGCAACGCTTTTTGCCGCAAGTGGAGTTCAGGCCTCCTGTATGCCTTTCCGCCTATACCACTTCTGCCCAGAGTTCTCAAGCAAATCAAGAACGACCGGGCCCAAGTAATCCTAGTGGCTCCGGATTGGGCACGGAGAGTTTGGTATCCAGAGCTTCTCAAAATGAGCATCAGTCCTCCAATCAGGCTGCCTCTTCGGGAGGATCTTCTGTTGCAGCAGCAGGGGAAGGTTCTCCACCCGAACCTGTCAACTCTGCGCCTTCATGCATGGAGATTGAGCGGTGACAGTTGATGGTTTATGACCTCCCTCCCAAGGTCTGTGATGTCATTCTGGCAGCCAGGCATCCCTCTATCTATGCCTGCCATTGGAAACGTTTTGTTTCATATTGTACAGAGGGGTCTATTGATCCTCTTTCTTCTTCTCTGTCTAACATCCTTTTGTTTCTATTGTGCCTCGCTCAACAGGGTTACTTCTTGGGGACTCTCAAGGGCTATCTTGCAGCCTTATCGGCTTTTCTTCAGTTGCCCGATCAACCATCTCTGTTTAAATCACCTATAGTACAGAGGTTTTTGAAAGGGCTTTTTCATCTGTTCCCACCTGTGCCTTTCGTTATGCCCCAGTGGGATCTTAATTTGGTTCTTACCTTCCTTATGTGTGCTCCCTTCGAGCCCTTGCATAACAGTCCTCTCCAGCTGCTCACTATTAAAACAGCCTTTTTGGTGGCAATTACATCTGCCAGGAGAGTGAGTGAGCTGCAGGCTTTATCTTCAAAGCCACCTTATCTCATGATATATCCTGACAAGGTAGTGCTAAGAACTTGTGCCCCTTTTCATCTGGGTCAAAATAACACCCTGCCCACCTTCTTTGCACCACCGCATCCCTCTAAGGAAGAGGAGCGTCTCCATCGGCTGGACCCAAAAAGAGCGTTATTGTTCTACCTTGACCGCACTAAAGAGTTCCGGGTGGACGACCAACTCTTTGTGGGGTACGTTGGTGCAAAGAATGGTCCGGCGGTGCAGAAACAATCCATTTCGCTCTGTGTCGTTCTCTGTATAAAGATCTGCTACACTTTGGCAAAGAAGCAGCCTCCCGAGGGCTTGAGAGCTCATTCTACTAGGGGGAAAGCAGCTACCACTGCGTTACCACGTGGCGTACCGGTGGTGGACATCTCTCAGGCTGCAACGTGGGCTTCTTTGCACACGTTTGCAAAACACTACTGCCTGGATAGTCAGGTGAGAAGGGAGGGGCATTTTGCCCGGTCTGTTTTGCAGGACTTCCTAGTGTAAAAATCTCATTCAGACAGGGGTTATAGCTTAGGTATCTATTCTAAGGTAAGGAAGCCGCAGCTAGAAGTCTTATCAGACGAACAAGTTACTTACCTTTGGTAACGAGGTATCTGGTAGAGACTCTATCTAGCTGCAGATTCCTTACACCCACCCAAGCCTCCCGCTCTGCGGATATTTTTTTATACAGATATATATATATATATATATATATACATATATATATATATTTATATATACATATGTATATATATGATTTTGGCATTTTTGCCTTTCTTAAAGGCATGAAAGAATTTTTACTTCAAACAGTCAAAGAGGTAAAATCCATAACTGTTGGTTCTTCCATGACTCTGCGCTTCTGGTGTGGGAAGTTGTGGAAAAGAACTGACGTATGCGCACTGAGACAGCGCCTACATATACACAACCGTGACGTCATAGATGGCACCAACGACGCTGACGACGCATGCGGAGCTAGTCGACGCACACGGATCCGAACGACGACGCCCGGCGGCACGCGCAGGGTACTGCTCAGAATAAACTCCAGATTCGAAGCTAACGCCAGGGAATTCTAAGGTAAGGAAACTGCAGCTAGATAGAGTCTCTACCAGATACCTCGTTACCAAAGGTAAGTAACTTGTTCTTTCCTATGAACCGACCCTTAGGGATGGCAGATGATAGTACAACCCAGACCACTGTGCATAATTATCAGATAAGATTCGTTCAGGTCAGGTGTATTGACAATCAATAATCATTGACCTGAGGTAAACACCATCACGGTTGATGTGTCACATTACACAGAGACAAAGTTGTTGTGTAAGTGCTATTTGTTTAAAAGTGCTGTAGTGATATATGTACATTGTCCATGATTGTGAGTCCATTAGTGTGACATCTTCCATTGTGAGCCTATACAAGTGCAAAAGGACGTGTCAGACAGTGCAGAGGGACAGGATTTGCCAATGAGGTAGTGAGAGACAATCGCAGGGCAGGGTGACAAGATAAACAGTGGGTTGAAGAACAGTGCTTGAGTACAGTTGTTGCAAGACTGGCATGTTACAAAGCACAGGACCTTGGTAATAGGTGGCCATGTGGCAGGGACTAGTGCTACTGGGTACTCTTACGGGTGAATGTGATCTGTTCCACAACTTCATCTTCTGATGTGTGGGTAGTCTCCTCTGCCCTTGGTGGTAGTGAAGGGGCAACACACACCTCAGTGTTTGAAGACGTGGAGTCAGACATCCTGGTAGCTGCCAACTGTGGGGCTCTTAAGGGCAGTACTGCAGCATGGAGGAGCTGCTGGTTCTTAAGAATAGCAGCCACATCACGGTGGTAGGCAGCCAGGTCGGCCCTGAGGGGTTCAATATTGCATTCGTGCACGCTTTGACAGGATTGTTGTTGTAGGTGTTGGGTCAACTCTGTTACAGCTGTGCTGATTTCCTTCAACCTTTTTTCAAGTTCCTGCAAGATTGTTGTTCGTCCTTGCATAGCTGCTGCCTGTTCTTCAGTTGACATCATGCACGAACGCACCCCCTCTAGGCTGGCTGCCATATTTTGCATCCCCACTCGCACCTCCTTGCCTAGCTCCCGCTGTACTCCAACTACAGTTCGCTCAAAGCTGGTGCCAGTGTCGTCAGAGTCCTCAGCTGTGTTGGAGCTGGCAGGCTGCACAATTGGGGTGGTGGGTGGCTCCTCTGTGATGGCTGCTAGTTCTGTGCTCCTCCTTGTGACTGAAGGTGGGGTCTGGAGGGTTCCAAGGACATCTTGGAGGGTCTGCTGGCTGATGTTTGTCAGCTCGTCATCCATGTCATCAGGGTAGTCCTGGACAGGCATATCCGCAGGAGAGCCATTGTCCTATGCAATGATATATGGTACAATTAGTGTGTCTGTGTTGTGGGATTTGTGATGTGACAGGCCTACCTTTCGATTATTTTCACATTGTGATCTTGGTTCCTGTTCATTGTTCCTGTCTTTCATATTAGCATTCTCCCAGGCCTATGCCCCACCTGCATGGCACATTTATTGGGGTCAGTTTGTGGACTTGTCAGCATCACATCCTCTAAGTGTTGGTTCAGGCCAAATTGTGAATTGCCACCTTCTTGTCCTACTCAACCCTCCGTCTACTTCCATTCTCATGGTGAGGCCTTTCACTGGCTGTGGGTGTTCTGATGGCGCGAGCACCACACTTAACAATCTGGAACTGCCCCAGTCTCTGATCTTTCACATCCACCTATATGTTGTTGAGATCTAGCATATACTATGTATAGCATTGTTCTGACACGATATGGATGTCAGCAATGGTAATGTGTACTGCTGATGTTGGGGAATGTGTGGTACATTGGATTGCACTGATAGTCCTAGCAGTGTTCCATTTCCTCCTCTGACTGTGCGGGTGTATTTCTGTAACCAGTTACGTGTCCTCCCTCTCAATGCTGTTGTCTGAGCAGTATGATATTTGGGATGTTGCATGGTGTCATTGGAGCTATTGTGACCCAGGCATAGGGTGGACCCTGACATATGCAGCATGGGTATGACATTAGTGCTGTGTACCTCCTAATGTTTATGACAATGGCTGATGTTTGTAGCAACCATGGACAATCACATTTGACAAGATTGGGATATTTGTATTGGTTTCCGGGGATTGATAATGTTGTCATCCTGAAACCTCTAATTTGGGTGTGTTTGATCCATGGGGACATTACTGCCATTAGCTACTTGACCTGCACACACAGCAGAGGTGGTAGTGGCAACTGTTGTCAATGTTACATTCCACTTGCAGATATGGCCAGAGGTTGTGAATTGGGCCCTAGTTAATGTAGCGAGAATACTGGCTGACGTGTGATGGGCTGCCAGTTTAAAGTTGTACCCTGCCCTCTTGGCCTGGCTTAACCTTTGCAACATCCTTGGCATGGCAGCATAACCCCATGCAAAGGTTGTTGGTGTAGTGTAGTATTGTGGCCCAGGTTTCCTCTGTACAGCCCATGCCCCGTGCCGTGCCCCTTTACCCATGCCACTCCCTGAATATTATGACTTACATGCATTGTGTAGTAGGTATGTCCACCCCCCTGCTTCCAGTTAACATTTGTGCATTTTAATTCCCCATGCATCTTACCCTGCATGTGTGTTGTCTCTTGGTAGTCTGCGCTGTCCTGTCCTTGAATCCCTGTGACGATCTTCTCCATTGGGTCAAGGGCCTCCTGCGGTGCTGGACTCCCACCTCCAGTCTGCAGTGCTGCCTTCCTGTTCCTGGCCAGCTTTTCCTTGGTCCTGCGCTTGCAGTCATGCCACCATTTCTTGCACTTGATGACTGTTCTCCGTACTTCTGTCACATTGTTAATCTTGTCAACAATTTGTTGCCATATTGCCTCTCTCCTACTGATTGGCAACTTTGAGGTGACAAACAGTTGGTGCTGGTGTTCCATCACCTCTTTCACCAGAATTTCCTACTCCTCGGCACTGAAGCAACACTTCCTTTTTTTCTTCTCCCTGTCCTGGGCCTTGTGTGGGTCCTCCTGGCTGGTTCCTGGTCTGTTGTCATCTTCCTGGGGTCTGTGTAAGCATCTGGGATCCATTTTGGCTCTCCTTAGGACATTTTGCAGTGTTTGTGCCGCTTTTTGATGCAATTGCGTCAAAAAACATCGCGTATTCGGTTTGTGATGTCATAAAATGTCTCACAGTCCTTTTCGCCGCGTTAACGTTGTTTACCTTTATGACGTGACGCATTGGTTTGAGTAAAAAAAAATTATTCACATGTGTGGTTTTCGCTGCAGTGCGTCAAAGTATAAATTTGACATCTGCACGGCGCAAAGAAATGGCGTTAGCCGGCGGTAATATTACATCAAAAAGTATAAATATGGCCCTTAGAATTTGAGTGGAAGTTAGTGATTTGACATTCATAGGTTGACTTCACTGCAATTTTCACAATGCAATGCTCCTTGAGTGATGCCATCATTGACGAGTACACAGTCTGCAGCTGGTTCACAGGTCAGCATCTCCATTCTTCCCTAAAGACTATAATGGCATGGCTGTTGTACTATTAGACTGCTACTCAAATTCAGGGCTTAAATTGTTATGAGCATTCATGTCTTTACAACTGTTCTAACTGCAACAAGTATCTGTTGCCAAATTTGTATTGAAAAGTGATCACGTTGCTAGGCACATGATGATCTTCCCTGACCATAATGTTCTGGGATAGTGTTGATGTGTACTCCATACCTTAGTTGATCTGGCACTACAGAGGCTTGCAATCTGTTGACACCATGTTGAGGAAAATCAGAAAGACCTGAAATAGGTGGTGGTGTCTGGCTTCTAGGTATGTCCTGAAACAGTTTATACATTGTTGGTCTTGGCTCTCTCTGCAGGGTCACCCCAAAATGTTTTGCCTTTACCTCTCCTACTTTTCTGAATTTGATTGTGTTGGCATTAGGAGTCTATGCACTTTACCACAGCTAAAAAGTGCTAAAGTGCCTATGCTCTCATCTTAAAGCATGGTAAAATTGGCCTACACCTGATTGACATATTTCATTTACATGTCAGTCTCTAGTAAAGTGGCACTGCATAGACCCAGGGCCTGTAAATTGAATGCCATTGCAGGTCTGTAGAGCTCATTTTTCTACCCACTACCATATCACTTTGAACTCGTCTCAGGTGTGCTATTGTAGCCTGAAGTGTTAATTCAAACAGCCCAAAAAAACTTTTGCAAGGCATAAAACTTGTTTTGTAATACATAGAAGTCACCCATAAGGAAGGACCTAAAATGTCCATGGGCAGAGTGCACTGTAGTTGAAAGGTATGACATATATTTTTAACGTTTTACATGTCCAGGTAGTGAAAAACCTCTAAATTAATTTTTCACTACTGTAAGGCCCACCTCTCCCATAGGATAACATTGGGCTACCTTATTCCATTGAATAAATACTAGCCTATGATTGGGAATAGGTTGAAATGTCATGTTTAGACTCAAATGAATTGTAATGTAAAATATTCTTTAATGGTAAAGTTGTATTTTAAGTCACAATTCTGAAAATGACACTTTTAGAAGGTTGGCATGTTCCTGCCCCTAACCATTTATGTGCCTCTGCCAGTGTCCTGGGTCACATGACCGTGAATGGCTCTGCTGTATGGGCTTGTGTATTCATGCCAAACAGTGAGACAAATGGACTTTGTGTAGGGAGAATGGGCAATCCTGCCTGGATTGATGGGGGTGGAGCTGTTCCGTGCCTCACTTACATTTCTTGTTACCCCAGCCTTTATAGAGACTTAAGAGGGGAATGGAAGAACATTCTCAATCCAGATGTGGGGGAGCCTAGATGATTCCCTCACTTCAAAAGCTGACACCAAGTATAATTATTGGACCCTCGGCCTAACTCATGTAGCCCCTGACACATTCTTCTCTGCAGCAGAAAATCCTGTTCGGTGGTAAGTGATGGTATCTGGCCTTTTGGAGCCCTCTTTGGTTACTGCTTGCAGCTTTGTTCTTCTGGAGGTTTTCAACTTCCAAAAAGCTGCCTAAGTCCGAAGGTAAAAGTCTCACCGGGCTTGATGGCAACAGACTCCCAATTGACGACGACCTCTGAGGCCTGAAAGTCTGGCTTCTCCTGCTCTGAGCTTTTTCCCGCCATTGTTGACAGCTTCATCGAGACTTCATCCAGCGGTCCCCAATGATGACGATCACTCCTTCGACATAGCCTGCTACCATGATCCTCTGAACTTTACCTTCTCCTGGACTTTTCTCCAAATGTCTTTCAAGTCGTGTATCAGACCCATGTTCTATCGCTATCCGCCTAAACATTTGATTTTTCCCAGGTCTTGCTCGATCAGATACCCCTGGTTGACACTTTTATCTTTTGAGTACTATTTTGCACTAAAGACATTAAAAATTAATTACTTCGGTTCTACTGATTGGATTTCATTGGTGTAATTTTATTAATTAAAGTGTTCTATTTTGTATGGTTTTGAATTCTTGTGTTATGTTTTCACTTACTTTATTACTGTTTGTGTGCTGCATAATTACTTTGCCTCTACGTTAAGCATGACTGCTTTCACACCAAGCTACTAGAGGGTTAAGCACAGGTTAATTTAGTGACTTTTTGTGGTTCACCCTGACAAGGGTTGTGGTTGTTGCTTCAGTAGGGTTTTCACCCTCCCTCCTCCAATACCCCAAATTTCTTTCATATATGTATGCAATGCTTTTGGGCACGTGTCATGTTGCATTTTATCTCTAATTAGATAAATGAAACATAGTAGGTTGGCAAGAGACATTTCTACTGGAACTTATCCCTAGCAAACTGTGCGTAACAGTGAATTGTTATTAATTGTAGTATTAGGTAGAGGTACTTTGTGATGTTTGGCTGTCTGAGCACCACAAATAACAGTGCATAGTTATAGTACCTCTGACTATCCATCTTAGCTGAGACATCACCTGTACCTAAACTGTCTGCATCATTCCATGAACCTCTGTCTCATGTGTTTTAAATATTATAAATATAATGTGAGGGTTAGTGTTGGTAATCAAACATTTTGTTTACCAGTAGCAAGATAAATTCAAAAGTTATGTTAATTAATTCTGTGTTCTTCCTTCTTTCTCCAGGTAACTTCAGATTAAACGCTTGGGTGCCGTGGGCGAGCAGGTCGTGTCCAGACACACGATTACCATGTGCCTGGGACGAGACCAGCTCGTCCTGCACCCGGCCCATGGGGGGAGCGCTAGCGCTCCCCGTGGGCCGCCCTCTCACACACCCCAGTCGGGAATGGAAGTGGAATCACTTCGACTTCCACCTCGTCCCTCCCACCACCCCCACTGAGGTCTGATGACGTCAGCGAGCAAATCACACGCTGAGCTCATCAGAGGTCACCTCAGATCGTACTGGAAGCATGCTTCCAGCGCGATCCCAGAAGAGAAATGCTTTTGCATTTCTCTTCCAACTAGGAGGTGGGTGGGAGAGACAAGAAAGGAAATGAAAGACCTTTCCTTTCCTTTCTTGACTCTCAACAGCATTTCTGTATCGCGATTGGGCAGCAGAAATACCCACTAGACACCAGGGAATTGTTTTTTTTTTTTTAGAGATTATCAATAAAGGGAGTGGCCCCTTGGGCAGAAGACCCCTAGACACCAGGGATATATATATTTTTTTCTTTTATGTGTAGGGAGCGAGCCCTTAGGCAAGGGTCACTCCCTGGGGGGCCAAATTGTGCTTAGGCCATTTCTGCCCACAGGGGGGGCAGAAACCACTCGACACCAGGGAGTTTTTTTTATTATACTGACAAATAAGGGGAGAGGCCCCTTGGGCAAGGGCCCATCCCCAGAGGGCCAAATTATTTTCAGACCATTTATGCCCCCCCTGGGGGCAGATCGGCCTAATATAATTAGGCTGATCTGCCCCCACGGGAGGTAGAAAACCCCTAGACACCAGGGATTTTTTGTTTTTTTACATGTGGGGAGCGACCTTTTAGGCCATTTCTCCCCCCCCCCCCGGGATCAGATTGGCCTAATATAATTAAGCCGATCTGCCCTCAGGGGGGGCAGAAACCACAAGACACCAGAGATTTTTTTTTATACTTATGCTTAAGGGGAGCAGCCCCTTGGGCAAGGGCCGCTCCCTGGGGTGGTGGGGCAAAATATTTTTGGGCCATTTCTGCCTCCGGGGGGGGGCAGAAAACCCCTAGACAACAGGGATACATTTTATTTTGTTTTTTTTGTATGTGGGGAGCGACCACTTAGGCAAGGGTCGCTCCCCGGGGGGGGCAAATTATTTTCAGGCCATTTCTGTCCCTCCGGGTGCAGATCAGCCTCATATAATTAGGCCAATCTGCCACCAGGAGGGCAGAAGCCACTTGACACCAGGGATTTTTTTTTTATACTAACGCATATGGGGAGCGGCCCCTTGGGCAAGGCAGCTCCCCAGAGGAGGGCAAAATATTTTTAGGCCTTTCTGACCCCCCCGGAGGCAGATCGGCCTAACATAACTAGGCCGATCTGTCTCCAGGGGGGGCAGAAACCTCTAGACACTAGATATATATATATATATTTTTTATTTACTTTATGTTTTTATGTATGGGGAGCGACACCTTAGGCAAGGGTCACTCCCTTGGGGGGCAAATTGTATATAGGCCATTTCTGCCTCACTTGGGGGCAGATAGGCCTATTTTTGTTAGGCCAATCTGCCCCCAAGGGGGGCAGAAACCAAAAGACACCAGGGATTGGTATGTCTGTGTTTTGTTTGGGGGGCAGCCCCCTGAGCAAGGGTCACTCCCCATGGGGGTACATTACTGTTGGCCATATCTGCCCCCCTTGGGGGCAGATCCCCCTACTTTTGGAAGGCCCATCTGCCCCCAAGGGGGGCAGAAAGCTCACCAGAGACCATTTCTTTCAAAATAAGAGGGTGGGGGTATGGCCATACCCCCACCTAAAATAAATGGGGCCAAAGTTGTTCTGCTCACCAGTGGGCAGATGGGGCAATTACCCCCGATCCACACCCAGGGGGCAGAAAGTCTACTAGATGCCATGGAATTAAAAAAAATAAAAAATAGTGGGGTGGGGGGTACCAACCAGTATGGGCCTGGTTATGCCCCCACTCCAACTGAAGGGGGTAACAGTCTTTCAGCTCTACCCCTAACCACTAAAACATCTTTTACCACGGCAAGCAAGAGGACATTTGAATATTTGGGGTTTTAGTTTTACATTTGGGCCATGAGAGCTTGGTAACTCTCAAAATCGCCCCAATAGGAATGGTGAGGGATGCACCTTTTTGCCTTTGGGGCTCTGCCATGTAGAAAAGTCCACAAGACCTAGACACATCTGAAAACTAAACATCTGGTTGATTCCAGGGTGGTGTGCTTCACATGCACCTCGCATCATTTTCTTACCCACAATGCCCTGCAAACCTCCAACTTGGCTGGAAATCACATATTTTTCCCACATTTTGTGTCTATTGATCAGCCCACCACCTCCGCTGCAGCTAGTGGGCAGGAGGCCCCACCACAGGACCCAGGCCACCTGCACCCTTCCCCCTGCAGAAGGTGAATCACCCCGCAAACGTTCCCTGGGACCCAGACAGAAGCCAGAGACACTTGTCAAGACCAAGACCAACGCCAGGAAATGAGACTCTCCTGATTGTCCCCCTTGTGTCCCACCCTGTCACCTTATCCACTTTTGTTGGAAATAGCCTTTCTGCAGGGTCACCCCCAAACCTTTGCCTTACATGTTTAATTTTTCTGACCTCATTTTTGCTGACTTTAGGACTCTGCGCACTTTACCACTGCTAATCAGTGCTAAAGTGCATATGCTCTCTTCTTAAACATGGTGACATTAGCTCATACCCAATTGGCTTATTTAATTTACTTGTAAGCTCCTAGTCAAGTGCACTACATGTGCCCAGGGCCTGTAAATTAAATGCTACTAGTGGACTGCAGCACTGGTTGTGCCACCCAAATAAGTAGACCCCAGACAATGTATCAGGCCTGCCTCTGCATTGCCTGTGTGTGCGGTTTCACTGCCACGTCGACTTGGCATTTAAAAGTACTTGTCAAGGCTTAAACTCCCCTTTTTCTACATATAAGACACCCGTAATTAGGCCCTAGGTAGCCCATAGGGCAGGGTGCTATGTAGATAAAAGGCAGGTCATGAACATATGTGTTCTATATGTCCTGATAGTGTAAAACTCCTACATTCCTTTTTACACTGCTGTGAGGCATGAGAGGCCTGCTCCTTTCATAGGATAGCATTAGGGCTGCCATCATATACTGTTTGAGTGGAGGATCCTGATCTGAAAGGAGTAGCCAGGCCATATTTAGTATGGCCAGAATGGTGATACAAAATCCTGCTTAATGGTGAAGTTAGTTTTTATATTACTATTTTAGAAATGCTACTTTTAGAAAGTGGGCATTTCTCTACACTTAAATCCTGCTGTGCCTTCCAATCCACATCTGGCTAGGTTTAGTTGACAGATCCCTTGTGCATTCACTCAGACACACCCCAAACACAGGATACTCAGCCTCACTTCCATACATCTGCACTTTGAATGGGTCTTCCTAGGCTGGGAGGTTAGAGGTTCTGACACTTACATGTCAAAGGACAGAAGCCTGCCCTTACATAAAGGACTGCTACACTCCCTACTGGGACCCTGGCAGACAGGATTCAACTGAAAGGGGACCTTGTGCACCTCTAAGCCACTCTTTGAAGTCTCCCCCACTTCAAAGGCACATTTGGGTATTTAAACAGGGCCTCTGTCCCTACCAACTCAGACACTTCCTGGAGAAGAGAACCTGAACCAGAAACTGCATCCTGCCTAGAAGACCTGCCTGGTGCCCAGCAGACTCACCTGACTGCTTTCTGTGAAGGACTGCTGCCTTGCTGTTGCCCTGCTGCCTTGCTGCTCTCTGGCTGTGGTGAGAAGTGCTCTCAAAGGGCTTGGATAGAGCTTGCCTCTTGAAGTCTCAGGACCAAAAAGACTTCATCTCTACAAAAAGGACTCCCTATGCGGTGAAATTTGACGCACAGCTTGCTGGAAACGATGCACAGCCTGCATTGCGGTGAAAAATTAACTGCACGCCAAACCGGAACGATGAAGCCTGACTCCGCAACGAGAAAATCACGCCAGCATAGTGACTGTAAATTTGATGCACAGCCCACTGGATCGATGTACAGCCAAGCCGGAACAATGCAGCCCGACTTCCAGAGATGAATCAATGCAGCGCCTGCCATGCAGTAGAAATTTTCACGCAACGCCCACCGGATTGACGCAGCCCTTGAGACTTCATCCTGTCAGTGCCAGAAATCCACGCATCATTCCTGGGGCATCCGAAAACTCCACAACCCAAAAAGGATCCACGACTGAGCACCGGAAATCGGCGCCCAGTCGTCCCTGCGTGAAAACTAAATGATGCATCGCCGTGTGCGGCATGAGAAATCGACACACACCTCCCTGTTTTTCACAGATCTCCTCCTCTGCGGTTCTTTGCAGAGAGTTTGAACATAAACCAGGTACTTTGAGCTTGAAAGAGACATTTATTGCTTTTAAAAGAGTAAAGACACTTTATATCACTTTTACAGTGATATCGCAACATATACTTATTGCATTTTAATCATTTTGACCTGCATCTTATTAGATAAATATTATATATTTTTCTAAACACTGTGGGGTGTATTTTTGTGGTGATAGACTGTGTTATTACATGATTTATTGCACAAATAATTTACTCATTGCCTTTTAAGTAAAGCCTGACTGCTCAGTGCCAAGCTACCAGAGGGGGGACACAGGATAATTCGGATTGTGTGTGACTTACCCTGACTAGAGTGAGGGTCCTTGCTTGGACAGGGGGTAACCTGACTGCGAACCAAAGACCCTATTTCTAACAACTTTGAAATGCCTTTGCTCCCCTTCCTATGGCCCCTTGGATACAGCATCTGTGCTACAAATAGACTGGAACAATACCCTGGACTCTCCTCTATCATAACCCTCAATTTTATAGCACCACAATAAACACCCTTGGACACAACTTGACTGATAGTATTTTATGTGTTGAAAATGTGCATTTAGGGGAACAGTCACATCTGGAGCAAATGATATGGGCACTGTGAAAGCATACAATTAATGACCTGTATCTGTCTGTAGTAATCACATCAGGACACTGTAGTCATATCACCAACATCTGTAAGATGACCAGCCATAGGTGACAATAAGTTTAGATGCAAAGAAAGTGAATGCCATCATGCCACAGTCACACAGATGAAATCAATATTCAGAGCAATGATCAGTTCCACTGTCACACCTATGTGTCATTGGAAGTATTGACATATAACTGATGTTCTGTTGTACACATCATCATTCTCTGCCTCCTCATCCTCGCTGTCCTCAGGGTCCACTGCTGCCACAGGGGCATCTCCAGTCTTCTCCACCTGCAGAAAGGTACTTGCCGTTTGAGGGCCAGGTTCTGCAACATGCAGCATCCAACTAATATCTGGCAGACCTTCCCAGGTGAGTAGCACAGGGATCCACCTGTCGGATGGAGGCACCTGAACCTGGCCTTCAGGAGGACAAAGGTCCTTTCAGTTATACTTCTGGTTCACCCACGTGCCTCATTATAATGGTTCTCAGTCCCTGTCCTGGCATTCCTCAGAGGGATCAGGAGCCACAAAAGGTTTGGGTAGCCAGAGTCACCTGCAAATACTGAGGGACAAACTTTAGCCTTACACGATCCTATGGGGATAACACCTCATGGCATAAACTGACATAAAGTGGGTGGGGACTCTGGATCACCTATTAGCCACACCCTCTGCCTCTGTTGTTGGCCCATCACATTTGGGATGCTGCTATTCCTCAGGACAAAGGTGTCATGCACTGACCCAGGATACTTGTCACTGATGTGGGAGATGTACTGGCCAGCCAGGCACACCATTTGCACATGCAGTGATAGGAAACTCTTCTAATTCCTGAACACCTGTTCATTCTGGTGAGGGGGTAACTAACGCAATATGTACAGTACAGTACAATAATATTGGGGATATGGCCCATTGCATAGAAACCTGCCTTAGCAGTGGTGAAATCTTCCATCTGGGGGAAAACAATGTAACTGCACATGTGCTTCACCAGGGCAGACAGAACCCTTGCCAGCATGATTGAGAACATTGGCTGTGACATTCCTGCTGGCAAGCCCACCGTCACTTGGAAAGAACCAGTTGCCAGGAAAGGGAGCACTGATAGCACTTGCAAAAGAGGGGGGATTCCAGTGGGATGACAGATGGATTATATCAGGTCAGGTTCCAATTGGGCACACAGCTCTGTGATTGTGCGCCCTGTCCAGTCTATAGGTGAGTATAATGTGCCTGTCCTCCAATGTAGCCAAGTCCACAAGGGGTCGGTACATGGCGGTTTGTCTGCTCCTCCTATTCATCTGCAGCGGTAGGTATCTAAGGGACACAAGAGTGAGTAGGATGTCACAATTTGAACAATAGAACCACCACCTCAGTGTACATACAGCATTAATGTGATGGGACTGTGGGAATGGCAGTGTATGTGCAATTTTTGGCAATTACGCAGTTATGGTTTATCTGATCGTTGTCCACCACCATGAAATGGCGACCGCCTGTCCTGTATCTCGGGACAGGTGGAAGTGAGGTAACTCCTTCAACGTAAGGAGTTGTGGTGGAAGGCGGTCTTGCACCTCCATGCTAGTCCTCATTGGCTAATATGAGGCTCTATGGAGAACAGTGGCCAATGGGGATCTACAATGATGAGGACGTGACCTCCATTTTATATCCAAGTCCTCACTTGTTTCCTGACTTTTTACAGGACGGCACCTACACTGCATGTGCTGCTGTGACCTGTGTCTGGAACCTACCATGGCCTGTGTGACCGGGGAAAGGGCCCCTGCCTTCACTTCAGAGGAGTTGGAGCTACCGGGGGATGGGGTCCTACCCCAGTATGAGCTGCTATATGGGCATCCAGACCAACAGGTGAGTACACCATGGGCACGATACATGTGGGAAGGATACATGGGGATGTGTGTGCAGGCATCGTGTCAGCGGGGTATGTCTGGTGGTAGTGTACATGGTGGGTGCCGGACAATGTGTGTGCCAGTGGTGATGGAATCGGGATTGGTGGGCCATATGAGTGACTGGCTGGATTGCATGGTTAATGGTGTCCTCCTCTCTGTGTTTCCTCTGCAGGTCAGCGCCCATCAGAAGAAGGGATTGTGATGTGCCATCACCAAGGACGTGCAGACCCTGGGGGTCTACAGCAGGAGGAGCATCCACTGCAGGAAACGGTGGGAGGACCTGAGACACTGGGCAAGGAAGACCGCAGAGGCCCAGCTGGGGATGGCCTCTCAACAAGGAAGAGGTGCCCATCAGAACTTGACCCCCCTGATGGCCCGCATACTGGCAGTGGCCTACCCAGAACCGGATGGGTGCTTGAGGGCATTACAGGAGCAATAAGGGGGTGAGTACAGTGGGCATTACTACAATAATTGGTAGGTGGCATTGCATCCAGGTGCTGCGTGTGGGTTAGTGGGTGTCTCTTAATGCTAGGCCAGACATTGCAGCGTGATCCAGCTCAAAGGTTTGGTGTATGGTGAATGCAGGTAACCTAGCTTGTTTGCAATCCATGTCAGTCATGATTTTGTGGGTCCCAGGAGGAGTGAAGTTGGTGGTGTTTGGCCCTCATCTTGCTGTGGCATCTACCCAAATCAATGGCAGTACAATGCACAGTGCTCAATCCTGATCCCTGTGTGTGACAGTGCTGTGTATGCCAACTGTGGTGTTGGTGCTGTAATTGACCCAGTGTTCCATTTCTCTCTCTCTCCTTTTTTTCTTTTGTCATCCTGTCCATATGTGCATTAGCATCATCTGGCAGAGGAGCAGGGATACCGGCAACAGAGGGAGCTGCATCCCACAGGACCCAGGAGGCAGAGTCCACTGAAGCCGAGGGAACCAGTGGGATGGAGGGTGAGGGGAGCACCATGGCGGAGACTGGAGGTGACAACACTGACTCAGATACCTCCTCCGATGGAAACTCCCTGGTGGTGGCAGACACCTCTGTGGCCACCACAGCTGCAGGTACAGCTGCCACCCCCATACCAGCACTGCCCTCCCAGTAGCCCCTCAGCGAGTTGCCCGCTCACCCAGGATGATGGGCATCTCCTTCACCCCAGGCACCTCAGGCCGTGCCCCAGTGAGCCCTGCTGCCCTGAGTGAGGAGGCTATTGACCTCCTGAGATCTATCTCTGTAGGGCAGTCAACCATTGTGAATGTCATCCAGGGGCTGGCCTCCCAGATGCAGCAATGCAATGTATTCCTGAAGGGCATCCATGGTGGATTGGTAGCCCACCAGAGATCGATTCAGGCTCTGGCCTCCTCTCTGAAGCCAGCCATTGTCCCTGTTCCTACCGTTCCCCCTCCAACTACCACTTCCCAGTTCTAATCTCCTCAACCCCAACCCATCCCATGATACAGAGGAGCATGCACACAAGACATCACACAAGAGTGGCACGGTCCAACACAGGCACCACACATCAGCCCAAAAGCACTCACAGAAACACCAGACAGTTGTACACAAAACCACATCCACTGCCTCCACTATCTCCCCCTCCTCCTCCTTCTCCACCTCCTTCACAGTCACGTCCACACTCACACCTGCATGCACTGCTTCAACATAGACCACCTTCATCACCACACCAAGCAGCACACACACCTCAGCAGCAGACACCTCCACAACATCCATCCACGTGTCCCCTGTGTCCTCTCTACCCTGTCTGTCCCCCCCTCCTAAAGTACACAAACGCAGGCACTCAGACCCCCAACATCCGTCCACCTCACATTAGCACACTGCCCATGCACTGCACCCAAGTGCAGCAGCCGTACTCCTCCAACAAACACTCCCTCAACCTCCACTCCCATCCCTCCTCCCTCATCCCGCCCCACTGTCCCTAAGAAGCTTTTCCTTGCCCAACTTGAACTCTTCCCTCCCTCTCCCTTCCCCCGTCCTGCCCGTAAAAGCAGGGTCCCAATGACCCAGCCCAGCAGCTCAGCCAAACAGCCAACGGGGACAGTAGAGGCACCTCCTAGTCGTGGAGGCAAGACACTGAAGGATCCCACTCCACCAGCCAGGAAGGGTAAGGATCCCACTCCACCAGCCAGGAAGGATCCCACTCCAACAGCCAGGAAAGGGAAGGATCCCGCTCCACCAGCCAGGAAAGGGAAGGATCCCACTCCAACAGCCAGGAAGGGAAAGGATCCCACTCCAACAGCCAGGACAGGGAAACTCCAGCTGAGACGGTGCAGCCCTCACCTCCAGCTGCAGACATGTAGGCCACTCTCCAGGAAATGTTGTGCAAGGAGTCCCCTCATGTAGCAGTGAGTAAGTTCCCCACCTAAGAGTCTGTGACCTTGCCGTCCACAGCAAAGGGAAATGGGCATGGAGCCCCCTCCAGAACCAGTGGGTGAGTTCCCCACCTCGGAGAATGTGACCTTGCACTCCCCCAGCAAAAGGAAATAGGCATGGAGCCCCCTCCAGAACTAGTGGGCAAGTTCCGACTTCGGCTGATGTGCCCCCCATCCACCTTTCCCCTGAGGTGCCTGCCCATTTCAATAATGATGCCCCTCCACAGTTGTGTGAGGATGTCGTCAGGAAACAAGTTGGGCCTTGGACTGTGCCCTGTGGCCATGTGAGCTCTTAGTGCTTTGGATTGGGTTTTGGCCCTTTGTGGACAATTGTACATATCTAGTTCATGGGGTGGCTTTTGCCTTGCTAATAAATTTTCAGTACTTCCGAACTCTAGTCCTTGTTTCATTATGCCTTGTGCTGTGTGCCATCAGTTAACGTCTGCAGCTGGTTGTGTGTATGGTATTTGTGTGTATGGTGTGTGTTGTAAGTGTGTGTCTCTGTCCTTTTCCTCCCTCCCTCCCTCCCTTGTGTTCTAGGCAGCTGTACTCACCGTTGTCATTTTCGTTGGCATTGGTGTTCCAGGTGAAGCATGGTGTAGAACAACATCAGGAAGACTTGCAGTTCCGGGTCCATGATGGCATTGTTCTTCTCTGTGTCTCTGATAGTGAGTCTTTGGTCTTCTGTGCAGTGTTTCCGATAGACTTTTGATGGCATTGGTTCCTCCCCTGAAATCGTGGCGGATTGCAAGATCCTGATATGGTGGACGGTACCTTGTATTCCGCCTGGCTGTTGTTGGCTACCGCTGTGGTTAGTGGTGTTAACGCCCTGGCGGATTGTGTGGTATATTGGCTGTCTATGGGAGTTCTCATCGTCATGGTCATAATATGGTGGTAATTACCGCCAGCCTTTTGAAGGTATTTCCGCCACTTTATCACTCACTGCCAATGTAATTATGACCACCAAAGTGTCTTACTCCATAGAAAACAATGGAAAAGTTGATTTTACACAAATTACCTGGTTTGTATCAAAAATAAAGCTGCACGGTCGAGCGAGTGTCAGAAAAGTTAGCGATGCTTTGATTCCTTACTCGCAAGTGAGGCCATGTGTCATTTCTTCTCTAGTTGGGTCAGCAATGCGTCATTTTTCTCCCCCACAAGAGAACGATACAATGATTTCTCGATGGGCACAATGGACCAGCGCAGGCCTGTGTTGATTTTTGATGCTCAGCAATGATGCATTAGCTATCCGGCTGCACGGTGTTGGAAAACCATGCTGCATGGGGATTGCGGCGTTATCAGCAGGCGGGTGATGTGTTGTTTCTCTAGCCACAATGAGTAGATCTCCCAGTCACAATGCAGGTGGAGCGTTGATTTTAGCAGTGAAGCGGGTGGTGTGTCATTTTTCAGCTGTGCTGCTGGTGGTATGGCAAACTTTCCCTGCACAGTGTTCTGTGCGTGAATTTAAGTCCTTGTTCTGCCAACATCACCTCTGAAGGACCCAGAGACTGGAAAAGGAACCACATAGTAGGGCAGGAGTCTCAGCAGAGAATCCAGGTGCTGGCAGAGGAAGTCTTTGATGGTCCTGAGACTTCAAAACAGGAGGCAAGCTAAATCCAAGCCCTTGGAGATTCTTCACCATCAGGAATATACCACAAAGGCCAGTCTTTGTCCTCTTTCAGGCAGAAGCAGCAACTGCAGGCCAACCCAGCAAAGCAGAGTCACAGGCAAAAGGGCAGTACTCCTCCTTCTGCTCTTCAGCTCTTCCCCTTGGCAGAGGTTTCTCTTAATGCCAGAAGTGATCTAAAATCTGGGGTTTTGGGCCCACTACTTTTACCCCTTTCTGCCTTTGAAGTAGGCAAACTTCAAAGGAAAGTCTCTGTTTTTCACAAGATCCTACCTTTCCCAGGCCTGGGTCCAGATTCACACCAGGGGATTGGAGACTGCATTGTGTGAGGCCAGACACAGCCCATTCAGGTGTGAGTGACCACTCCTCCCTTCACTCTTGCCCAGATGGCTCATCAGGATATGCAGGCTATACCCTAGCTTCCTTAGTGTCACTGTCTAGAGGGGATTCACAAAAAGCCCGACTGTCAGTCTGACCCAGACAGGGAATACACACGTAGGCAGAGTCACAGAATGGCTTAAGCAAGAAAATGCCACTTTGTAAAAGTGGCATTTTCAAACTGACAATTTAAAAAACAACTTTACCAAAAGATGTATTTTTAAATTGTGAGTTCAGGGACACCAAACTCAAAATTTCCATCTGCTACCAAAGGGAAGCTGCATGTAAAAGTTATTTAAAGGCAGCCCCCATGTCAACCTATGAGTGAGATAGGCCTTGCGCAGTGAAAACCGACTTTGCCAGTATTTTACTGTGAGCACCTTTAAAACACATTGTACTTGTCCCACCTTTAACATACACTGTACCTGCCCATGGGGCTACCTAGGGCCTACCTTACATGTATAAAAAGGGAAGGTTCAGGCCTGGCAAGTGGGTGAACTTGCCAGGTTGAATTGGTAGTTTACAACTGCACACACAGACACTGCAGTGGCAGGTCTGAGCCAGGTTTACAGGGCTACTTATGTGAGTGGCACAACCAGTGCTGCAGGCGCACTAGTAGCATTTAATTTACAGGCCCTGGGCACCTCTAGTTCACTGTACTAGGGACTTACTAGTAAATAAAATGTGGCAATCATGGAAAAGCCATTTACATATACATTTTACACAGGGATCACTTGCACTTAGGACTGGTCAGCTGTGGTAAAATGCCCAGAGTACCAAAAACAGCAAAACAGCAAAAACAGAGTCCAGCACACAGTCAAAACATGGGAAGCAGAGGCAAAAAAAGACAGGGGAGACCACGCCAAGAATGTCAGGTCTAGTAATATATAAATAGGTATATATCATATATATATATATATATCACAAGAGATGCCTTCTCAGAGCTCAGAGATGGGGCCTCTTCTTACTTCGGTGGAG
Organism: Pleurodeles waltl; assembly: GCF_031143425.1. Taxonomy (NCBI): domain Eukaryota; kingdom Metazoa; phylum Chordata; class Amphibia; order Caudata; family Salamandridae; genus Pleurodeles; species Pleurodeles waltl. The sequence goes on along the minus strand of NC_090439.1, from coordinate 776,348,234 downwards.
GAGCACAAGGGTGCCCCCTCGTCCTTCTATTTCCTTCTGGTCCTGGGCCCTTTCCCGACATCACAGGTGTGCATGATGGCACCTCCCTTTCATTTGTTGCTTATTGGGGCAGCCTCCAGACCCTGGCCCACCCCGGGGGCCAAAAACATCCTTACAGCATAGCTCCACTCACACTGGGCAAGGAAAAGATCAAAAGTCACCCAAACAGAAGAAATGCGATTTCCCAGGCCCCTTCTCCCGATTTGGATGATTTTGGTTTTGTCTTGCACCTGGTGGAGAGCCACAGCCTGTTGGACCACTTTCTTCAGACCCCCTGGCCTCAAAGGTGACAAACCTTGCAGGGAGCTGGTTTTACTGGCTCCCTGCTCCAACCTTTCTCTTTACTTGTCCTCTGGGCCTCTCTCCTTCCTTGCGCAGATACCCATTCTTTGCCACAACTGGTCCTCAGGGAGTGTAAGGGACCAGCTCCTGGTCTTGGAGCCTCGTTATGAGTTTGGCGGGCGGTGGGCGGCGGAGGCTGCCTGCCAAACTATTGCCGCCATCAGGCCGCCTGTGTAGCCTGAACCCCGCTAGCCCTATTTTGAGTTCTCCCCTGGGCCGGTGGGTGGAAACAGTATTTCTGCCAGCCAGCCCAGCAGGGAACAGGGCCTTAACATTGCAGCCGGCTCCTAATGGAGTCAGCTCCAATGTGGCAGTGCAGCAGGTGCAGCAGCACCCATCACGCATTCCACTGCCCGTAATTCTGGCAGTGGAATGCGCAAAGGGGCTATGCATGGGGCCCCTGTACTGCCCATGCCAAGTCCATGGGCAGTGCAGGGTCCCCCGAGTCTTCCATTCAGCCAGCTACACCGCCATGGACAAGGTGGCGGATTGGGACTCATGATCCCCAGGGAAGCGCTGCTTGCAGCACTGCACTGGCGGATCACAACCGCCAGGACCACCAGGCTACAGGCTGGTGGCAGCCTGGCGGTTTCGGCGGTTGGACCGTGGTGGCTCCGCCACGGTCATAATGTCACAGTCGGACTGCCACTTTGGCAGCGGTCTGAACGTATCCGTGAACCTGCCAGACTGGTGACCGCCAGGGCCATAATGTGGCCCATAATCTCTCTGCTCCTGTACCAACCACCCTGCACAGTCTCTTGGGATAGTTTAAAAATGGCATCACCTGCGAGTCTCTTGCCACATGTGCTCTGGAGGTCTCAGCTCCACCCCTCTCTGACATCACTGCCTGGGCCTTCCCCCACAAATCTTCAAAGGAGCCCCCCTCCTGGTTTGGCTCTGGAGGTCTGGACTCCCTGATTTATTTAGTGGCCTGGGGCAGGCTCTCTTACTGGCACACTGTGACAATTGGTTGATTGATGCATAGTAGTCTGCCCCACCGCTGACTTAAGCACTGTTAATTTTTCCTTTTCTGGGGGAAGTCCTTTGTTCCTGCAGTTGAAGAGAAAAGTAATTAACTCAGACCAGCAGGGTGACAATAGGCCTGGGCTCTGATTCTGAGCTGAGCCAGAGAAATATGACATTCCTGGATGACACATATGTTGTACAGATATGCCTTTGGACTTTATTGAATTGTTTTTTCCAGACAGGTTACATTGCACATCAATAGACTAAAGAGGAGTAGAGCTGCACCCTATTTCATCCTTCCCGATAAGTGTATAATGGAGTGTGACTGCAGACAAGACAATAAACCACATTGACTTTCCCTATCTGTGTAGACCCACATTATAGGGCCTACCCCAGGTCAATATCCACCCCTGCATTAGTCCCTTCTATGCCAGGCTACTAGTGTTCATTGCCCGGGCTGTGCACAACAGGAGCATCCCACGCACAGCCCTCACACGTGTACACATTTGTGCTCACGTTTTCACATGTAACCGACCAAGAGCCTCTTATACTTTGCTGCATGTCACAGGCCTTATCTTAAAAGCCAGACACTGGAGGTTAGCTTGCACGGTCCATTTTACCATGAGTTTACTGCGGGTGAGTCTCCATTTATGAGGCTTCACCACAATAAAATGTCTAAAACCTAATGAGCAAAAAGTGATAAATCCATGCAGATTAGATGGTCAGAACCACCTTCTCACACCTACAAATTACAAAGTAGTAGTCACAAATCACTGTAAAGTACATTGAGATATATGCAATTCCCTATCTCCTCAACATGAAAATGACATATGAAAACCATGTAGCATAGGGGTGACCCAAATCAAGCAGAAAACAAAATATTAACTTGAACTCTAAGTCATCCTTTACTTAGTAAAGGAACCTCTTTCTGCAATCACTGACAACATACTTTCTGTATCTATGCAGCTAATACACATTTTCTTTTCCTTGAAACGATCTCCCCTCATAAAGTGCTAAACATGATAAAGTGCAAATGCATTAATTTCATCTCTGATTTCCATTTACATGGAGTAAAAATTGTAAAGGTGCCGGTGCATTAATTTTGATGATTCAAAAGTGCTTCTGGTGCATATAAAGTGCATTTAGTGTATTTCTTTGATCATATCTACCACTTCACTCTCTTCGGGTTCTGAAATATCACTGCATAAAAGTCATTCTCAAGGTCTAATTTCCACAAAATATAACACAATTCTATCTTGCTATCCTTTTCAGGACAAGGGAACGGAGTATGTAGACCCTACATTTGAATACACATTTTTTGGTTAATGGGCAAAATTACTCAAAGCTAGGAAAATATTATTGTAAAGTGCTAGAGCACTATTCAAAGTAAATTTAATAAATGTACATGTACACGCATGTAAGGTGCTATCGCTAAAGTGTTTCAGTTGTATAATGCACTTATCCCAATTCAAAAGCTAAAAGTATATAATTCTAGAGTGCTAGTGCATTAATATGATTGATCACATGTATAGGTATAAAGTGGTGTCACTAAAGTGATATGATTGTACATCGCACTCTTCCCCTTTCAAAAGGTTAAAAAGTATAATGCATCACAAACTACTAAAAAATAATTATTTCAGAACACTTCAGCTCATTATTCTCTCCCATCTTTCCCCCTTAATATTTGTGTACTATTCCCCATAGAGGATGGTATACATAAAAATATAATACTCTTTCTGATGTTTTGTACAACCCCCAAGCTTCAAAGAAACCTCAACATATACAATGGGGACATCTAGAGTCGGAGATGAACGTGATCACTTTCAAAAGTAGAGATTCCTCAGAAGTAAATATACAGTGGTGCGTCCAGATTATGTCTAAGTGAGGCCTCCATTCCCATTAATATGATTAACCTTGATTCCATTCTCCTCAAGGCTAACTCTTGGTCACCACCTCTTTCTCCTATTTTGACATGTTTAGAACCAAAATAACACAGTTCTTTAGGATTCCCTTCATGTTTTTCCCAGAAATGCTTGGCTATGGGGTAGGAGAAGTCCTGGTTCTTTTTTGCACATAAGTGTTTAAGAATCCTGAGCTTTACCTTATTCATTGTACTACCCAGATAGCTTTTGTTGCAGGTACATTGTAGTACGTAAATAGCATGATCCATTTTCATATGTAATGTGTTCCTTAATCTTCTGTAGTTTTCTATTATATAATTCATGTGTCACTCTGTTCACCCCATATTTACGAGCCCTGCAGCTCACTCATTTCCAGGATGCAGGTTGAGTCAACCAACTTATTTTCAATGACTTTACAGGGGGCATATGGATCTTTATCAAAAGATCTCCCACAGAGACTACCTTTCTGTAAGTTATCTGTGGGTGTTTCAAGAGAATCTCCTTCAAGTTCTCATCCATCTATAGCATTTTCAAATTCTTTTGTATTATCTTCCTCAATTTAAGATTTCTATATAGTAAGCCATACTGTTACATGAGGTCACATTTGGATACATTTTGCTACATACTTTCATGTCCTTGATGTACATTTCAATGTCTAGAAAATCAATTTTGTTAGCACCAATGGCATGGGTAAATATCAGATTGTGCTTATTCTCATTCAAGGACAAGAAAAATGCTTCCAAACTTTTTTCATCACGTTCCCAGATGATAAATAGATCATCAATGAATCTCGTCCATAGCTTAATGTGTTATAACATATTATGATTTCTTTCAGTCCATGCCACCTCTGCTGCCCAGTAACCCATCAGCAAATTTGCATTTGAGAGGACAAAAGACATTCCCATTTCTGTCCCCTGCTTTTGCAGGTACAGGTGCCATGGAAATTTAAAACATTGTGAGTAAAACAAAATTCTAACCTTTTCATGTTAGAGTGCTCCATGCAGCTCACTGACCTTCCTCTCAGAAAACATTTGCATGCTTTAAGGTCATTACTGTGTTGAATGAACACATATGAGGTTACATCTATCATTGCCATTAGATTGTCATCCTTTCAGGGGATACCCTAGATCTTATACAGAAGTCAGTTGAGTCTATCAAATATAATTCATTTTTTTTTTTTTTGTGAGGTACTCGATTGCTATCTTTCACCATAATTTCTTGGAATACATCCATTTTGTTCCCTGCAGGCATTTGTGGGAAAAAGGAGATCGAGGTTTGCTTCAATTTGTTTAGATTTTCAAGTTTCTTTGACAGAATTGTACATCAGATACATCCTGTAAGGGGTCTGTACTATCCAATGCCTCAAATTCTCGCTCCAGCATTGGCAGTGCTCTCAAGTCAGGTAAATCTTTTGCTATGAGTACTGATTCCTCTATCTCTTCTTTTCCTTCTTCCCTGTTTTTTTCTGGTATAGGTTGAAAAATATTTTGTTTAATTTTAATTTCCTTGAGAACTTGTATAAATCTATGTGCATTATTGCTAAATCTAAGTCAACATCTGGGCAGAAGGATAAACCCTTATTCAGCACCCTAACTTGATCTTCAGTTAAGGGTTTGGATGAAAGGTTAATTACCAGGTTCTCATTTACTAGTTGTTTCCATTTTCTTTACTTTCTCTTTTCTCCTCCTGGTTTTGTTATTCCATCTTCTTTTACTTCTCCTTATTTTGATTTTCCTCTCCCTCTGCCCCTTTTGGTTACACTTCTTCTCCCTCTTTACCTGGTACAATTTGTATCAGCCTAATTTCCCCAGCAAAATCCAGATTTGAGAAAGAGGGGTCTTACTCTGCAGAACTGAACTGTCTACACATTCTGGCATCTCCTTATGCTCAAGGGCTATATCCAAGGTTTTCCTGTGTCTTATTTAATCAAATCTCCTTGTTGAGGTATAAATCCTCCCCCAAACCTAATGCTAACAAAACAGAGGTTTTGGTCTTTGGCACTCAGGAATATGTTTAGTCTAATATCTGGTGGCCGATGGAATGTGGACCTCTTCCCACCCGGGTCAGATCAGCTAAAAAACTGTGTGCCATATTTGACAACACCTTGAGCTTCCACAGTCAGGTCTGCCACATTATGAGTACGTTACCTCATCATCAGGACTTGGATAATGATCTTTCCTTACATCCCAGAGAATACGCACCAAGCAGTTAATATAACCCTTATTACATTGTGACTGGGATAACTCAATATCAAGGAGCCCTGTGTCAACAAACTCCAGGTTATCCAGAATGCAGCTGCACATCTCATTTGGAACATTCTGAGGCACACACACGTCGGTATTTGCTCCCTTCATTGGCTTCCAGTCAAAAAAAGGATTATGTTCAAGGCTCTTTGTATTGTTTTTTGAGCCTTGCATCACAAATGCTTGAATAAACTCAACTCTTTATTTCACTGGTACTCCCCAGGTAGGCAGCTCAGATCCTGCTCTCGTAATGCTACAAGAACAGGTGGGGAGGTCGGTTCTTCTCGGTGGCTGCTGGCAGACTTTGGAACACTCTGCCTGCCCATATTTCAGAAGACAACTCCATTGCAGCGTTGAAACAAACAGCTAAAAGCATGTATTTTGACACTTCACCTTCCCTAATGTCTGAGCCCTCTTTGTTTCCTGCATGGCACTCAGTGCTTTCCGCTAGCACGTCAATACCTCAAGGAACAATATGCTCTAAATGTCCCAATACAATAAATCTTAGTACATTTGCATAGTCCAATCGGTCTCTATTGAATTTCTTGGCTTTTCTCACTTGCATATCACTTTCTTGTTTGCTGGCTTTTTTCTCCATCTGTTGCAGTGCTTCTTTTATTTCTTCATTGGTTTATGTGTATCTATTTCTCTTACTATTGCTTCTTCCAAGTTTCTTCCTGTATGTGTAATAAGTGTCCTCATCAACGTAAATGAATACGCTGTTGTGACATTTTGCCAGCTCTTAATCAGGTCTTCATCCCAATCACCAAGAGTGAGCACTATCAGAATTCATAAACTTCTGAGCACCCCTTTGTGTTCAATGTATTTTTGTAATGTCGTTATCTCCCACCATTTTTTGGTTTCCATGATTCGTGCATTTTTCAATTTCTTAATAATCTTAATCGGAGTTCTCATTTTTAGCTCCATTTGTTTACCATCTATGTTGTCATGGGTTCTTCCCTCATCATTCAGATTTTTTTAGCAATGTCCTGTCTGCCATTGTTTTGGGACTCTGTCTATGCGTTTGCACTTCTAATCATTTGTTGCGTTTGCACTGCATATATGGGGGCATATTTATGAGCGGGGTTGAGTCTCTCTTGCACCACACAATGTGGTGCAATGAAAGTCCGAAATGAGATTTATGAAGCCACAAAAGGCCACCTTGTGTGGCCCTAAGTGGCTTCATTAATCTCAACTAAAGCAACACAGTGGAAATCACTGCATTGCCTTACTCTGCACCAGAGAGGCATAGCATAGGTGTTGTGTGGGTGTTTCATGCAACATCTATAGATTTTGACACATTCCCAGATTTACCAGAAGTGGGAAACCACGAAATGCTCCAAAAATCTACGCCTCACCATGTGAGGCATAATGAGGAGAAACATTTTTATTTCTCCTTGTTTTTCCTCTTTCATTGTGTGCTGCATTCTTCAGCGCACTTACAAAGAGGAAATTGCCTCAGGTGATTGTTTTAATGCAGAAAGGTATCCATTTCCGGATAAAAAAAAAACAATCCTACATGCCATAGAGAAACCCTTGCACCACATGCAAGGGTGCCTGCATCAGTGCCAGTTAGCCCACTTTGAGGCAGCACTGTGGAAAGGACAGGAATGTGCAATATTGGGATATATACAGCACATTCCTGACCTTTCCCTGTGATGCAGGGCAGCAAGGTAAATTGCTGCGCAGTGCCACATCCCCATACATAGGACCTTAGTTCTCTGTTGCAACGCTAACAGAACTGTTGTTAGACCTGGCAGCTTTTTTATGTGTCTCCCCTGTCTTTTTGCCTTCTGACCTTCAGTTTTTATGGTTTACTAGACTCTGTTTTTGATGGTTTATTGTCTCTGCGCATTTTACCACTGCTGACCAGTGCTAAAATGTAAGTGCTCCCTAGGTAAATTGTACTGTTGATTGGGTTATCCATGATTGGCATATTTGATTTACTGGTAAGTCCCTAGTAAAGTACACTAGAGGCGCCCAGGGCCTGTAAATCAAATGATTCTAGTGGGCCTGCAGCACTGGTTGTGCCACCCACATTAGTAGCCCTGTAAACATGGCTCAAACCTGCCACTGCAGTGTCTATGTGTGTAGTTTTAAACTGCCAATTCGACTTGGCAACTGGACCCACTTGCTAGGCCTAAACCTTCCCTTCTTATACATACAAGGTACCCCCAAGGTAAGCCCTAGGTAGCCCCATGGGCAGGGTGCAGTGTATTTAAAAGGTAGGACATGCACTGGTGTGTTTTACATGTCCTATTAGTGAAATACTGCCAAATTCTGGTTTCACCATAGCAAGGCCTATCTCTCTCATAGATTAACATGGGGGCTGCCTTTAAATAATATTAAAGCTCAAATTCCCTTTGAGAGCAGACAGAAATATAGAGTTTAGGGTCTCTGAACTCACCATGTCAAAATACATCTTTTAGTGAAGTTGGTTTGTGGATTGTGAGTTTGAACATGCCACTTTTAGAAAGTAGGCATTTTCTTGCTTAAACCATTCTGTGACTCTGCCTGTTTGTGGATTCTCCGTCTGGGTCAGTTTGACAGTTGGGCTGTTGTGAATTCTCTCTAGACAGTGACACAAAGGGGTCTGGAGTGTAGCCTGCATATCCTGATGGGTCATCTGTGCTAGAGGGGGGGGGAGAAGTGGTCACTTACACCTGAAAGGACTGTGCTTGCCCTCACACAGTGCAGACTCCAACTCTGGCCTGGACAAGAAAGGATATGGCAAAAATGTGAGACTTTGTTTTGAAGTTTGCCAACTTCAAAGACAAAAAGGGGTATAAGAGGAATACCCAAAACCCTAGACATTTAGAATCTTTCTGGAATCAAGAGGAACCTCTGCCAAGGAGAAGAGCTGAAGAGCTGGAAGAGGAGTACCATCCCTTTGCTATGTTGCTTTGATGGACTGGCCTGCAGTTTCAGCTTCTGCCTGAAAGGAGTGCAAGGGGTGAACTTTGCTGTGTGTCCTGCTTGAGCAAGTTCTCCAAGGGCTTGGAGTATAGCTTGCCTCCTGTTGGAAGTCTCAGGGACACCAAAGACTTCAGTTTCCTCAACCTGCAGCACTGTTCAAGAGGAGAAACCACCACCACGCCACTAACGATGCCACTGGCCTGCACTGTGACCTGCCGGCGCCACACGGAGTCGCATTGCCCCACTTTGCACGGTGTACCTGGTCTCACTGATGCCGTCATCAGATGAATTCACTGAGCCACTGCTCGCACCTTGACCTGTGGGCCCCGCACTCTGGCATCACCTGCTCACACCACAGCCTAGGGATCCCCGACGCCGCCGCTCCTGCTGACACCGGTACTGCTGCCTGCACCGGGGCCTGTGGACACCGCTTGTGAGGTACACAAAGCACGGTCCCGGACCGCAGCCCTGGTCCACCAACGTCAGCATCATCGACTCCTGTTTCGTCACCAGGCATCCTGCCTGCACTGTGGCCTGTGGACACTGCTCTTGAGGGTCATGAAGTGCCATCCCATCCCGCACCTCTGATTTAGGCCTACCGATGACAACGTTTTAGCAATGATGACGCTGTTGCCTGCACCGTGACCTGGTGACACCGCATGTTGCACTGACCGTTTCACACTGCAGTACTGGCTGCACCAATGCCGCTGGACGCTGCCTGCACCATGACCTATGGGCACTGCACGTCACATCGTCCCACTTTGCACCGCAACCCCAAAACCATCCACTCCAGCGCACCTGATTTTATCAGCCCAGAGTTCGATCCCCGGGGTGCGTGACTTCAAGGGCCCGATGACTCCTGCACCAACTCCGGAACCAACACCATGATGCCAGCTTACTGCGAGGATCAAGACACCCCACAACTCCAAGGTACTGTTTGTGGGTCTTCCCGACACCATAGCTGGCCCGCGACACCGCAGCTGGCCTGACCTGTTGGTTTTGTTGCTCACAATGCCGTGATAGCCCCAGGTGGAGCTGTCTACTTCAAGGAATTGTATTTTTAAGGTAAATCTTACAAAAGTAATCTCTTTAGCACTGAATGTTGGATTTTTAGCATTTTGGTCTTATTTTACGCAGGTAAATATTGCCTATTATTCTAAAACTGGTATAGCTTCCTTTTGTAGTGTCTTTACTTGTTACTGTGTGTTATGTGCAAATACTTTACACATTGCACAACTCTGAGATAATCCTGACTGCTTGTGTCAAGCTACCAAGGGAGTGAGCAGGGTTTATCTGAGCGGGTATCTCCCTTATCCTCACTAGAGTGAGGCTCCCTACTTGGACAGGGTGCGAACCGACTGCCAACTAGAGACCCCATTTCTAACAACTTTTAACTTTTTTTAATTGATACACATGCCGACAAGCAAAGTAGGGTTGGCTGCCCTAAAAATTCACTGAAAAAAAACAAAGGTTAAAGTGACATTACAGATAGGTGAAAATGTCAGTAAAAACATGCTGTTTTAAATGTACAAAACCACAGAAATTCACCAGTTATAATTACCTCAAGTACCTATAAAATCACTCATGAGATCTAGGACATCATTGATAATATCACTGCAAAATTTGCATTGAAATTACTAATGACAAAACTGAGCATGACGCCTAATGCAGAGTCTTTGTCTGCAGCTTGGACCAGAAACCCAGTTCTTCACAGTTCGTGTCTATCTAAGATGTGGGCCAGCCTTCCAGTAGCCATGTTGCTGCTGACACCTGATACTGCCTAAGCAGAAAGTGCCTTCCTGAAAAAGCCCTGAAATAGAGGAAAAAGCTTAGCAGCAAAAGACCTTCAAGATGTCTTTGAGTCACCAAGGTTAGACTTAAGGCCAAGGTTCATGGACTGGGGTAGCGCCAGAAGTCTTAAGGAATCCAGAAGCACCCCATCGGAGAAACCAGGTCCAGGTGAGATGCTGGAAGGAACAACGGTATAAAAGGAAGGAGAAATCTAATCCCTAGAAAATTTAAGAGATGAACTGAAGCAGTGGAACATGATAACAAGAAATCTAGAAGAGTTGGTATACAAGAAGTGGACAGAATTCCTTCCTTTTTATGGGCCTAAAACAGGAAATAATTCAATGAGACCTTGGCCCCCATGCTGGATTAAGAAGCTTCAATAGACTCTAAAGTTTTGATGACCATTTTGGTTTGAGCACTATATGCTATCCCAGAGAGCCTCACTAGAGGACTCGGAGTGAGAAACTGTTGGATTAAGGCGGCACCAAGGACGTCTACAATTCTGATTTCCCCCAGGTACAAGAATGAGGGTGAAAAAGGCTACACAGATGAGCTGGCGCCTTGAGGTAAGTTGGTGTTGAAAAGGCAGCATCCTGCCAGTGTGCTCTCGCAACTTTCCCTGCTCCTGAAAGTCCTTGCTTCCCGCCCACCTGACATAGCCTCAGGTGCTAGCTGACAATAGGGCCGCTCCTAAATAGTTGTTGTCATGGAAAAACGCCATCTACTACACACCCTGCAAATGTATAAATCTCATCCTGCATGTGAATTTAATTCTGCCCTTGACAAAAGTAAATTTCGTATGCAATCAAGGATGGAAATATTTCCAACATGTCAATGCTCTGCCCTATATAGCCCTGTGACATATAGTGTTTGTGTTAACACATTGCTACATTCCATAACGGTTGTAGGTGCATGTTTTGTGAATACAAAATCCGATTGCTTATACATAAAGAAGTAATTTTCTCCTTAACATTTAAAATAGTTGTGCAAATGGCTTTGAGTATGCGTCTCTCTGGCTGTGTTTTCTTTCTGTCTGTATGTGAAAAATTGGTGATTATTCATTTGAATCTCTACATTTTCCAGGAAAAATATACATTTTGATCTCTAATGTAATAACCTCTCCTAATCTTGACAATACTTACAGCAACCAGTCCATCTTAGCTATTTTAACATCAGCACATGTATTTGTTAAATAGTTCTTCTTGCTCAGGTACGTCCTTCTTTGTGTCTCATTTCTCAGTTCTGACCCATGTTTTGTGCTGTTTTTGGGCAACATTTCTCTGCTTTTGAAACTTGTTTTGTTTCCCTTTTCTCAGTTTTAACCTGTTTTTATGCTTTTTCTCTATGTTTTCACTGTGCTCTGTGCTGTTTTTGTGCCTCTTGCTCCGATGTGTCCATTTTGTTTTGTGTGCCTCTTGCTATGTTGTGCCTCATTAGTTTTTTGTGCCTTTTGCTCAGTTGTGCCCATTTTGTTTTGGGCCTTTTGCTCTATTGTGCTATGTTGCTGTGTGCCTTTTGGTCTTGTGCTTGTTTGGTTTTTCTTGTGTCTTGCTCTGTTTTCCCACTGTTCCTCCACCAGTGCTCCTTACCTGTTTCCTGTCTCCAGTGCCTCACGTAGCCCTGCCCACCACCCCTGTGCATCTCCCCTATCCCAGGACCTACTTAATGGATGCTGCAGGACAGACCAAAGGCCAAAGTTGCACCAAACGCAAGTCTGTCTGAACCCATCCAGGTTTGGAGCATGCTCTGCACCATGAACCCAGGTCCTCTACCTACCCACTGCTACCCCAAGACATTCCTCTGTGACATATAACCAGGACTCTGCTCACCGCACTGCTTCCACACTGCCTCACAATGCAGTGGGAGTTTTCTCCAGTGCCTTCTAACAGTTCTTATGCTCTCACTCTCCCTTCACCCACCTCTCCCACTGCCCCAACATACAGCACTCCACTTGCTCACACTCATACAAACCGGCCACATTCAACTGCTCGCACAGACCAACCATATCTCACATAAAACATCAAACTCACATGTATGCTTCTCAACACACATTCACTCAAAAACAGAGATCTTGGATAGGAGAGGGCAATAAATTCAGCTCCACCGGAATAGCTCACAGAATTTGTTCTGGCCAAATTACGTCAACTGCCACGTGAAGGAATTTTTTCTTGAATATGGCTAGCCAACAGTAAGTTGGAGAGCCTGAGTCAGAATTTACATCACCTAGCAGGATTTTTGGGCATCAGGAGGGCACCCAGAGAGACATTCTCACTTCAAACAGTTGCAGGTATTTGCGACCGTTTGCAATGAGAAAGCTGCCATTAGAGTAGAAAATCTACTCAAGCGGCAGCAAAATCAATGCAAGCAGCAGTGCCGGCTGGCGCTTTGGCACATGACATGGTGCCTTTGAAGCTGATTTTTCAGTCTGAAATGAGCTCCCCAAGCTAAAAATCAGCAGAAGCAGCATGATGATTTCTTCCCATTTATGGACCTCCACAGAATCTTGCAGAGTTTTTATGTAACTCTGCAGAATTCTGGGTTAGTGACACTGAGTTTCGCCCACCCCTAATCTTGAACCTTGTGCAGGACAACACACCAGGCTTGCTCTTCCCCACAAAAAGATGGCAGAACCCTTCCTCTTCACTGGACATCACCACAGTCATCTACACCGTCTACACATCACCATGCAAGATTTATCATCATATTCAAAGACACAATCAGCTGCATCCCCTCTACGCACACCTCCAACAGATACACATGACACCTCACTTTCAAACTTTGCATCACAGCCATCTACTCCCTGCACAGAAATCTTTTTCACAGACCACCAGGACACCAAACCAACTTCACCAGAGACATTACAGACTTCATTGCACCCCTCATCCTTGACTCCAGCACCCTCATCCTCCGTTGAGACTTTTATCTGGAAGACTGCATCCACCCAATCTCTGCAGCCTAGAAAATCTCAGAAACATCAGTCTCACCTACCATGTCGATGGACCCACCCATGCTACTGGACACCTTCTGGACCTGAACTTCAGTTCCCTAAGCAACATCATAGTCAACAAACTAGAACCGATCATTTCACCTTTTTTGCGCACCGGGCCAAACACACCGATAGCCGGCTGGAAGCCATCAATATCTTCAACAGCTTGATTACCTCACGCACTTACACCGTGGCTCCCATCGAGAGCAGCCTAACAGCAAGAACAAAACCACAGGCTGGTTGGTATACAGAAGAAATACAAATGACAAAGCACATCTGCAAGAAACTAGAGTGCAAGTGGAAAACAAGCCAAGACACTGTGGCAAAGACATCTTCAAATCCACCCTAAGATGGTAATACAAGTTATTCTGGAACAGCAAACGTGAAGCCCTCACAGTCCACATCAAAGCCAAAATGAACAGCAGCAAGGAAATCTTCAACATCATCAAAGATTTCACCATGCAGTTCTTCTGTAGTAAAATCATCTCAGTATGTGGCAAATTCAACTGTCAGCCAGACCTCATCACCCTCCACAACTCAACTTTCTGTCACAGCCAGAGAACAAACCCTGATCTCATGGCCTGCCATCACCCCCGACAAATCGACCATCACCGTGAAGTCAATCCACTCGGGCCCCATCAATCACCTGCCACCACCATGCCTTCACCAAACAATTCCTGCAGATAAAAAAAAAAACAGAAACACCTATCCTCAATGCACCCATCGACTCAGATGCTTTTCTGGATATTTGGAAACGTGCCACAACCATGCCGCTGGTCAAGAAACCCTCCATTGACCGAGATGTACTCTCCAATTACAGACCCATCTCACTCCGACCACTCCCAACAAAGGCATACTGAGGCTCCTCAACCAACACCTTACCAATCAGTTCAGTAACCACGAGCTCCTTTATGCTACACAATCTGAATTCAGTCCCGAACATAGTACAGAAACAGTGCTTATCACTGCCATAAATAACATCTGCATGATCCTAGGCAGGGGAGACAATGCAGCTCTCATCCTTCTGCATCTCTTGGCAGCATTCAACAGTCTCACAACCTTTCCTTATCAAATTCCTGCACAAGGTTGGCATCTAGGCATCCCCTCTCTCCTGGATCTGTGTTTTATGAACAGATAGCACAAAAGGTTTCAACCTAGCACTATACTTCTTGGAAGCCTGCAAACTCATTTTAAAGTACATCCCTAAGTCCCACGCTCTTCAGCGCACTCATGATCCCTCCATCCAATGTCATCAACAAACATGGCATCAACATCCTCTCCTAAGCTGATGACACACAACTCACACTTTCCCTCTCAGACAACAGCCTCAACATAAAAAACAACTTAATTGTCTGCATGACTGTAGTCACTATCAGGATGAAAGCCAACTGTCAAAAGCTCAGTACCTACAAGACAGAAGTAGTGATCTTCAGCAAGAACACATCACTATGGGACTCCAACTGGTCGCTGGCCACACTTGGACCCATACCGAGCACCCACGCTAGGAGTCTCAGGATGATCATAGACAGCAAAGTAGACATGTCTGCACAAGTCAACACTGCCATACATCTTGCTTCCACACACTGGAGTTGGTGAGGAAGATATTTAAACTGGCTCCAAGCAACACTAGAAAAAACATTGCTCACATCACCAATAAGCTGAGCTACAGGAGCACCCCTTAGGCTAGTGTTACCAATAAATTCACCACAAGACTACAAACCAGTCAGTATTCGCCAGACAGACTCATCTTCAACCTCCCATACAGAACGCAAAACACGCTGCACCTCAAGGTGCTCTCAATATACACACACACACATTTCAAACTTCTCACACACCATTCAAGGCACTACACAACTTAGGCTCCTCAAACCAGAGCAGTCGGTTCACCTTACACCTACCAACCAGACAAGTATGCTCTGCAGGACTCAAACTTGCACACATTCCCTGCATACATAGAACCAGAGCTGTAGATAGGCCTTCTCATACATCGCTCATTTCTAAAGCATGGCACAACCTCCCATTTCACTTCAGAGCCTCCTTCTCTCTTCTTGAATTTCATAAAAAGCTGAAGACCTGGCTTTTAAAATGTCCTTGGACTAGAAATGGCTAGACACACACACTGCACAGTGCCAGAATATACACTAGGGTGATAGTGCTCTTTATAAATACACATAGTTAGTTGTGTATAACACCTCTCTACACAGTTGTTCTCAAGGTTAGCGCTTGTTTCCCAAATCAGTAAATCATTAAAACATATATGTATTCACCACATGCCGAATGTAGAGTAATTTTCTTAATAGATTAAGAATATCACATACCAATCACTTTTTTTCAAGTATCTAGCTGTTTCTGGAACAAATAGGTACCTCCTTCAATAAATCAAACCCTTTTGAGGTGAAAGAATTGAGTTTTTCAAGATTTGATCCTTTTAAAACCGCTGATTATTTCTTATATTAAATATTGGTGTTTCTAGTGTGCATAACGAGGTGGGTGGCAACGGAACGCTGTCAGTCAACTGGGGATTTAAAAATTAAAATGTCACTATGACATTATATTGTACATATTTGCAAAGCATTGCTTTTCACATATATTCTCATTTTTAGGCAAAGAGAGATTTAGTGATTTTACAGAACCAACCAATTTAGAATCAATTGCCAGACCCAGGATTAGAACCCAGGACATAAAGTGAAGTGTTTAGCCACTGTGTAAGAAACTGGGTTGCTGGTTGGGGGGTGGGGGGGGGGGTGGTGGTGAAACCCTACTCAAGCAACAAGTACAATCCTTGTCAGGATCAAGTCACAAGCATACCCTAAACTAGCATGTGCTGAGCCCTTGGGTAGCTTAGCATGGAGCAGTCACACTTAACTCAGAGGAAATTTGTAAAGTATTTGTGCAACACTTCAAACAGTAACCAAGTGAAAACACAACACTAAAAGGATTGCACACCCGATTAGTAAAACAGAGTACATTTTAATAAATAATTAAGATCAAAATGACACCAAAAATCCAATCAGTAGAATCAGACCGATGCATTTTTTAAGATTTAAGTGAAAATAGTACCAAGAAGCACAACTCCTACTGTGGAAACCTGGTCGCACCAGACTGGGACAAAGTCACAAGTTCAGGCCAACTGTGTTGGAGCATTGGGTTACTAAAGTGACCCAGGTAGGCCCACTGAACAAGAATACCTTAAATTCTGATTGCGGATTGCTGTGAGGTCCCACATTGAGGATGCATTGACTAGCATCAGTTCCGGGGAGCTGTGATGCTGCAATTCAAGGCCCTGAATTGTCATTAAGGAGGCCACCAACGAGGGAAGCTTGAGGTGTGTGTCATGCACTGGCTGGTTCCAAAGAGACTGCAGAGCTTGTGATGCGAAGTCCTCAGTCAGGGATGTTGCAGCCGTACCAATGAAGCTGCAAGGTTGATGGGGAGTCCTTGTGCTGGAAGAATCCTCACATCAAAGGCGATGCATCTGGTCTTCTTGGGTTGCATTGCACAGCAGATGAGATGCTTCCATTTTGCTTGGTCCACAGATGGGCTGGCAGAGCACCTTCAGTTAAATTCCAAGGTCAAGGAGTGGGGTGACACCACTTGGCAGGGTAGAACTTACAGTTGCAGAGTCTAAGTGTTGGTCACAAGAGACTAGGCCTTGGAGTTACTCTAGTGGTCCTAGATACAGGTTGCAGGTCCAGTCCATCTCACCCAGGCAAAAGGGTAGCAGTCAGCAGGTCAGCTTTGCAGGCAGCAGTCCTTCAGGGTAGCAGTTCAACAGAGTGGAAGGCCTTTCAGCAGCACATCAGTCCTTTCTCCGGGCAGCATATTCCACAGGCTCAGAAGTGTAGTGAATAGTTGGTGCCTGAGGTCCAATTTTTATAGTGGGTGCCTCCTTTGAAATGGGAATGCTTCCAGAGGTTTCCTTTTGAAGTGCACAGTTATCCTGCCTCCTTTGCCCTAACCCTAGGCTAACTACAGAAGATATGCAATTGTTTGTGTGAAGGCTGGACACAGCTTATTCAGGTGTACACGGGCAGTGCCTAAGTCTGACCTTCCACTTTGACAGTGATAGACACAGTTAAGCTCTTTATTGTGTGTGGCTGTCTAGGTGGAATGCACAAAGACCAACTGCCAACTATAACCAGCAACGTAACCCAGAGAGAGGCTGCAAGCACTAAATGGCTAAGGCAGGACAATGCAACTTTCTAAAAGTTACATTTTCAAAATTGTAATCAAATATCAGATATCACAATGAAAGAGGATGTTTCATTACAATTCCAAAGATGGAGATTCTGCTCTGAGTGCGGACATAAATATATTACTTGTAACCTACTTTTGTGAATACAAAAAAGTTGTGAACTTAGACTTTTGTTCTAAACTTAGACCAAAAGTCTAAGTTTACCTTTGTGAATTGACTCACGCTGTTTACATTGTTTCCTTTGCAAGTTACAGCGTATTAACTGTAAGCCTACTTCAAAGGGCAAAATGGGTGTAAGAAGGGCACCCAAAACCACAGACGTTAGATCACTTCTGGAAATGAAGAGGAACCTCTGCCTGGAGAAGAGCTGAAGAGCTGAGGAAGAAGAGCTGCCCTGCCTCTGACTGTACTTTGTGCAGCTATCCTGCAGTTCCTGCTTCTGCCTGTGCAATAGTACAAAGACTGGACTTTGTTTGCCTTCCTTCTTATGAAGAACTCTCCAAGGGCTTGAAATTGAACTTGCCTTCGGGGAAATGACACACAGCATAACTGACGGGGGCAGGTGAGATCGCAACCTACACTGCGCGTTTTTTGGATCACAGTGTGGCAGGATTTCTGGCACAAACATCGCTGGGCATGTAAAAATGATGCAAAACCTCCCCGGACCCAAGAGTGCTTGTCCTGATTGACGCATCGCTCTCCTGCAGAGAGAAGAAATGACGCATGCCGACCCGACTGAAGGAGAAACATTGCACGGTCTCGCTCATGAGTGATGCACCCTCACCCGTGCTGGGTTATTTTTGACACGACTCAGGTACATTTTCATTCTAACAGCGTTGGCGTTGTGTTTAAAAGAACATGAAGACTCTTTTTGTTTTTTTAATTAATAACTTGACTTGTGTATGTTGGATTTTTGTCATTTTGGTCTTGTTTTGTTTAGATAAATATTCCCTATTTTTCTAATCATGTGTTGTGTCATTTTGTAGTGTTTACATTAAGTTACTGTGTGTGTTGGTACAAATACTTTACACCTAGCACTCCGAAGTTAAGTCTGCCTGCTCGTGCCAAGCTACCAAGAGGGTGAGCGGGGGTTAGCTGAGAGTGATTATCTTTTACCTCGACTAGAGTGAGGGTCCTTGCGCGGACAGGGTGTAACCTGACTGCCAACCAAAATCCCCATTTTTAACACTGCCCTTCCCTGCTCATACCTTATTCTTCACACTTCATCCCAAAAGCGTATAACTTATTCCTCAGTATTCATCTCTCACCCCACAGCTTAAGCACTCATTTTTTTAGGTCAAGCCTAGTCAGTGCGCATGCACTGTGTGCAAGACCTGTTGGATGGAGTATAGGCATTTGCTTCCGCCTGCCGTTGCCTGCCACTTACAATAGGTTAAAGGCAGTCTTGCTCTTGTTGTGCTGCCTTATAACTGGTTTGGCTGAGAAGCCCTGGCCAAGTACAGTTTAATTACGCCTGAAATGTTTTTCTGTTGCTTCGACGCACTATTTTTCTTTGTTTTCCTGCCTCACGTGTTTGTTAGTAAGCACTCTTGTTCACGTGCGAAGTTTGTTTTCTGTGTTTGCCCATCACTTGGTCCTTACTTTACATAATCAGTAATTACAGGTAGTTGTGTTGTGCGTGTGCTTTGTACTTTTGTTTTTGGCTTTATATAGCATGAAATCGACCCAGGAATGAAACCTCAACAGTGACTCTCCCAGCACAGCGGAAGAGCAGATGCTACAATATTCACTGCACTCTTGGAAACTCACCGCATTATACATTGCAGGCATTCCTTTTAACCGGTTATGTGCCTTGGACGAGGTGACCTCGTCCAAGGCACCAGTTCCCGTGTGCCTTGGACGAGGTCATCTCGTCCAAGTCACAGGAACTGGGGGGAACGCTAGCGCTCCCCCCCTGTGCTCCCCACCCACCCCCCCAAGGCAGGGATGGAAGGGGAAGCCCTTCCCCTTCCACGCCCGACCGCCCCCCACCCCAACTGTGACGTCAGCGCGCGAGCACGCGCTGATTTGTCACAGGGCCTCCCCCATCCAGCACAATCGAAAGAGAAATGTATTTCCTTCGCTTTGAAGTCTCTCCAAGCGTTTCAAAAGCCGGATTGCTTGCAATCCGGCTTTTGAAACGCCCACTAGACACCAGGGATGTTTTGTTTTTGTGAAATAGACATAAGGGAGCGATCCCTTGGGCAAGGGTCGCTCCCAATGGGGGGCATTTTTTAGGAAAACCTCTAGGGCACCAGGGATAATGTTTTTTTTTTTTTCTATTTTTTTTTTTTTTTTTTAGGTGGGGAGCGACCCCTTAGGCACGGGTCGCTCCCCTAGGGGGCAAATTATATTTAGGCCATTTCTGCTCCCCTCGGGGGCAGATTATCCTATTTTGATGAGGCCAATCTGCCCCCAAGGGGGGCAGAAACCATTAGACACCAGGGAGTTTTTTTTGTTTACGTGAATTTCACCCAAGGGGAGCGACCCCTTAGGCAAGGGTCGCTCCCCTGGGGAGGGGGGAATCATTTTAGGCCATTTCTGCCCCCCCTGGGGGGGTAGATCAACTTATTTTGATTAGGCCGATCTGCCCCCAAGGGGGGCAGAAACCTCGAGGCGCCAGGGCACATTTTTTTTGTGTTTTTTTTCTTCGTTTGTTCGTTTTTTTAGAGATGGGGAGCTACCCATTAGGCAAGGGTCGCTCCCCTAGGGGGCAAATTGTATTTAGACCATTTCTGCCCCCCTTGGGGGCAGATTGGCCGATTTTAGGTCAATCTGCCCCAAAGGGGGCAGAAACCACTAGGCACCGGGGATTTTTTTTTTGCTGCCAATGGCACGCAGGGGGAGCGACCCCGTAGGCAAGGGTCACTCCCAGGGGGGGGGCGTGGAGGAGTTATTTTAGGCCGTTTCTGCCTCCCTGGGGGCAGATCGGCCTATTATTAGGCCGATCGAAACCTCTAGGCGCCAGGGCAAATGTTTTTTTTTTGTTTGTTTGTTTTTTTAGAGATGGGGAGCGACCCATTAGGCGAGGGTCGCTCCCCTGGTGGGCAAATTGTATTAAGACCATTTCTGCCCCCCTTGGGGGCAGATTGGCGGATTTTAGGTCAATCTGCCCCCAAAGGGGCAGAAACCACTAGGCACCAGGGATTTTTTCTTTGGCACCAATGTCACGGGGGGAGCGATCCCGTAGGCAAGGGTCGCTCCCAGGGGGGGTTGGGGGGGCAAATTTATTTTGGGCCATTTCTGCCCCCACGGGGCCGGCTGAGCTAGAGGACAAAATCCACAGGTAGGCACTTTGCAAAAAACACCTCTGTTTTCTGTGAAAAAATGTGTTGTGTCCACGTTGTGTTTTGGGCTATTTCCTTTCGTGGGCGCTAGGCCTACCCACACAAGTGAGGTACCATTTTTATCGAGAGACTTAGGGGAACGCTGGGTGGAACGAAATTTGTGGCTCCTCTCAGATTCCACAACTTTCTGTCACCGAAATGAGAGGAAAAGGCGTTTTGTAGGCCAAATCTTGATGTTTGCAAAGGATTCTGGGTAACAGAACCTGGTCAGAGCCCCGCAAGTCACCCCATCTTCGATTCCCCTGGGTTTCTAGTTTTCATAAATGCGCTGGTTTGCTAGGTTTCCCCAGGTGCCGGCTGAGCTAGAGGCCAAAATCCACAGGTAGGCACTGTTTTCTATGAAAAAAAAGTGATGTGTCCACGTTGCGTTTTGGGGCATTTCCTGTCGCGGGCGCTAGACCTACCCACACAAGTGAGGTATCATTGTTATCGGGAGACTTGGGGGAATGCTGGGTGGAAGGAAATTTGTGGCTCCTCTCTGATTCCAGAACTTTCTTTCACCAAAATGTGAGGAAAATGTGGTTTTTTTAGCCAAATTTTGAGGATTGCAAAGGATTCTGGCTAACAGAACCTGGTCAGAGCCCCACAAGTCACCCCATCTTGGATTCCCCTAGGTCTCTAGTTTTAAAAAATGCACAGGTTTGGTAGGTTTCCCTAGCTGCCGGCTGAGCTAGAGGCCAAAATTTACAGGTAGGCACTTTGCAAAAAACACCTCTGTTTTCTTTCAAAAAATGTGATGTGTCCACGTTGCGTTTTGGGGCATTTCCTGTTGCGGGCGCTAGGCCTACCCACACAAGTGAGGTGTCATTTTTATCGGGAGACTTGGGGGAACGCTGGATGGAAGGAAATTTGTGGCTCCTCTCTGATTCCAGAACTTTCTGTCACCAAAATGTGAGGAAAATGTGTTTTTCTTTAGCCAAATTTTGAGGTTTGCAAAGGATTCTGGGTAACAGAACCTGGTCAGAGCCCCACAAGTCACCCCATCTTGGATTCCCCTAGGTCTCTAGTTTTCAAAGATGCATAGGTTTGTTAGGTTTCCCTAGCTGCCGGCTGAGTTAGAGGCCAAAATCTACAGGCAGGCACTTTGCAAAAAAACTTCTGTTTTCTTTCAAAAAATGTAATGTGTGCATGTTGCGTTTTGGGGCATTTCCTGTCGCGGGCGCTAGGCCTACCCACACAAGTGAGGTATCATTTTTAGCGGGAGACTTGGGGGAACGCTGGGTGGAAGGAAATTTGTGGCTCCTCTCTGATTCCAGAACTTTCTGTCACCAAAATGTGAGGAAAATGTGTTTTTTTTTAGCCAAATTTTGAAGTTTGCAAAGGAGTCTGGGTAACAAAACCTGGACAGAGCCCCACAAGTCACCCCATCTTGGATTCCCCTAGGTCTCTAGTTTTCAAAAATGCATAGGTTTGGTAGGTTTCCCTAGGTGCCGGCTGAGCTAGAGGCCAAAATCTACAGGTAGGCACTTTGAGAAAAAAACACTTCTGTTTTCTTTCAAAAAATGTGATGTGTCCACGTTGCGTTTTGGGGCATTTCCTGTCGCGGGCGCTAGGCCTACCCACACAAGTGAGGTATCATGTTTATCGAGAGTCTTGGGGGAACGCTGGGTAGAAGGAAATTTGTGGCTCCTCTCTGATTCCAGAACTTTCTGTCACCAAAATGTGAGGAAAATGTGTTTTTTTTTAGCCAAATATTGAGGTTTGCAAAGGATTCTGGGTAACAGAACCTGGTCAGAGCCCCACAAGTCACCCCATCTTGGATTCCCCTAGGTCTCTAGTTTTAAAAAATGCATAGGTTTGGTAGGTTTCCCTAGGTGCCGGCTGAGCTAGAGGCCAAAATCTACAGGTAGGCACTTTGCAAAAAACACTTCTGTTTTCTTTAAAAAAATGTGATGTGTGCATGTTGCGTTTTGGGGCATGCATGTTGCGTTTTGGGGCATTTCCTGTCGCGGGTGCTAGGCCTACCCACACAAGTGAGGTATCATTTTTATCAGGAGACTTGGGGGAACGCTGGGTGGAAGAAAATTCGTGGCTCCTCTCTGATTCCAGAACTTTCTGTCACCAAAATGTGAGGAAAATGTGTTTTTTAGTCAAATTTTGAGGTTTGCAAAGGAGTCTGGGTAACAAAACCTGGTCAGAGCCCCACAAGTCACCCCATCTTGGATTCCCCTAGGTCTCTAGTTTTAAAAAATGCATAGGTTTGGTACGTTTCCCTAGCTGCCGGCTGAGCTAGAGGCCAAAATCTACAGGTAGGCACTTTGAGAAAAAAACACTTCTGTTTTCTTTCAAAAAATGTGATGTGTCCACGTTGCGTTTTGGGGCATTTCCTGTCGCGGGCGCTAGGCCTACCCACACAAGTGAGGTATCATGTTTATCGAGAGTCTTGGGGGAACGCTGGGTAGAAGGAAATTTGTGGCTCCTCTCTGATTCCAGAACTTTCTGTCACCAAAATGTGAGGAAAATGTGTTTTTTTTAGCCACATTTTGAGGTTTGCAAAGGATTCTGGGTAACAGAACCTGGTCAGAGCCCCACAAGTCACCCCATCTTGGATTCCCCTAGGTCTCTAGTTTTAAAAAATGCATAGGTTTGGTAGGTTTCCCTAGGTGCCGGCTGAGCTAGAGGCCAAAATCTACAGGTAGGCACTTTGCAAAAAACACTTCTGTTTTCTTTAAAAAAATGTGATGTGTGCATGTTGCGTTTTGGGGCATGCATGTTGCGTTTTGGGGCATTTCCTGTCGCGGGCGCTAGGCCTACCCACACAAGTGAGGTATCATTTTTATCAGGAGACTTGGGGGAACGCTGGGTGGAAGAAAATTCGTGGCTCCTCTCTGATTCCAGAACTTTCTGTCACCAAAATGTGAGGAAAATGTGTTTTTTAGTCAAATTTTGAGGTTTGCAAAGGAGTCTGGGTAACAAAACCTGGTCAGAGCCCCACAAGTCACCCCATCTTGGATTCCCCTAGGTCTCTAGTTTTAAAAAATGCATAGGTTTGGTACGTTTCCCTAGCTGCCGGCTGAGCTAGAGGCCAAAATCTACAGGTAGGCACTTTGCAAAAAACACCTCTGTTTTCTTTCAAAAAATGTGTTGTGTCCACGTTGCGTTTTGGGGCATTTCGTGTCGCGGGCGCTAGGCCTACCCACACAAGTGAGGATTCATGTTTATCGAGAGACTTGGGGGAACGCTGGGTGGAAGGAAATTTGTGGCTCCTCTCTGATTCCAGAACTTTCTGTCACCAAAATGTGAGGAAAATTTGTTTTTTTAGCCAAATTTTGAAGTTTGCAAAGGAGTCTGGGTAACAAAACCTGGACAGAGCCCCACAAGTCACCCCATCTTGGATTCCCCTAGGTCTCTAGTTTTCAAAAATGCATAGGTTTGGTAGGTTTCCCTAGGTGCCGGCTGAGCTAGATGCCAAAATCTACAGGTAGGCACTTTGAAAAAAAAACACCTCTGTTTTCTTTCAAAAAATGTGATGTGTCCACGTTGCGTTTTGGGGCATTTCCTGTAGCGGGCGCTAGGCCTACCCACACAAGTGAGGTATCATGTTTATCGAGAGTCTTGGGGGAACGCTGGGTAGAAGGAAATTTGTGGCTCCTCTCTGATTCCAGAACTTTCTGTCACCAAAATGTGAGGAAAATTTGTTTTTTTAGCCAATTTTTGAGGTTTGCAAAGGATTCTGGCTAACAGAACCTGGTCATAGCCCCACAAGGCACCCCATCTAGGATTCCCCTAGGTCTCTAGTTTTCAAAAATGCACAGGTTTGGTAGGTTTCCCTAGGTGCCGGCTGAGCTAGAGGCCAAAATCTACAGGTAGGCACTTTGCAAAAAACACCTCTGTTTTCTTTCAAAAAATGTGATGTGTCCACTTTGCGTTTTGGGGCATTTCCTGTCGCGGGCGCTAGGCCTACCCACACAAGTGAGGTATCATTTTTATCAGGAGACTTGGGGGAACGCTGGGTGGAAGAAAATTTGTGGCTCCTCTCTGATTCCAGAACTTTCTGTCACCAAATTGTGAGGAAAATGTGTTTTTTTAGCCAAAGTTTGAGCTTTGCAAAGGATTCTGGGTAACAGAACCTGGTCATAGCCCCACAAGGCACCCCATCTTGGATTCCCCTAGGTCTCTAGTTTTAAAAAATGCACAGGTTTGGTAGGTTTCCCTAGGTGCCGGCTGAGCTAGAGGCCAAAATCTACAGGTAGGCACTTTGCATAAAACACCTCTGTTTTCTTTCAAAAATATGATGTGTCCACGTTGCGTTTTGGGGCGTTTCCTGTTGCGGGCGCTCTACCCACACAAGTGAGGTATCATTTTTATCAGGAGACTTGGGGGAACATAGATTAGCAAAACAAGTGTTATTGCCTCTTGTCTTTCTCTACATTTTTTCCTTCCAAATATAAGAGAGTGTGTAAAAATGACATCTATTTGTGAAATGCCCTGTAATTCACATGCTAGTATGGTCACCCCGGAATTCAGAGATGTGCAAATAACCACTGCTCCTCAACACCTTCTCTTGTGCCCATTTTGGAAATACAAAGGTTTTCTTGCTAGCTATTTTTCACTCTTTATATTTCAGCAAATGAATTGCTGTATACCCGGTATAGAATGAAAAAGCACTGCAGGGTGCAGCTCATTTATTGGCTCTTGGTACCTAGGGTTCTTGATGAACCTACAAGCCCTATATATCCCCGCAACCAGAGGAGTCGAGCAGATGTAACGATATATTGCTTTTGAAAATCTGACATTGCAGGAAAAAGTTACAGAGTAAAACGTAGAGAAAAATTGCTGTTTTTTTCACCTCAAATTCAATATTTTTCTTTTTCAGTTGTTATTTTCTGTAGGAAACCCTTGCTGAATTCAGAATTTTGTCTACTTTTCAGAAATTTTTAGGTTTCTGGGATCCAGCATTGGTTTCACGCCCATTTCTGTCACTGACTGGAAGGAGGCTGAAAGAACAAAAAATTGTAAAAATGGGGTATGTCCCAGTAAAATGCAAAATTTGTGTTGAAAAATTGGGTTTTCTGATTCAAGTCTGCCTGTTCCTGAAAGCTGGGAAGCTGGTGATTTTAGCACCACGAACCCTTTGTTGATGCCATTTTCAGGGGAAAAACCACAAGCCTTCTTCTGCAGCCACTTTTACCCATTTAAAAAAAAATATAACATTTTCACTGTATTTTGGCTAATTTCTTGGCCTCCTTCAGGGGAACCCACAAAGTCTGGGTACCTCTAGAATCCTTAGGATGTTGGAAAAAAGGGATGCAAATTTGGCTTGGCTAGCTTATGTGGACAAAAATTTATGAGGGCCTAAGCGCAAATTGCCCCAAATAGCCAAAAAAGGCCTGGCACAGGAGGGGGAAAAGGCCTGGCAGCGAAGGGGTTAAAACACATTTTTGCCCATAACTCAGTCTGTGGTGATTCTAGGGCAATGGGGCCACCACCAAAATGTTCAGAAACGATGTGTTCTTTCTGATCATGCCATCTTGGTAGTCACATTAGGTGAGGGGGGGCAAAAATCATAATCTCTTCCACCATTCAATGCATATTTAAGTTCTCTCATAGTTAAAACTTTTGTTTGTGCAGCTGAGAGGAGTTTATGTTATAAGGGCCTTGCTTGTAATAGTATTCTGACAGCCCTGCTCGGCCTGCAAATGTGTGATGCTCTCTGCTCTCTAAGGGCTGATAGAATTATAATTGCTCCAAGGCATTACTAACTTAGTTGGCTTGACAGGGACATCTAGCCACCACCAGTGGTACTGCAGCTTCTGCTGTTGACTCTACAAGGACATGTAGCCAAGACCAGTGGTACTGCATCTTCTGCTGTTGACTCTACAGGGACATCTAGTAACGACCTCTGGCGCCTGCACCCTTGTGCCACTGACCCCACAGTTAAATGATATTTAAAAAGCCTACAAGGCCTGAAAATGTGTAATACACTATGCCCTCAAGGGGCTGATGATATGGTTGCACTGCAATATTCTTTATCATTCTTTTTTATGTGATTGTGCGCTCTAAGGCTGAAGAAATGTTTACATGACCATGTTTCTTCCAAATGGTATTTTTACTGTGGTGCTCTGTAGGGACTGTTCAGGCCATTACAGTCTACACAAAGGAATGCACAAACACAGTGATTTTTTATAAAGGTTTAATGTGCTTCATGGCTAAATATTTATAAGGTCCCAAATGCAAGGTTGTCATTATCATTTACAGCACCAACAATTCTAACTAATGTGTGACCTATTGTATTGCAAATGATTGTCATAGCTTGTCCCTTATTGATTGTTCCTCATCGTTCACTGATTATCTTTCCTCCTGGCCTCAAGAGTGAGAAGTAAAATGGACAACTGGTGATTTCCTAAACATCCTTTACAATATGCATTATAAGATGTCCTCAGCACCCAAATCTACTAAAAATGGAAATACCTACATTGTCCTCTGATTATGTCATTGTCTACTTTTGATCCTTCTCTTAATCACTCTTCTTTCATCCTGTTTCGTCTTAGATATATTGGCTTAGATTATTATTTTCTGACCCCCTTGGCTTCTTTTTTAATATATTCTTGAATCACAGAACTGCCCTGCAACCACTCCAATATCCCATTAGTCTCTACAAATATGCCTGTTTGACCTTAATTAGGGAAATCATTTCCGGCTCCCTGTGTGCATTAAATAACCTCCTCTGCATCGATGCTCTAAAGACAGTAAACAGAACCTAATTGGGATGGAAAGGCGACGAAGGGTCAGGGCCTGGCCGGACGGGGCGTCTTCCTCTGGCAGGTCGGTCAGCAGTCCACTGAAGGGGACTTGTTCGTGTCACGGACTCGAATAAGGAACACTCTTCAGAGAGATTTTAAATTCTACGAAGCGGCCTCAACAGGATTTGACCTACTTATTGCTGCTATTAACCACAAAGGAACCGTATTATGCTACCTCATCTCGTGGCTAATTGTCTGGTTAACATTAGTAGATGCATTTTAGTCTAAGCAAAGTAAACACGCTTTTGATATTGCACCGGCACTGGCGGAAGGAAGAAACGCACCACGATTTAATCATGCACAATGAACCTTTACTTATCATGCTGAGGAAAATGTAATTGCAAGTCTCCCCTGGCTTCAGAGTCTAATTAGTAATAGTCAAAATTACAGGAGTCCAACTGTTCTGTGATTGCTTTACTTATTCGCGCAGTTCAAGGGTAGTTCATTGTGCAATTATCCAACGTTAATATTGATCTCATAACTTCTCGGTGATGGAGAATCACCTGACAGCATAATGTAGGGACCTCGAGTTATGAGGCCCCATTCGCTAGATAGAATGAAACTTAATTAACAGAAATCTCATTTCGCCTATTTCTGTTCAGGCTGAAAGAGGTCACTGGGGGCCCTATTCCTCAACACGGTTGGCAAAGATAGGACTGATTGAAGCCCTTTATCCATAGACAAAGTACTTTTAGAGAAAAAACGTCAGAGCTGCGTTCAGAAAAACTGTCGCCCATGTGAGATGTTGATTCGTTCAGCGCTTAGATCGCACAGGTAAGACCAATCTATTGGAGCCACGTCTTCTATGCATGAGAGCCAAGAGCAGCATTGTATTAGGAAATATATATATATATATATTTTTTTTTCCTAATACATGTTTTTAGGGTCACAAAAAGGGGAATGTACAAAGGGTGAATTTTTTTTTAGTTACAATAGAAATCATTTGTTGATTGTACCATACTAATTTTAGCAATTGTGGTTTGTTTTAGGGTGATTTTACCTTGCTGGGATTTCATGCATCATGTTTGAGAGAAAACAGTTTTCTCATAATTTACCCTCAGAGGTTATGGAAGGTGCTCCAGAAGCTAAAATGAGAGCATCATTTCTGTAAATTCAGACGAACTTTTTCAGCTATATGAGAATTAGGTCTGACAGTGTCAGTAAAACATGAACTTCCAACAGGAGAAGTCTGTAAGTTGGATTCCCTTGAGTTCTACTGCAGCCAAACTAGAGAGTGCTAAAGAACAACTAGAGCGCTAACAGTCTGACTTATGATAAAATTGAGACACACCTAAAGCCATCTTGAGTTAATCAACTGGTAGTACTCAGACTCTCATATCATAGCTCCTCTGGGAGGAGTGTGTGCTTTTTGCGAAAGTCCCACTCTGTACCTAATGCTCACATCCCCGGGGTTTGAGCCCGGAGGAGCTATGAAATGAGAATCCAAATACTATCAAGTATCAATGACGGACACCATAAACAATAGGTATCATCTTATGACACCACATTAGCACCATATCACAGAGCATGTATTATTTATGCTTTCGTAGGAAGTAGTCTAACAAGGAGTGGCACAAGGGAGTCCACCTCGGTCCTGAAGAGGAGCCTAGGGGTAAGGCTCCGAAACATGTAGACTAGGAAGTCAGACACATTACATCCCCAACTTCCGCAGCCCCTTTTTAATCATACCGCCTCCTAGAAATCTATTAAATCATTGGCATTACTAGGAGACAGGTATTTTTAACTCACGCAGGACCCTACCTCTCCTATCCCTCCTGTGATTCACATTGATGAGACTACACCAGTGCTCCCACGTATCCCGTAGGTCGTAGCACACCCTGCTCCGTAGCGGAACCCGAAGAAACCCAATGATGAAGCATGTCACCAAGGGGTAACCCTGGTGGGTGAGGGTTTTTCTAACAGGAAAATCCATTTTCCTGTCCATCCTGTGGTAGTTATTTTAGCTGGGCCTCTTTTGTAATGTTGTATAGTCTATAAGGAGGACAGACCCAGACTCACAACCTCCTTCTCCCTCTTTGTTTTTGTATACATTAAGATGACGTCAGATGTGCCACACTTTTGTAATACATATAGAATGTTAGCAATTTAGTTGTCCATTAAAAAACTGTGGGGAGGCAGAGGTCAAGGGCACAAACTCAGATAATTGAGGGCAGCGAGGAGGGTGAAGAGACACCAAGTTGACCACGATGGGCAGGTGGGAGGGGTAGTGACACCACAACAAACCATGGAGGGCAGGGAAAAGGGGGGAAGGGACAGCAAACCAACCATGCAGGATAAACGAGAAAGGTTGTGGCAATATAACAGACTGTTGAGGGCAGAGGGAAGAGACGTGGCAGTACAGCCATACATGCCAACAGATGTGATTCAGGCAGGTGACTCCCTGTGTTTCTCAGTCCAAAAGTGCTTTATTCTATCTGTCACCTGCCTAAAATGTCCGCTTTTTCAGTATAAGTCAATGGGCAAAATCAATTCTCCAGGTTTCCTTCACAATATCTCCCATTGCCAAAATGTTGGCAAGTATGGTACATTGGATCACAGAGGGCTGGAGGAATGGGGTAGGGACATGAACTTGGATAACAGAGAATAGGAGGGAGATGGGCAGGGGTACCATACTGGCCTTTCAGGTCTGGCGTCAGGGGTTGCAACAGCACAATACAGCACAGAGGGCAAGAGGGACAGCAGTGCAGCACAGCAGACCATGGAAAGCAATAGGAAGGGAACAGAGCCATGCACGTGGACTTCAGAGAGCATAGGAGAAAGAGACACAGATAGCAAGCTGACCATATCGGATACATAGGAGGGACAGTTGTAGCATAACAGACTATGAAGGGCAGGAGGGAGGGGGCAGAGCCATGACAACAGAGCAGACAAGGCAAGGCAGAAAGGAGGGGATAGGGGCCTTCACATGGATAACAGAGGACAGGGGGGCAAGGAGGCAGGAGAAGCCAGCTGACCATGAATGTCAGGAGGGATGGGCACTGGAGGCACAAAACACCTTGGAGAGCAACAGTGAGACTACAATGGCATACACACAGACAACAGAGGGAAGTTGGAAGGGTGTCAGGGCAGCACAATGACCACACAGAGCAGCTGGAAGGGGTTGTGGTAGCACAGAAGACCATGCATGGCAAGCAGGAGGGGTAGTGGCTGTATAATGGCCATGGTGAGCAAAAGGGAGCTGGCAGGGGCATGCACAAAGGACCATGGAGGCAGAAGGGAAGAGCTGGACACAGTCAAGTGAAGGCAAGGGAAGGGGCTTCAAAACAAACCACGCAGGACAGGCTGAAGTAGCAGTTGCAGCACAATAGAGCATGGACCATGGAGAATAGGAGGGAGGGGCTGGGTGCATAGAACTTGAACAGGCAGGGTTGAGGTGGCAAGGACAGGTGGCAGCCATCTGACCATGCTAGGCAGGTGAGAGGGGCAGTGGCATCTCAACAGAATACTCAGAGTAGATAGCAGGAGCTGTGAGAGGTCAATGAATATAGTGGGCCAAAAGAAGGGAGCACGAGAATGCACACAGACATCAGAGGCCATGAAGAAGGACGGTAGGGGAAGCAAGCTAAGCACAGGGGCCAAGCAGGAGGGCAATGATGGGGCACAGAACTGGGCAACAAAGGGCATGAGGAGTGGAAAGGGACATCAAGCTAAATGGAGGGCAGTAGCAGCACATTGGACCAGGCGGGTTAGGAGGAATGGGGCTAATGCACTGACTCAGCTAGCAAACAGTAGGGAGGAGGTGGATGGGGCAGCAAGCTAATTGTTCAGGACAGTCAGAAAGGGCATTGGCTGAACAATGGTCACACAGGGCTATAATGAGGGAGCAGGGGCATAAACTTGGTCGATGGATGGCAAGAAGGAGCGAGGGCAGGAGCAGCAAGCTTGGGTGGGGCAGCACAATGCCAAGCCAGGCCTTGCATCCAACACTGCCACCGTGCAATGAGATGGGCATCTCACTTAATGGTAAAAAAAATAGAAATTCACTGAAGAAACCAAATGTTGCAGGGACATTATGGCTAGGTTTAGATTTTACATGCACATAACCATAGAAATTCAGCCTTTATTGGTGGAGGTATTTCAAGTAACTATAACTCATCCCCTAAGGTAACTATAACTCATGACTTCACCATGCACTGCTAATTACCCCAGATATTACAACACTCATGACATCTTCTATGACATCATTGATAATGTCACTGTAGTAAAACTATTGGTGAGAAAACTGTACATGGCGGGGGCAAGCACGTGCAAAAGGGAACGCGGGTTCCCGCGATCCCCCCTCCTGGAGCCATTAATGGCCCTGGAGACTGCCACCTCTAGCGTCGGCTTGTGCTATCCCTCGAGGTGCCCGGCCTAGGGAGATATCTGTTTGCCTTTGCTTGGCAGGAGTTATGACAGCTCCTGCCAGGTAAAAGCAAACACTCCACTTTTAGCAAGCCAGAGATGTCAAAATGCTTCCTATTGCTGGAAGCTGAGTTTTCATCTCTTTACTTGCCCGGGGACATGTATTGGTCTGGCTTGCAGGAAGATTCATTTCCAGCAGCTCCCTGTTTGTGGGAGCGATGCCGGCTCCCGCAGGAGGCAGGGAGCTGGCTGGGACCACGGGGCCTTGAATACCCTGTTTTTGTAGGACAGGGTACTGATTCCATAATTCCTAAGATGGCTGCTGTCACATTGTTGTTGATGTGGCGGCAGCCAATCAGGTCATATCCTTTGGTCTATTAGATCTACATATCCATATTTTAAACTAACACCAAATCACAAGAAATAGGTTTCTGCCAAATTTGGTCTAATTCTGTTCAGCTGTTTTGGTTGTAGTTTTGTCTAATTTTCCAATGGAAAATGTTACTGGAAAATGCATTTTGTCTGTCCTCACCTGACTTTTCTTGGTCCCACTTGACAGATCAATCGAGATCTTTTTAGGAAGATGCTGTGTTGGCTGATACTTTTTTGTAAATTTTGTGAAGATTTATCAAACATCTCCAGTGTTATTAGAAAACAAAAAATCCACTCCCTATGGCATTATATGCACACACAAAACAGTAAGTAGGAGAACCCTGGGTAGTGCCGAAGTCCAACACTCACACTGCAAATCTGGTCACCTCAACTATCTGCTTTTTTATTCGAGCAGAGTTTTTAAGCATAGTGTAGAGGGGTTTGGGGCAACACCTTGTTCTTAGGTAGGTTATATAAGTAGATTCAGACCAGATGGAGGTAAGTGATGTCCACTCTATTTAATTTTTCCTTTATATCAGTTTTGGGCGATATATCATTCTACAGTGTCTTATTTAGGTTGGGGTGTTTCCTCAGACCCCTGATTGCTCAGTACTCTTCTTTTCTCTTCTTCTTCTTTTCCGTATGGGGTGCCCTGACATCTGCTCTCTCTTGGATTGCTCCGGGGTTGGTGAGGCTTCTTTGAGTGCTGCATAATATATGCAAAGAAGGAAGTAGGGAACCCTGCAAAGTTCTGAAGTTTTAGGTGTCATAAGGCAGTCCAGTGCCAGCACATGTGAACCATTTATTTTGTTTCCATTGTAATCCTTCATGTGTTTCCTGGGTCAAGCTGCCATTTTTTTTACTCCAGTGTGTGTAGCTTAACATTTGAACTTCCTTCATGTTTAATGACTCTTCTACTAATTGTCAAGTGTGTTTGCCAGGGTACTGGTTGTCTACTGCAGGCATTTGTCACATCACATTTTGTGTGTTTGATGTAACCCCCTTATTAACCAAGAGTATGTCCAGATGTGGGACTCATGCTCACTGTGCCTCTGTAACAATTTTTTGAGGGCTTGGTGTGGCGGGCCCTATGATGGCCACAGGCATTTTCATAAAATTGTCTGAATTATTACCAGGGCATCTTCAATAGTCCTAGTTAGTAGTATAGAAGTAAGCTATTCCCTCAATTTATTGGCATTTTGTCCATTGGATCTAATGGGTTCCTTGATGTGGCAGTGTTCCTAAGAACTGTGGGATGGCCTCAGATATTTTCCTTGATTTCACTACTTTCTGTCGTTCTACTGGTGTTATGGGAGTGCTAGGGGTCATGAGGTGGCCACAGATATTTTCAATTAATATTATATTTTTCAGGTATTTCCACTGAGTACCCACTAGTTATGGGGGTCCCATGATAACCATGAATATGTCCATTTAGTCTTATGGCTTTTCTTTGTTTTTGTTTGGGTCATGGGAAAGAATATGAACTCCATGTGTCGGTAAATATTTTCCTAAAGTTTTCTGCCCTTTTCTCAGTTTGTTGCCTATGGTCAAGGGAGGGGCATAGGCCTTAGTGTGGCCACAGATATTTATACTACATTTTTCTTTTTCATATTTAAGAGTTTCTCATGGAATCTTGAGTGAAGTAGGGGCCCTAAGAAGGTGTTCGATTTTTACTGAAACCGTGGGCATATTGTGTTTTTGTTTCATTTGCAGGCTTATGAATGTGCATGAATTGGAATCCTTTTTGTCAACCTTGTACAGCTATCTGTATAAAGAGGTCCTGGAAATGGTAGTGGCACTGCAGTGAGCATAGATAGTTACTTCGATAATAATGGATATTTCATTATATCTGTAATCAACCTGGTAGTAGTAAGGGACATGTGATGTCCGTAGATGTCTTTCTGAATTGTTCTCCATCCTCTCAAGTGCTACTGTTGTGTTCCTGGACATGCAGGGCTGATGAAAGACTTTTTCCATGATACTCTGCCATTTCTATGGGAGGCCTTCTCTGGTTCTATGAATAACGGAGGCCCCTGAGTGACCACATATTTGTCTCCCTCTTTTGGGTTGTTTGCTGGTGTTGTGGGTATGATATGGCCATAGATATTTCTTTAAATGTTTGCCCTATATTTGTGCTATGTTTACCAGGTCTGTGTGTGGTAAGGGCCATGGGGCTAACACAGATATTTTCCTTAATATTAATGCAGCATTTCCAAGGCATCTGCTGGAGCCTTGGCGATGGATAATCAAAATATCTTACTTTATTCTTCTGTCATTTTCCATAACAGAAGTATGTTCTTAAATCATCACCCTTTTCATTTATCAGGCAGACAAGCAAGGAATAATTCCTCTCTTATTTATGTTATTTTAGATTCCTTTCTAGAAATGATGAGATGTTCTGACTTAATGTCATGTGTTGGAAAGGACAATTGTTTTGTGTGGTATACCCCCAGGTGTTTGCCTTAACTGTTTTTGCTGAATGCAGAACTCGGTGCACTTTGCTCTTATATTCAGTGCTAAATTTGAATTCTGGCAGATTTGCTTATTTACCATGCAACCTAAGCCCCTATTATGCAGTAGCACTTACAGTAGGCTTGCAGCACTCATTGTGCTATCCAATATAGTGGCAATGAAAATATAGTTGGAGACCTTCCACCAGTAGCACGGAAATTTTGTCTTATCAAAATAACACCTTTGGCAAGACTAAACTCTCCTTTTAAATATTAACCCTACATTAGCCTTACATGCATATATATTATTTTAAAGTAGGACATGTAAAGGTTTAATGTTGAACATGACCTTACAGTGAAAAATTCTGTGTAGCACGGGTAGCTGTTCAATAGGGAACCAATAGGATACAACATAAATTTTAATATTGTCTATCTCCTATTAGAAAACAGCTACAGAGTTCATATTTGGACTTTTTAATTGGTAATGTCAGATTTGTAATAAATATTTTTAACAGGAATTTTTAGAAAAGTTACCTGCTTCCTGCCTGTAGCCTCTATAGGTCTATTTGTATGAGCTACTAAACTTCCACCCAGTACATGAATAGCTCCCTGGTGAAGTTTGAACTTGCCTTCTAGAGCTGAGACAAAGGCCTTGGGTATGCAAATGTGTTCTATTATTCTGGCTGGAAGGATGATCATCTGGGCAGTGTCCAGGAACTTAATTAACTTCAAAAGTGCCTACTCTGTGACAGGCAGAGGTAACTAATACCTCAGCCTGATCTCTTCCTTTTTCTCCCTAACCAGTTAGGCACCAGACGAGTGAGAGAGGAGTTATCCCCAGAACAGGCTATTAGTGACCACAGAAGAGTGGTTTCTAATTTCCCTGGCCACACCTACAGGGTGGGTACAGGGACTTTGCATAGCAGGATAAAGATTTTTCCATGTTGGTTTTGGGCAGAGAAGGACACTGTGGGATTGATTACAATAAAACAACAAGGAAGTACTACAGAAGTAGATGGGACTACCCTGGGACCTTTTACCACAGTGGCATGGGAGTGGCCAAGAAATTCTCCCACCAACAGGCTGGCACTGTGCATAAATGTAGCACCCTTAGTAACATTCTTAGAATACTTCTGGACCTGTGGGAGAACAGAAGAGGATTGGACCTGCTGTCTGGACCTGAGAAGAGTCTTGGAGATGGAACATGCTCTACCTCTTGCAATCAGGACAAAAAAAGGGGGCTCCAAGGTTCACAAGGCCTCCCTCCTGTTTGGGCTATACACACACAACAAGCTCTCAGAGGCCTTTTTCTGCATCCTCAGCTGACCAGTTCCAACTAGACCTGGCCAGGACCCTACTACTATCCCCTGCTGGAGTGCTCTCACTGCGCCATTTTGGCTTCATTTTTAATGTCAGCTCAATGCAGAAATTTAAATGATACACCCATAGTAATCTATGGGCTTTCTAGCACTTTGCTGCATTAGCGGCAACATTTTTGATGCTAGTGCAGCAAAGTGCCACAATAGCGTAAAAAAGTCAGATGCTATTTTGCTAACGACTGACATGGTGCGCTGTATCATAAATACGGCGCTACCATGGTGTCATTAGGTGCCGGTAGTGGGGCACAAGAAAAGTGGCACATCATCTATGATGCAGCACTTTCTGGCAAATATGCCCCTAAAGGCTTCATTACAAGTTTTGCAGTTGAACCGCCAGACCACCATGTTATTGGTCCTGAAAAGACCGCCATGTTGGCGGTCTTTCAGACTGCCCTATAATGAGCCATACAGGCAGGATCGCCGACAGCCAACTAAAAAAGGCAGAATGCAGTGGTGCGGAGGCCTGGAAGTAGGCAGTCTGACCTCCAGTGCGGACAGCATCACTACCAACCAACTCCCAGGAGGCTTGCTTACTGTCACTCCAAACACCAGTCCAGTGCCCTCTTTTCAAAAGACTACCGTTTGGGAACTTACACATGAAGTGTACCACAAAGGGGGATAATATTTGTATAGCATGTGTACTGAAGAGAGTGACATGACTGCAACTTCCAGGAGGCCCTATATCTGTAACTCCAAACACCAGCAAAGTATTCTCTCGGACAGTAAAGTATTCTCTTGTCCAAATACCAGTGCTTGTCAATTCCCAAATGAAGTTTACTCACCTGGGGGGGATAACATCTGTCAAGTATTGGACTATTGGAGTGACTACAACCCCCAGGAGATACTGTTTCTGTAACTCCAAACACCAGCCTAGTGTTCTCTTCTCCAAAGACCCTGTGTCCTAACTCTCTTTTGAGGTTTACTCACCTGGAAGAATGATATATCTATAGTGTGCAGTACAGAGAGTTACATGACTGCAACTCCCAGGAGGCTTGCTTATTGCCACTCCAACCACCAGTTCTGTGCCCTTGTCACCAACGACTCCTGTTTGGTAACTCACACAAGAAGTGTACTCACCTGTGGGGATGACATTTATCAAGTGTATGAAGTAGAGGGAGCGACATGACTGCTAAGGCTTGGAG
Organism: Pleurodeles waltl; assembly: GCF_031143425.1. Lineage (NCBI taxonomy): Eukaryota > Metazoa > Chordata > Amphibia > Caudata > Salamandridae > Pleurodeles > Pleurodeles waltl. The sequence continues at coordinate 776,311,057 of NC_090439.1, read as the reverse complement.
GCTCTGTCTCTCCAACTCCAAACACAAGCCCAGTGTTCTCATGACTAATGATCTGCGCATTTTAGCAGCTGCTTGACTTATATGGAATTGGCATGCTTCACAATTGTCAGGTCAGTACAACCAATATCATGGCTACTTGCCACACTCAGATTAACTGCAAAAAAACTTTGTACAAGGTCTATGGTTAAAGTAACACTAACTTGTTGGAGATAGATGTCATAATGCACAATAGAACCAGTAAGATTGCATTTTCACATCAACAGGTCAAGCTGCCACTGGTCACACAGAAGACACAGAAGAGACTTCCACTACCCCGCTGGATTAAGCTCTCAGTGAAGAAGACACTCCTGGGCTTCTGGACATCGAAGACAGTTCTGGCCCACTTGTACAACCAGGTCAGATACCAATACCAACAGTGAGTCTCACTGTGGCCACATCAACACCTCTCAGCCCAGTGGCCCTTCATCACAGGCAACCATTGGCCCCAACCTGTGTTCTGAGCACAGTGTCTACCATCTTGTGCCTTCCTAGTCCTGGATCCTGTGTTGCAATGCAATACTTCCAAAAATGAGGGCCCAGGACCCAGTGGGAGAGGGAACTCTGTGGCAAAGGCACAGGGCTGCAGGGGTAGGGTATGTAGGAGGGTTACTGTGGGCCAGTGGGATGAGGCCACTGGGGCGGCTCCTGGTCAGGACATCATCAACTGTGTCTTGTGGGCCTATTAGGAGTCCCAAGGTCTGATGGGCCAGGTCTTGATGGAACTCCCGGAAATCAAGCAGCTACAGAGGGACATCCATAGGGATATGTGTGAACACTGGGAGGCTCACAATACCAACATTGAATTCCCTAACAGGGGTGATGAGGGCCATTAACACCACCCTGAGGAGGACTGTACAACTCCACTCTACCTCTTTCTTTGGCACATCAACACCAAGCCATTCTTCATCAGTGTCAGCCACTGGAAGGGAGGCTCTGTCAGAAGAACAAGCCTCAGACATCCCTGCCTCTTTAGCAGCAGATCTACCCCACCACACAAGCTGGAACATCCGTTGAGGAATCCAGGAGCTGCGGATGGCAAGACATCCACCACTGCCAGCAAGTGACCTCTTCCTAAAAGACCTCCTTTGTGTGCCACACATTCACTCTGTTGACTGATCCTGAACTACCCACCAGTTCCAATGGGAGGAGTACTCTGGATGTTGGACTCCTAGTGGTGTGGCATCTACTCCAATGAATTCATTCTCCATGACTGACACCTTCACTTTATCAATTTGCTTCTTTTCTGTCCAAATTGAATTTATTGCATGCTAGAAATGCGGTCTTTGGTTGGCAGTCAGGTTACCCCCTGTCCAAGCAAGGACCCTCACTCTAGTCAGGGCAAAGTAGAATCACACTCAATTAACCCCGCACATCCCCCTGGTAGCATGGCACTAGAGGCAGGCTTAACTTCAGAAGCAAGGCATAAAATATTTGAATATTTGTACCAGCACACATAGTAATACAGTGAAAAGACTACACAATAGACACCACACCAGTTTAGAAAATAGGTAATATATATTTAAATCAAACAAGACCAAAATGACAAAAGTCCAACATACACAATTTAAGATGTGAATTTTCAAAATAATAAGAGTCTTATCCCTTAGAAAACAGTGAGAATGCTGTTGTTACACGAAGTACCTGGTTAGCGTAAAAAATAAAGCTGCACGGGCAAGCGTGCATCGGAAAAGGGTAGTGATGCATTGATTCCTTACTTGCAAGTGAGGCTGTGTGTCATTTCCTTCTCCGGTCGGGTCGGCGATGCGTAATTTTTTTCCCTCGCAAGAGAGCGCTGCATCGATTTCTGAATGGGCACCTCAGATCCGCGCAGAGTTGGGGTGACTTGGATGCCCAGGGATGATGTGTGGAAAATCCGATCGCACGGTATCACAGAACCGTACAGCCGGGGGTTTGCATCATGATCAGCCTCTGTAAGCGGGTGATGAGCATTGTTTCTTCGGCCGCGATGCATCCATCTGCACTTTAATAATATTTAATGGCAGTCCCCTTGTTAACCTATGAGAGCGATAGGCCTTGCACAGTGAAAACCGGATTTGAAAGTATTATACTATCAGGACATATAAAACACATTAGAATATGTCCTACCTTAAACATACACTGCACCCTGCCCATGGGGCTACCCAGGGCCTACCTTAGGTGTGCCTTACATGTAAGAAAAGGGAAGGTTTAGGCCTGGCAAGTGGGTAAACTTGCCAAGTCGAATTTGCAGTTTAAAACTGCACACTCAGACACTGCAGTGGCAGGTTTGAGCCATGTTTATAGGGCTACTCATGTGGGTGGCACAATCAGTGCTGCAGGCCCACTAGTAGCATTTTATTTACAGGCCCTGGCCACCTCTAGTGCACTGTACTGGGGACTTACTAGTAAATCAAAGATGCCAATCATGGTAAGCCAATTACACATATATTTTACATAGATGCACTTGCACTTTAGCACTGGATATCAGTGGTAAAGTGCCCAGAGTAGCAAAAGTAGCAAAAACAGAGTCTAGCATACATCAACAACCTGGAAAACAAAGGCAAAAAGTTAGGTGAGACCACACTAAGGATGCCACGTCTAACACTGTATCAGCAGTGTAATAAATTCACCCATCACAAACTCATTGTCTGCTTGCTTAATTTCAATATTTTGCTATGTAGAGATGTAAAGCCATGTAAACCATACAATAATTTACCTGTGCACGGAGGGATATGTCACAGATACACAGTGTCCTGCTCAGGATTAAAGCGATTACACACAAACACATCAGTACAACTGTCTGGTCACAACAAAATTTTATTCAAGTGTACAGCACACAGGCTATCCATATGTCTGGAACTTTGTGACATAAGAATGTGTAACTCATACTGAGTCAAAGTATGTATTCTAAGGTACAACGCCCCAGACTACAGAAGGGATGGATTTGTCAGACATTGCCCTATAGAATAAGCAAACATTAAAGCGGATGATGTCAGCAGCTTGAGCCTTATCACATCCAAAATAATCCAACATAACATAATCCAAGATACAGACAGATGGCAGAACAACAGTCCCTGATCACAGGCCCATCATAAACCAATGACCATGCCTCCGGTGGTATGACACAAACATATGTCAGTGTTGCGGCACAGTCAATGGGCCTGCAATGATAAAACACATCTACAGCTACATCCAGGTCATACAAGGAAAGTGTTTAGCCAATGTGAAGGTTAAATGCCTGGCTCGCAAATGATGACTACATATTTGATGCCCACATGATGAAACACATGATGCAAT